>NC_091259.1:40114166-40417196 GCF_042477335.2 Ovis canadensis | reverse complement strand
TTTCAGGATTATTTGTTCTAGTTCTGTGAAAAATGTCATGGATTATTTGATATGGATCATATTAAATCGGTAGATTGCTTTAGGCAGTATAGCCATTTTAGCAATATTAATTCCTCCAATTCAAGGGCATGGGATATCGTTCCATTTCTTTGAAACATCTTCAGCTTATTTTATCAGTGTTTTATAGTTCTCAGGGTATAATTCTTTCACCTGCTTGGTCAGGTGTATTCCTAAGCATTTTATGTTTTGATGCTATTTTTAAAGGGATTTTTAAAACTATCCCTTTCTGATATTTCGTTGTTACTGTAAAGACATACAACAGCCTTAAGCATGTTAATTCTGAATTCTGCTACCTTGCTGAATTCACTTATCAGTCCTAATAGTTTCTGTGTGGAGTGTTTGGGGTTTTTTATACATACAGTATCAGGTCATCTGCATGTAACAACATTTTTACCTCTTCCCTTCCAATCTGGATGCCTTTTATTTCTTTTTATTGTTTGATTGTTGTGGCTAAGACTTCCAATGCTATGTTAACACATTACTGACCAGGCATCAGAAACTAATGCCTGTGGCTGGCAATTTGTTATGTAGGCTGATATTGAAAAGTCTCCAGTCAATAATGTTCAGGTAACAAAAGATGTATTAATACATCTCTGGTCAATAATGTGTTAAATAGCAGTGATAGTGGGCATCCTTATCTTGTTCCAGATGTTAGCAGGAAGACTTTCTGCTTTTGAGCATTTAGTATCATGTTGACTATGATTTTGTCATAAGTAATTTTTATTATGTTGAGATATGTTCCTTCTATACACACTTTGGTAAGAGGTTTTTTTGTTTTTTGTTTTTACCATAAATGTATGTTGAACTTTATCAAATGTTTTTTCTGCATATATTAAGATGATCATGTGACTTTTGTTTTTTATTGATGTGATGTATCACATTGATTGATATACATATATCAAAGCATCCTGGTGATTCTGGGTTGAATCCAACTTGATCATGGTGTACGATCTTTTTTATGTGTTGTTGGATTCATTTGCTAGTATTTTGTTGAGAATTTTTGCATCTATCATCAAAGATACTGGCCTGTAATTTTTTTTTGTTTTTGGTAGTGTCTTTGTCTAGTTTTGGTATCAGGGTGATGGTGGATTCATAGAAAGACTTTGGAAGTGTTCTGTCCTCTTCAGTCTTTCAGAAGAGTTTGAGAAGGGTTGATATAAATTCTTTGTACATTTGTTAGACTCCCTCAGTGAAGCTATATGGTCCTGGACTTTCGTTAGCAGAATTTTTTAAAATTACAAATTCCCTCTCACTTCCTGTGGTTGGTCTGTTTATATATGTCTTCTTGATTCACTTTTGGTAGGCTATTTGTTTCAAGAAACTTGTCCATTTCTTCCAGGTTGTTTGGTATTTTACCATATAATTGTTCATAATATTCTTTTTTTTTTTTTTTTGTTTTATTTTTTTTTTTTTATTTTTTTTTTTATTTTTTTTTTTCTTTTTGGTAGTCTTCTATATTTTATTTTTTTTTCTTTTTTTTTTAATTTTTAGTTTTTTATTTTTTAAATTTTAAAATCTTTAATTCTTACATGCATTCCCAAACATGAACCCCCCTCCCACCTCCCTCCCCATAACATCTTTCTGGGTCATCCCCATGCACCAGCCCCAAGCATGCTGCATCCTGTGTCAGACATAGACTGGCGATTCAATTCACATGATAGTATACATGTTAGAATGTCATTCTCCCAAATCATCCCACCCTCTCCCTCTCCCTCTGAGTCCAAAAGTCCATTATACACATCTGTGTCTCTTTCCCTGTCTTGCATACAGGGTCGTCATTGCCATCTTCCTAAATTCCATATATATGTGTTAGTATACTGTATTGGTGTTTTTCTTTCTGGCTTACTTCACTCTGTATAATCGGCTCCAGTTTCATCCATCTCATCAGAACTGATTCAAATGAATTCTTTTTAACGGCTGAGTAATACTCCATTGTGTATATGTACCACAGCTTTCTTATCCATTCATCTGCTGATGGACATCTAGGTTGTTTCCATGTCCTGGCTATTATAAACAGTGCTGCGATGAACATTGGGGTACATGTGTCTCTTTCAATTCTGGTTTCCTCGGTGTGTATGCCCAGAAGTGGGATTGCTGGGTCATAAGGTAGTTCTATTTGCAATTTTTTAAGGAATCTCCACACTGTTCTCCATAGTGGCTGTACTAGTTTGCATTCCCACCAACAGTGTAGGAGGGTTCCCTTTTCTCCACACCCTCTCCAGCATTTATTGCTTGCAGATTTTTGGATCGCAGCCATTCTGACTGGTGTGAAGTGGTACCTCATTGTGGTTTTGATTTGCATTTCTCTAATAATGAGTGATGTTGAGCATCTTTTCATGTGTTTGTTAGCCATCCGTATGTCTTCTTTGGAGAAATGTCTATTTAGTTCTTTGGCCCATTTTTTGATTGGGTCGTTTATTTTTCTGGAGTTGAGCTGCAGAAGTTGCTTGTATATTTTTGAGATTAGTTGTTTGTCAGTTGCTTCATTTGCTATTATTTTCTCCCATTCAGATGGTTGTCTTTTCACCTTGCTTATATTTTCCTTTGTTGTGCAGAAGCTTTTAATTTTAATTAGATCCCATTTGTTTATTTTTGCTTTTATTTCCAGAATTCTGGGAGGTGGATCATAGAGGATCCTGCTGTGATTTATGTCTGAGAGTGTTTTGCCTATGTTCTCCTCTAGGAGTTCATAATATTCTTATGGATTTTTTTGTATTTCTGTGGTGTTAGTTATTTCTCCTGCTTCATTTCTTTTTTTGTTTATTTTGTTCCTCTATCTTTTCTTCTTGGTGAATTTAGAGAGAAGTTTGTCAATTTTGTTTACCCTTTCAAAAAAAAAAACACCCCAGCTCTTGGTTTTATTAATTATTCTCAATTTTTAAAAATCTCTTTTATTTATTTCCTAATATTTATTATTTCCTTCCTTCTGTGAGAAATGATAAAGTTTTGTTTGTCTTCTTTTGTTTCTTCTAATTCTGTTAGGTAGTGAATTAGGTTATTTATTTGAGATTTTTCTTGTTGTTTGAGGAAGGCCTGTATCACTATGAACTTACCTGCTAGAACTGCTTTTGCTTCACCCATAGATTTTGTATGCTTGTGTTTTCATTTTCACTGTCTCAAGATTTTTTAAATTTCCTCTTTGATTTCATTGTTGACCCATTGGGTTTTTAGGAGCATGTCATTTAGGGGCTTCTCTGATAGCTCAGTTGGTAAAGAATCCACCTGCAATGCAGGAGACCCCAGTTTGATTCCTGGGTCAGGAACATCTGCTGCAGAAGAGATAGGCTACTGTATTCTTGGGATTCCCTTGTGGTTCAGCTGGTAAAGAATCCACCTGCAGTGTGGGAGACCTGGGTTTGATCCCTGGGTTGGGAAGATCCCCTGAAGAGGGGAAAGGCTACCCACTCCAGCATTCTGGCCTGGAGAATTCCATGGACTGTACAGTCCCTGGGGTCACAAAGAGTTGAACGTGATTGAGCGACTTTCACTTTCATTTAGTCTCTCTCTTTTCTTTTTTTTTTTTTTTTTTTCATTTCTATTTCTGTGGTTGATTTCTAATTTCATGCTACTATGGTCAGGAAAGATATTTGAAATAATTTACATCCTCTCAAATTTGTTGAGGCTTGTTTTATGACCTAGTATGCAGTCTATCTTAGAGAATTTTCTATGTGCACCTGAAAAGATTGTGTATTTTATATTTTTCAGATATCATGTCCTGAAAACATCAATTAAGTCTGATTGTTCTATTTTGCCATTTAGAATCTCTGATGCCTTAGTGATTATGTCTGGAAGATCTGTCTATTGATGTCAGTGGAGTGTTAAAGTCTCCTATTATTAATTTATTTCTGTTAGCTTCTCCTTTTATGTCCATTGTATTTGTATTATGTATTTAGGTGCTCCTATATTGAATGCATGGATGTTAATGAGTATGATATCCTTCTTGTATTGATCCTTTCATCACTATATAATGTGTTGTTTTTTTTCTTTAAGGGCTTTGTTTTAAAGGCTGCTTTGTGTAAGTATTGCTATGCTCACTTTCTTGTCATAAAATATCTTTTTTCATCCCTTCGCGTTTAATCTGTGGTGTGTCCTTCACCCTAAAGTGGGTCCTTTGTAGGAAGCATATTGTAGACACTTGTTTTATTATCTAATCAGCCACTCTTTGTCTTTTGATCAGAGCATTTAGTCCATTGTTACCCAAGGTAATTATTGACATGTATTTATTGCCATTTTAAACATTGCTTTCCAGTCGATTTTGTATTTCTTTGTTCCTTTCATTTTGTTGTTATTTTTTCTTTTGTGGTTTGATGGTTTTCTGTTATGTTTGAATTCTCTTCCTTTTGTTTTTTGTGACTGTTGTTTGCTTTGGATTTGTGGTTACAATGATTTTGAAGTATGTTAACCCATTACTACATCTACTTGTTTTATTTTGGTAGTCATATAAGCTCAAACACATTCTAAAAAAAAGAAAAAACCTACATTTTCTTACTCCCTGCCCCACATTTTATGATCTTTGATATCCTCTTTAACATCTTAATGTTTATCCTTTTTTTGTTCATTGTAGTTATCATTGCTTTCACAATTAAATCTATATCTTGGTTTATTAAAATGATTTACTTTCCAATTGTGATTTTGTCTTTTCTATAGATTCTTGCTGCTCTTCTATTTAGAGAAGACCTTTCACTGTTTCTTTTAGTATATGTTTAGTATTGCTGTATTCTTTTAGTTTCTTCTTTTCTGATAAATATATTATCTCTCCTATTCTAAATGATAATCTTGCTGGGTAGAGTATCCTATGTTGCAGGTATTTTCCTTCTAGGAGTTTGACTATACCTTGCCACTTTCTTCTAGCCTGCAGTGTTTCTGTAGAGAAATCAGCTGATAGCCTTATGGGGGTTCTCTTGTAACTATTTTTTTCTCTTTGCCTTTTGAATCCTGTCTTTAACTTTTGTCATTTTAATTATAATATATCTTGGTGTACGTCTGTTTGGGTTCATCTTGTTTGGTGCTTCCTGTACCTGGATATTTGTTTCCTTCTTTAGGTCTGGGAAGTTTTCAGTCACAATTTCTACAAATACATTTTTATCCCCTTTCCCTTTTTTCTTCTGTGATCCCTAATATGTGTATATTGGCTCACTTTATCTCATAGTCTCATATTGCTTTTATTTATTTATTTATTTTGGTTTGGCTTTCTGTCTGCTGTTCTGATACACTGAGATTACTTGTTCCTCCTTCTAAAATATTAGCTTGTTATTTATTGCCTTTAGTTCAGCTCTCATCATGGCAAGTGAGTTTTCTAATTTTGATTGACTCCTCTTTATTGTTTCTAGTGCCTTGTTACAGTGATCTGCATTTCTGTTGTTGTTCGTATGTGTGTGCATGTGTAAGTCGCTTCAGTGACGTCCACCTCTTTGCGACTCTATAGACTGTAGCTCACCAGGCTTCTCTGTCCATGGGATTCTCCAGGTAAGAATACTGGAATGGGTTGCCATGCCCTCCTCCAGGGGATCTTTCCCACCCAGGGATCAAACCTGCATCTCTATGTCTCCTGCATCAGGAGGTGGGTTCTTTACCACTAGTGCACCCTGGTCTTTCTTAATTCATTCAATATGTTTATTACCTTCTTTTTGAATTTGGGATTTGGTAGACTGGAGAGGTCTGTTTCATCGTTTGTTCTTCTAGGGGATTTTTCCTTGTTCTTTTAATTGGGAGTGGCTCCTCTGCTTCTTCATTTTAGCTCCATTTCTGTGACTCTATGAATTTAGAGAAAATGGTTATCTACTGTGTTTTTTATTTGGCAATTTCGCTGAGTAGGCTGCATGAGTCTAACATTTTTGGTGCCAGGACTGTTTTTAGTATGGATGCCTGCCAAATATTTTGTTGGTATGTGCTGGCTGTTATCGCCTTGACAAGTGGTGTGACTGGTGTTGTGCTGGTCAGAGTCTGCGCTGGATGTTGAGTGGGGCCTGCTCTTTTCTCTGAGGTTGTCACATCTCTGTGGAGGCAGAGTCTGTTCCCAAGTTGTTGGTCCATCCCAACAGGATAGCCATAACCCCTATACCCTCCAAGGCAATAAGCTTTGATGTTTTAAGGAGAAAGGGTATGTCACTGGAACTACCTATTCATCAGCATCTCCTCAGTGGCCAATCATAAGATGGTCCTGAATGTTGAGGTTCAAATACCAGTGTTTTCCCAGGACCGTATCCTTGATAAGCCTATCATCATCACAAGAAAGAAGTCCATAAGATCCTGGCCCATGCCAGAATTACAGCGAGGGAGCTTTCTTTCCACCAAGGATCTTTCTCTGACCTCACAAGTCCGACCCTGATAGTGATCGGCTGGATTCTGGGAAACACTTCAGCATAAGCTTTATGGGAAAGACCATGAAGCCACTAAATGAGTCCCCAAGGAGTCACAGTGATAGAAGCCCTCTCCTGGCCCTTGGCCAATAACCATGGCAACATTTTATTGTTGCTGAAGAGGGTACCTGTCCTTACCCATCATGCTAGACTCACTCTCAGAGCAAGAGAGTCTGTCCCAGGTAGACAAACTCTTTGAAGACCTCACCTCAGCTACCCCAGGTGGTGGCCCCGCAGTGCAACACTTAGCTTGAAATGACGTATTATGGCCAGATGTGTCTTTTCTGCATGGGCTTCCAGGATATCAGTTACATGAACAGAGATATCTCATTTGAGGCTGTCAAATCAAAAACTGAAACGTCAGTGACTTTTGTTCTTATAGCCATTCTCTGGCATCCAGTTCCACTTACCTGGGGATGTGGAGTGAGAGAGGATGAGAAGGAAGGAGGCAATATTCATTAAAGAGTCTGCTGCTCAGTGTTCTTATTCCAATAGAATATTTTAACTCCTGATGTAAGCTTGAGAAGTCAGTGAATCTCTCTAGACCTCAATATATCTATCTGTAAAATGGAATTGCCTTTACATCATAGGGTGTTCAAGAGTATAAGGAAGGTACTAAGAGGTAGGATCTTATAGAAGTTTGTGGGTAAAGTGATTCCTGCTTGTGTTACAGCTTTTTCTACAATTTTGATTACTCACCAGTGTATCCCCAGGACCCAGCAGAGTGAACAACACACAGTTAGCCTTCTATATGCATCAAATGAAAAAAGTGAATGACTGAAGTTTTCAGTCATTCATTCAAGGGCTATGTATGAGTTAAGAGATAGGTAAGTAGCTGTAGTTCTCTTTTCTCTTCTGCTTCTCTATGCCCTTCCCCAGTGCTCAGTTTACAAGCACCTCATCTTGGGCCAAGATCAGTGACTACTGCCCCCACCCCTCCATGCAGTTGGCTGTGTAGTATAAGTTGTATGCGGCTGTCTTAAGGTACTCAGAGAAGTTAAATGGTGGCTCTTAACACCATGCTAACCCTGGAGTTTGGGGTATGGATGGGGAAAAAAAGGTGGATTCAGAAGTTGGGTAAGAAGTCTTGGGCCCACTAGCCTCCTCTAAGAAATCTACGGTTTGCCCAAACTCAGGCCTGGATTTGCTCTTTTTCTTTATAGTGTTGTACTTTTTTTTTTTCCGGGTATATAGCAAAGTGATCCTGAGAACCACACACACACATATATATGTTTTTCAGATTATTTTCCATTATAGGTTATTCAGTTCAGTTCAGTCACTCAGTCATGTTCGACTCTTTGCGACCCCATGAATCGCAGCATGCCAGGCTTCCCTGTCCATCACCAGCTCCCGGAGTTTGCTCAGACTCACGTCCATCGAGTCAGTGATGTCATCCAGCCATCTCTCCTCTGTTGTCCCCTTCTTCTCCTGCCCCCAATCTCTCCCAGCATCAGAGTGTTTTCCAATGAGTCAACTCTTCGCATGAGGTGGCCAAAGTACTGGAGTTTCAGCTTTAGCATCATTCCTTCCAAAGAGATCCCAGGGCTGATCTCCTTCAGAATGGACTAGTTGGATCTCCTTGCAGTCCAAAGGACTCTCAACAGTCCTCTCCAACACCACAGTTCAAAAGCATCAATTCTTTGGTGCTCAGCCTTCTTCACAGTCCCACTCTCACATCCATACATGACTACTGGAAAAATCATAGCCTTGACCAGATGGACCTTAATCAGCAAAGTAATGTCTCTGCTTTTTAATATGCTGTCTAGGTTGGTCATAACTTTCCTTCCAAGGAGTAAGCGTCTTTTAATTTCATGGCTACAGTCACCATCTGCAGTGGTTTTGGAGCCCCCAAAAATAAAGTCTGACACTGTTTCCACTGTTTCCCCATCTATTTCCCATGAAGTGATGGGACCAGATGCCATGATCTTCATTTTCTGAATGCCGAGCTTTAAGCCAACTTTTTCGCTCTCCTCTTTCACTTTCATCAAGAGACGTTTTAGTTCCTCTTCATTTTCTGCCATAATGGTGGTGTCATCTGCATATCTGAGGTTATTGATATTTCTTCCAGCAATCTTGATTCTAGCTTGTGTTTCTTCCAATCCAGCGTTTCTCACAATGTAATCTGCATATAAGTTAAATAAGCAGGATGACAATATACAGCCTTGACGTACTCCTTTTCCTATTTGGAACCAGTCTGTTGTTCCATGTCCAGTTCTAACAGTTGCTTCCTGACCTGCATACAGATTTCTCAAGGGGCAGGTGAGGTGGTCTGGTATTCCCATCTCTTTCAGAATTTTCCACAGTTTATTGTGATCCACACAGTCAAAGGCTTTGGCATAGTCAATAAAGCAGAAATAGATCCAGCAGATGTTGGCAATTTGCTCTCTGGTTCCTCTGCCTTTTCTATTACATGTTGAATATAGTTCCCTGAGCTATACAGTAGGACCTTGTTTATTTTATATAAAGTAGCTTCTGTTAATACCAAACTCCTGATTCATCCCCACCCTTTCCACTTTGATAACCTTAAGTTTTTCTTCTATGCCTGAGTCTATTTCTGTTTTGTAAATAAATTGATTTTGTATCTTTCTTTAGATTTCATACATAAGTGATAATCGTACTTTTCTTTTCCTGTCTTCATATGATAATCTGTAGGTCTCTCCATGTTGCTGCAAATGGTATTATTTCGTTCTTTTTTATGACTGGGAATATTCCATTCTATACATCTATACTGTATCTTCTTTATCCATTCATCTGTCAATAGATATTTAGGTTGCTTCCATGCCTTAACTATTATAAATAGTGCCTCTATTAACATTGGGGTGCATGGACCTTTTCAATTAGAATTTTCATCTTTTCTGGATATATGCCCTGGAGTGAGATTGCTAGATCATATGGTAACTGTTTTTTTAAGGGACCTTCATACTGTTCTCTATAGTAACTGCACCAATTTATATTCCCACCAACAGTGTAAGAGGGTTCCCTTTTCTGTATACCCTCCTCAGAATTAGCTGTTTGTAGACTTTTGGATAATGGCCATTCTGACCGGTGTGAGGTGATACTGCATTGTAGTTTTGATTTGCATTTCTGTAATAACTAGTGGTGTTGATAATCTTATCATGTGCAAGTTAGCCATCTCCTTTGGAGAAATGTCTACTTTAAGTCTTCCGCCTATTTTTTGATTGGGTTGCTTCTTTTTTTATATTGAGCTATATGAGCTGTTTATATGTTTTAGAAATTAAACCCTGTTGGTTGCATGGTTTGCAAATATTTTCTTCGTAAGTTGTCTTTTCATCTGGTTTACGGTTTGCTTTGCTGTGCAAAATCCTATAAGTTTAATTAGGTCCCATTTGTTTATTTTTGCTTTTATTTCCATTACTGTAGGAGACAGATGAAAAAATATTGATGCAATTTATGTGAGAATGTTCTACCTGTTATGTTTTCCTCTTGGAGTTTTATAGTATCTGGTCTTACATTTAGGCCTTTAATCCATTTTATTTTTGTATATGATTGTTAGAGAATGTTCTGACTTCATTTCTTTACATGTAGCTGTCCAGTTTTCCCAGCACCACTTCTTGAAGAGATTCTCTTTTCTCCATTGCATAGTCTTTCCTCCTTTGTCATAGATCAATTGACTGTAAGTGCATGGGTTTATTTTTGGGCTTTCTCTCCTGTTCCATTGACCTTTGCATCTGTTTTTGTTCCAGTACCAAACTATTTTGATTACTGTAGTCTCAAGTCAGGAAGCATGATCCCTCCAGCTCTGTTCTTTCTCAGGATTGTCTCAGCTATTTTGGGTCTTTTGTATTTCCATATAAATTTTTAAATTATTTGTTCTATTTCTGTGAAATCTAGTTCTGTTTTGAATAAAAGTGGCAAGTATGGGAATCCTTGCCCTGTTCCTGATCTTAGAGGGGATGCTTTCAGTTTTTCACCATTGAGTATGATGATGGCTGTGTGTTTGTCATATATGGCCTTTATAATGTTAAGGTTTGTTCCCTCACAAAAGAAGGCTCTACACATGGACATCACCAGATAGTCAATACAAAAATCAGATTGATTATATTCTTTGCAGCCAGAGATGGAGAAGCTCTATACAGTCAGCAAAAACAAGACCGGGAGCAGACTGTGCCTCAGATCATGAACTCCTTATTGAAAAATTCAGACTTAAATTGAAGAAAGTAGGGAAAACCACTAGACCATTCAGGTATGACCTAAATCAATTCCCTTACAATTATACAGTGAAAGTGACAGATTCAAGGGATTAGATCAGATAGACAGAGTACCTGAAGAACTATGGATGGAGGTTCATGACATTGTACAGGAGACAGGGATCAAGACCATCTGCAAGTAAAAGAAATGCAAAAAAGAAAAATGACTGTCTGAGGAGGACTTACAAATAGCTGTGAAAAGAAGGGAAGCAAAAACAAAGAAGAAAAGGAAAGATATACCCATTTGAATGCAAAGTTCCAAAGAATAGAAAGGAGAGACAAGAAAGCCTTCCTCAGTCAGTGATCAGTACAAAGAAATAGAGGAAAACAATAGAATAGGGAAGACTAGAGATCTCTTCAAGAAAATCAGAGATATCAAGGAAACATTTCATGCAAAGATGGGCACAATAAAAAACAGAAATGGTATGGACCTAACAGAAACAGAAGATATTAAGAAGAATACACAGAAGAACTATACAAAAAAGATCTTCATGATCCAGTTAATCACGATGGTGTATGATCACTCACCTAGAGCCAGACATCCTGAAATGCGTGGCAAGTGGGCCTTAGTAAGTATCACTGTGAACAAAGCTAGTGGAGGTGATGGAAATCCAGCTGAGCTATTTCAAATCCTGAAAGATGATGCTGTGAAAGTGCTGCACTCAATATGCCAGCAAATTTGGAAAACTCAGCAGTGGCCACAGGACTGGAAAAGGTCAGTTTTCATTCCAATCCCAAAGAAAGGCAATGCCAAAGAATGCTCAAACTACCACACAATTGCACTCATCTAACATGCTAATAAACCTCAAAATTCTCCAAGCCAGGCTTCAACACTACATGAACCATGAACTTCCAGATGTTCAAGCTAGATTTAGAGAAGACAGAGGAACCAAAGATCAAATTGCCAACATCTGCTGGATCATGGAAAAAGCTAGAGAGTTCCAGAAAAACATCTATTTCTGCTTTATTGACTATGCCAAAGCCTTTGACTGTGTGGATCACAAGAAACTGTGGAAAATTCTGAAAGAGATGGGAAAACCAGACCACCTCACCTGCTTCTTGAAAAATCTGTATGCAGGTCAGGAAGCAACTGTTAGAACTAGACATGGAACAAGACTGGTTTCAAATTATGAAAGGAGTACATCAAGGCTGTATATTGTTATCCTGCTTATTTAACTTCTATGCAGAGTACATCATGAGAAACACTGGGCTAGAGGAAGCACAAGCTGGAATCAAGAGAGCTGGGAAATATATCAATAACCTCAGATTTGCAGATGACATCACCTTTATGGTAGAAAGTGAAGAAGAACTAAAGAACCTCATGATGAAAGTGAAAGAGGAGAGTGAAAATGTTGGATTAAAACTCAACATTCAGATAATTAAGATCATGGCATCTGGTCCCATCACTTCATGACAAATAGATGGGGAAACAGTGTCAGACCTTATTTTTGGGAGCTCCCAAATCACTGCAGATGGTGACTGCAGCCATGAAATTAAAAGACGCTAATTCCTTGGAAGAAAAGTTATGACCAGCCTGCTGCTGCTGCTGCTGCTGCTAAGTCGCTTCAGTCGTGTCCGACTCTGTGTGACCCCCTAGACGGCAGCCAACCAGGCTCCCCCATCCCTGGGATTCTCCAGGCAAGAACACTGGAGTGGGTTGCCATTTCCTTCTCCAATGCATGAACGCGAAAAGTGAGTGAAGTTGCTCAGTCGTGTCCGACTCTTAGCGACCCCATGGACTGTAGCCCACCAGGCTCCTCCATCCATGGGATTTTCCAGGCAAGAGTACTGGAATGGGGTGCCATTGCCTTCTCCTAGACAGCATACTAAAAAGCAGAGACATTACTCGGTCAACAAAGGTCCATCTAGTCAAAGCTATGGTTTTTCCAGTAGTCATGTATGAATGTGAGAGTTGGACTATAGAGAAAGCTGAGTGCCGAAGAATTGATGCTTTTGAACCATGGTGTTGGAGAAGACTCTTGAGAGTTCTTTGGACTGCAAGGAGATCCAACCAGCCCATCCTAAAGGAGATCAATCCTGGGTGTTCATTGGAAGGACTGATGTTGAAGCTGAAACTCCAATACTTTGGCCACCTGATGTGAAGAGTTGACTCATTTGTAAAGTTCCTGATGCTGGGGAAGATTGAAGACAGGAGGAGAAGGGAATGACAGAAGATGAGATGGTTGGGTGGCATCACCAACTCAATGGACATGAGTTTGAGTAACTCCAGGAGTTGGTGATGGACCAGGAGGCCTGGCGTGCTATAGTCCATGGGGTCACAAAGAGTTGGACATCACTGAGAGACTGCACTAACTTTTTTCCCTCTATGCCCACTTTCTGGAGAGTTTTTATCATAAGTGTTCATTAAATTTTGTCAAAAGCTTTTCTGCATCTGTTTAGGTGATCATATGGTATTTATTTAGTTTGTAAATGTGGTATATAATGTTGATTAATTTGCAGATATTAAAAAGTCTTTGCATCCCTGGGATCCTATTGCTTCCTGGTTTAGTCTTGAGAGATTGCACCTTTCAAAGAATTTGTCCATTTCTTCTAGGTTGTCCATTTTGTTGGCATTACATTGTTCATATTAATCTCTTAAGATCCTTTGTATTTCTATGGTGTCAGTTATAACTTCCTTTTCATTTCTGATTTTATTGACTTGGGCCCTCATCTTTTTCCTTAATGAATCTGGCTAAAGGCTTATCAATTTTGTTTATCTTTTCAAAGAACCTGCTTTTTGTTTCATTGATCTTTTCTATTATTTTTTTAGTCTACAATTCATTGATTTCTGCTCTGGTCTTTATGGTTTCTTTCCTTCTACCTTTGGGTTTTGTTCATTTTTCTTTCTCTAGTTGCTTTAGCTGTAAGGTTGCTGTTGTTATTCAGTCACTCGGTTGTGTCTGACTCTTTGCGACCCCATGGACTGCAGCACACCAGGCTTCCATGTCCTTCACCATCTCCCAGAGATTGCTGAAACTCATGTCCATTGAGTTGGTGATGCCATCCAACCATCTCATTCTCTATTGTCCCTTTCTCCTCCTGCATTCAATCTTTTCTTCCATCAGGGTCCTTTCTAATGAGTAGGTTCTTCACATCAGGTAACCAAAGTATTGGAGCTTCAGCTTCAACATCAGTCCTTCCAATGAATATTCAGGGTTGATTTCCTTTAGGATTGATTGCTTTGATTTCCATGCAGTGTAAGGGACTGTCAAGGCTCTCCTATAATACCACATTCAAAAGTATCAGTTCTTTAGCACTCAGCCTTTTTTTATGGTCCAACTCTCACATCCATACAAGACTACTGGAAAAACCATAGCTTTGATTAGACAGACCTTTGTTGGCAAAGTAATGTCTCTGCTTTATAATATGCTGTCTAGGTTGGTCATAGCTTTTCTTCCAAGGAGCATCTTTTAATATCATGGCTGCAGTCACCATCTGCAGTGATTTTGGAGCCCAAGAAAATAAAGTCAGCCACTGTTTCTGCTGTTTCCCCATCTATTTGCCATGAAGTGATAGGACTGGATGCCATGATCTTAAGTTTTAAGCCAACTTTTTCACTCTCCTCTTTCACTTTCATCAAGACATTCTTTTGTTCCTCTTCACTTTCTGCCATAAGAGTAGTATCATCTGCATATCTGAAGTTGCTGATATTTCTCCTGGCAGTCTTGATTCCAGACTGCCTGGCATTTCACATGTACTCTGCATATTAAATAAGCAAGGTGACAATATACAGCCTTGACGTACTCCTTTCCCTATTTAGAACCAGTCCGTTGTTCCATGTCTGGTTCTAACTGCGGCTTCTTGGCATGCATAAAGGTTTCACAAGTGGTAGGTAAGGTGTTCTTGTATTCCCATTTTTTAGAGTTTTCCACAGTTTGTCATGATCCACACAGTCAAAGGCTTTAGCATAATTGGTGAAGCAGAAGTAGATGTTTGTTTGGAATTCTCTTGCTTTTTCTATGATCCAACAAATATCAGCAATATGATCTCTGGTTCCTTTGTCTTTTCTAAATCCGGCTTGTGCATCTGAAAGTTCTAGGTTCACATACTGTTGAAGCCCAGCTTGAAGGATTTTGAGCTTTACTTTGCTATCATGTGAAATGAGTGCAATTGTGTGGTAGTTTGAGCATTCTTTGGCATTGCCCTTCTTTGGGAATGGAATGAAAACTGATCATTTTCCGTCTCATGATCACTGCTGAATTTTCAAAATTTACTGGCATATTGAGTGCAGCACTTTCATGGCATCATCTTTTAGGATTTAAAATAGCTCAGCTGGCATTCCATCACCTCCACTAGTTTTGTTTGTTGTGATGCTTCCTAAGGCCTACTTGACTTCACACTCCAAGATGTCTGGCTCTAGGTGAGTGATCCACCATTGCAGTTATCTGGGTCATAAAGATCTTTTTTGTATAGTTCTGTGTATTCTTGCCATCTTTTCTTAATATCTTCTGCTTCTGTTAGGACCATACCATTTCTGTCTTTTATTGTGCCTATCTTTGCATGAAATATTCCCTTGGTAACTCCAATTGTCTTGAAGAGATTGCTAGTCTTTCCCATTCTTTTCCTCTATTGTTTCCCATTGTTTTCCTCTATTTCTTTCCATTGTACACTTAGGAAGTCTTTCTTGTCTCTCCTTTCTATTCTTTGGAACTCTGCACTCAGATGGGTGTATCTTTCCTTTTTTCCTTTGCCTTTCACTTCTCTTTTATTCTCAGTTATTTGTAAGGCCTCCTCAGATAACCATTTTGCATTTTTACATTTCTTTTTCTTGGGGATGGTTTTGATCACTGCCTCCTGTACAATAGTTGGTTTTGATCACTGCCTCCTGCCTCCATCCATAGTTTTTCAGGCACTCTGTCATATCTAATCCCTTGAATCTACTTGTCACCTCAACTGTATAGACATAAGGGATTTGATTTAGGTCATACCTGCATGGTCTAGTGATTTTCCCTAGTTTCTTCAATTTAAGTCTGAGTTTTTCAACAAGGAGTTCATGATTTGAGCAATAGTCAGCTCCTGGTCTTGTTTTTGCTGACTGTATAGAGCTTCTCCATCTTCAGCTGCAAAGAATATTATCAGTCTGATTTCAGTATTGACCATCTGGTGATGTCCATGTGTAGAGTTGGCTCTTGTGTTTTTGGAAGAGGGTGTTTGCTATGACCAATGTGTTCTCTTGGCAAAACTCTGTTAGCCTTTGCCCTGCTTCATTTTTAAACTCCAAGGACAAATTTGTGTTACTTTGGGTATCTCTTGACTTCTACTTTTGCATTCCAGTCCCCTGTGATGAAAAAGGACACCTTTTTTTGGTGTTAGTTCTAGACGGTCTTGTAGGTCTTCATAGAACCATTCAGCTTCTTCAACATTAGTGGTTGGGGCATAGACTTGGATTACTGTGATATTGAATGGTTTGCCTTGGAAATGAACAGAGATCATTCTGTCATTTTTGAGATTGCACCTAAGCACTGCATTTCAGACTCTTGTTGACTATGAGGGCTACTCCATTTCTTCTAAGGGATTCTTGCCCACAGTAGCAGATATAATGATCATCTAGTTAAATTCACCCATATAAGTCCATTTTAGTTCACCGATTCCTAAAATGTCAGTGCTCACTCTTGCCATCTTCTGATTGACCACTTCCAATTTACACTGATTCGTGGACCTAACTTTACAGGTTCCTATGCAATATTGCTCTTTATAACATCTGACTTTACTTTCACCACCGATCACATCCAAATGGGGCATTGTTTCCACTTTGGCTCAGCCTCTTCACTCTTCTCCAGAGTTCATTTTTCAGTGTCCTATTTTTTTTTTTTTTTTTTGCCTTTTCATATTGTCCATGGGGTTCTCAAGACTAGAATGCCAAAGTTTGCCATTCCCTTCTCCAGTGGACTGCATTTTATCAGAACTCTTGAATGTGACCCATCCATCTTGGGTGGCTCATAGGTTCATTGGGTTAGACAAGGCTGTGATCCATATGAAGTTTCCTCCATGTTACCAAGTGGTAGGAAGGTAACAGTGTCAGTTATTTATCTACTGTCTGTCATTCCCATACCTGACTGTCCATACACTGCTCTGACTTTTGTGCAACTGCCTTTCTAATGGGTTCTGCATACTAGGAGTAGAGAAAAGTTATTATTATCCCTCCTTTTCTTCTTTGGCTTCTGGCAGAAACTGTGGAAGTGGCTTCACTGCTTTGATGATTCTAACTTTGGTGTCAGCAACCCTTCTTTGGTGGTTCTGGTAGTAACCATATGGTTTTCTCTATTGGATCAACATCAACTAGGTGGTCTACCCCATGGCTTCAGTAATCAGCAGGTGCTACTATCTTCCATGGTAACAGCACTGTGCTAACTGGCACAGCAGTCAGAGCATTCTGAACTCTGGAAACACCAATTCCTTCTCTTTTTTCTTTAGCTATATTTCCTTCCTGTGGTAACTAATTCCTGGGTTAACTCTTTTTCCGCCTTTTCCTGATTTCGTCTCATCTTTTATAACTAGTTTTCTGTGTTAAATGCCTTCTGTTTGTTTTTCATGTTGTATCTTGTTTGATACACCAAAATTCATAGGTAGAAAACAATTTTATCATCTCCCCCAAAAGAAGTAGGAAGAAGGAAATAAAAAACATTACATTAACAAATACATTATTTCCCATAAGTTAAATAAGCATGACCTTGTTGATCATAATATTAGAACACTATTTATACATTTTTCTCACATTAAAACATTTCCATATATGATAGGCTGTTGCTTTTGGAACTGATTCTATATATATGTCATCTTAAATTAATTCTGAGTTTTACATCTGAACTCTTTATACTTTAACCATTTGATACATTTTGTGCTACAGTGTACCAAGTTCAATGTAATATTTCCATGTACACAAAAATAGTCTCCTTCTCTGATCCATTGTGGATGTATAGTATGGCCTAGACTTAAAGTGAAGCAAACTTAAGAAATGAGTGACTCTTGCACTCCTGCTAGCAAATCTCTGGATGAATGACATCATCTAGAAACCATTTATTTGAAAGTTTTAAGAGCTGTTATCTAAATATTAATCTGAACTAGCTAATGACTGATCATTTATCCAGACATCCATCCAGCACAAAGCTATGGGATCATTGAAGATGATATTCATCTATAATCATTAACATTGCAATATGTTTACAATACATTGCTGGGTGAAGGAATTGGTTATAAAAGTTTATATCATATGACTGCATTTTTGTTTAAAAATATCTGCATGGTTTAAAATTTTCTTTTTACTGAGCTTATTTTCTATAATGAAAATATATTAATCTTATTTATATGAAAAAAAATAAGTTAGTTAAAAGATAAATCAGCATGCTCCATGGTATAGGACTCTGGCCTGAAGAGCTGTTCAGAGGTGATGAGAGAGAAGCAAGGAGAATTAAGACCCATTCCTTCCAGATTGGCAGGTGCATCCCTGCCTATGGGAGCAAGGTAATGGGTGGCGTGTGAGGTTCTGTCCAACTCAGGGTTCTGAGATCCAAACTAAAATGCAATTCAAAGAAAATTTATTGGTGATCATCCTCTGCCAAGATCAGAGAAGGCAATGGCACCCCACTCCAGTACTCTTGCCTGGCAAATCCCATGGATGGAGGAGCCTGGTAGGCTGCAGTCCATGGGGTCACTAGGGGTCGGACACGACTGAGCAACTTCACTTTCACTTTTCACTTTCATGCATTGGAGAAGGCAATGGCAACCCACTCCAGTGTTCTTGCCTGGAGAATCCCAAGGACGGGGGAGCCTGGTGGGCTGCCATCTATGGGGTTGCATAGAGTTGGACATGACTGAAGCGACTTAGCAGCAGCAGCAGCAGCTGCTGCTGCCAAGATCTATATCAGGTCCTAGAAGGAGAGAGATGGAGGCCAGTACCTGCCCTGCTGGTACCTATTATTTGTTCAAGAGGTTGATACTAGCTTTGGAGTAGAAAGATTTCTCTTTGAACAATGCCTCTTCCCCTCACTAGCTGTGCAAATTTGGGGAATTTTCTTCTCCTTCTTAAAGGTGAAAAATCTGAAACTTAAAGAGAAGGTAATAATTCTTCTTCTTTGTCGTTTGGAGGATTCAATAGAATTATAGTCTAAGAGGAAGGGAGGGAAGGAAGAATAGAGAGAGAAAGGTAGAGAGGGAAAGAGTCATTCATTTTCTAGGCCAGTTTTTAGGCTTTTCAAGAATGAGAAAAGTTGATAAGAATGAAGAGGAAAAAAAGATCCTTACCTAAGGAGGGGTACCAGACTTTAAGAGTGAAGCATTGGTTACAAGTTAATGACATATATAAATTAGATAATTTTGTAGTACCTCCTCATGGTTTTTGCCTTTTGTGAGCACACAGGGCCTTATCAGAGTCAGATTTTTCCATGTAAACTGTGTGTGGTTACTGAAGGACAGAGGACCTGCTCAGCCCATCTTTCCCAGAGACCCCACATAATGGGAAAGCAGTGGGAGATGGAAGAACCATGGTCCACCGAGTCTGCCTCTTAGATACAGAGTGGACAACACTGTGGGATGTGGGGAGCAAGGAAGACTGAGAAGAAGAGGGGATTACTTGGCCATAGTAAATTATTTCTACCTAATAGAAAAATTGTAGTTTCTACACTTTTTTTCTAAAACAAATATGTAGAAAAAAATGTATATGAATAACTTTTCTATGAGTTTCAGTTTGTTATCTTTTAGAGGTTACAACTGGAGGACAAAGTCCTATTCTCACCTCTCATTCTCCTTGACCAAATGCTCTGTTGAAAAGAGAAATGTAATGACCTAAAGACAGTATCAAACAGCAATCAATGTCCCAATATGTATCCTGACATCTTTTTGCTCTTGGAAGTCTTACCTCACCAACGACTGTTGTTGTTCAGTTGCCTAGTCACGTCTGACTCCTTGTGACCCCATAGACTGCAGCACGCCAGGTCTCCCTGTCCCTCACCATCTCCCAGAGTTGAAATCAAGAGTCCTGTCTTCATCTCCATTTGTAGGAATTCTTAGCACAGGGCTGGTCTCAACAAAACAGTACTTGGAGGGTTCACCAATAGTCTCTCACCAAAATTACTTTTTCAACCATCCATGCTATCTAACAGTGGAACAGATTGTCTTTGAGGTGGTAAGTTCCCCTTTTCAAGTATCTCTTCTTACTCCCTAACTTTATTTTTCAAGGCAGTTTATCTCTGTGTCAATATATACCTGTCCTGGCTCCTGTGATTCTCAGTGCTGTTTAAGGAAGATTCGGCCAGCAAGAGGACTTCCTTGGTAGCTCAGATGGTAAAGAATCTGCCTGCAATGCAGGAGACCTGGACTCAATCCCTGGGTCGGGAAGATCGCCTGGAGAAGGAAATGGCTACCCACTCCAGAATTCTTGCCTGGAAAAGTCCATGGACAGAGGAGACTGGCAGGCTATAGTCCAGGGGTCACAAAGAGTGGGACATGCCTGAGCACACAGACCAACGAGTGTGCAAGGTATAGGAAGTAAGCAGAGAAGTAAGACAACAGAACACAGGAAAACCAGTACAGAAAATGTTTTCTCTCACCAAGTCTTCATTCTTCTCTTCTCCCCACCAAAAAGACAAATACCAGAAGAATAGAAGAGGAAAAGATATAGTCAAAGGATCAGCAGTGGAGACATTGGAAAAAGCAGGACCTCACACTGGAAAGTCTCAAAAGGAAGTGAAAAGCAGGAGCCAAACTGCTGGGCCCAGAGTGGGTGGAATGAAAAAGATAGATGGTTCTAGAAGAGATACTAACGAGGCTCTGATAACTCTAATTTTCTGGGCCTTGGTGTGCTTTGCCTACGGTTCAACTAAATGGAAATATAAATAGCTGAGAAAGAAGCCAGTGGATGGGAACTGACATAATGGACTATTGACTCTCTGAGATATAAGGGACCTTCTTAAAAGCATAATATTTTACGTGGTCATTTGTCAGGCTTCCTCTGGGTAAGCGAGCTCCTTTGGGGGAGGTAAGTGGATTGGCTAATCTTAGTGTTTTTTTAAAAATACACCCTTTAATGTACACCTAGTACATTGTGCTAGAGATCAGTTAGCTTCACCGAGCAGACGGAGAGGGAAAAAGACATAGGCACCCACCCATCCTCCTCTTTCTACCAAGGGGCTTTACCAGGTGAGTGCCCAATAAAAGATCAAATACCCACTTTCTTCTCCCTTCCACTAGCCTTGCCAAGCCATGAAGATCCCTGTCTGAAAGAACCAAGCCACTCTTCTCTTCCTGCTCTCACAAAGTGGAGTTTGTCCACAGGCCATCCAGGCATTTACCCAGTGGACACCACCTCCTATTAAACCCCCTCACTCCACCCCGATTGTCTCCACACGCATATACCCTCAGCTCTATGAACCTGTATCTTCCACCTGTGTGCTCAGTGCTGGGGGTTGAGGGGGGGGGGGCCGGTTTCCTTTATGCCTCAGCCCAAAGTGATCATCCACCCAACTCCCCCATACCCTTATTGTCTTCACCAGCAGTCTTTAGTGGACCTGGAGCTTGTTAAAAAACGAAAAACAACCAAGAAGCAAAGACTCCAACTCAGTATTTCAAGGAATACAGCCTGAGACTCTGTCCTTTCACAAGCCCCCAGCTAATTCTGATGTACAGCATTATTTGCAAACTGTTGGGTTCTGGGTGATGGTTTAGGATTTCCTATAAATTGCTATATATTGTGTGTTAATTATGCTTGAGTTAGCTCTAAGCCTCCAGAAGTAAACCATGATCTCCTAGACTGGGACCATTGCTTATTTTCCTTGATATTTCCCTTCCCTGACACAGGAAGTGGTGCTCAGAAAATGACATTTGATGATATGAGAAATTGGGTTATGTCCATTTTATAGAATGAAAGTTTGAGGACATGCTGGTTTAATACGATTCCATCACAAAGCCTATTGTCTCCAAGCACCCCTCCCTTAAAGATTTACCCTACTGATTGGAATTTTGAGAATTTCCCAGCCAGCTTTCTCTCCCCTGGCTGTCTACTATTCTCACATCCAACATCATGGTGGTAATACTCTCACTTCCACAAAAACTTATTCCTGTTACTTCTGATACCATCTCTGTGAAACAATTTCTTAAATGTAAAATTACTGTGTAATAAAAGTTCTCACCAAAGTCCTCTGTTCTCTATTACTTCATCTCCTAAGAGAAGAGAAATCTAGTTTAGAGGAAAAAGGCAATGTGAGCATTTAGATCTATATAAAAGATCCAGAAACATGTAAGAAGCTGCCTTCGGCTGGAAACATACAGATACCACCACTGACATAACTAAATTGGTGGATCATGTAAATCCATGAAGAAAGAGGACACATATGTTGGAAAATAATGAATTCTGAGGTCATCTTCATATACACCTTCATCTAATGGATGAGAATTCAATGACTTCAAGGTAATTGAGCCTGTGTCATGGGAGTCTCAAAACCTGAACTGACAACGTGAAGCATGTGTTTTGCTGAGAATGTAAGAAGAATGATTGGGTAGAAAGTTTTTTCTGGTTCACACTTTCACTCAGACTGTGGCACAAATAAACAACAATTCCATTCAAGCCCATCTGCACCCATGAAAGAGCAAAGCTACAAAAAGCTACAGAAATACTTTTTTTTTACATTCCTGACATTTAATTATTATTTTTCAGTAAGCAGAAGGGCTAGTGGCTATTTGTTATTAAAACAGTTTCAATAGACAAATTCCTACGTATTGACTAAAAAGCTCACTTCTCGGATACGGGTGAACTGCTATCTGTGAAAACTGACCAGTCTAGATCCAACCCACTCTGAGATTCAACACAAGCTTTGCTTTCTCTTCAAGGTAGAGTCCAGAGCCTGTCTTGACAAATAGGAACACAGCCTCTCTTCATTCATATTTCCAAACCTTCAGATAAAGTCTTGCCAGAAAGTCTTCTCATTCTCTCCACTCAATTTGCCATTTCTGCCTCCAGTTCTGCTTTCCTGGTGGCTCAATGGTAAGGAATCTGCCTGCAATTCAGGAGCCAAAGGAGACTCAGGTATGATCCCTGGGTCAGGAAGATCCCCTGGAGAAGGAAATGGCAACCCACTCCAGTATTCTTGCCTGGAGAATCCCATGGACCAGAGGAGCCTGGTGGGCTACAGTCCAGGGCATCGCAGAGAGTTGGACACGACTGAAGCGACTCAGCGCATGCTTCTGGTTTTGCATACTCTCTTTCCCCACCTCTGTTCCTCTCTGAATTTTACTTATGTTTCAAGGTTTGGCTCCGGTCACATCTCTTTGATTGGGGTTTCTCCAGCAACTCATCCTCCAACCAATCACCTCAATCTTTCAAATGCTGCAACACTGAGACACCATGGATTAGCCCTGCTTTTCTTTTTTTTTTTTTAAGTCTTTATTGAATTTTTTACAATATTGCTTCTCTTTTATGTTTATATTTTTATTTTTGGCTACTGGGGCATGTGGGATCTTAGCTTTCCAACCAGGGATGGAACCCAGCCCCCTGCACTGGAGGGTAAAGGCCTAATCACTGGACTGCCAGGGAAGTTCCTCGCCCTGTTTTTCATCATTAAGTATTTGTATTTTATTCAGAGTGAGCACAAATACCTGCATTTCATTATCAGACAGGTACTCCTTCCACACTTAATAGTTGTCTGACCCTGAGCAAAGTATGCCTTGGTTTCCGTTCTATAAGGTGGGAATAGCAGAACACCACCCTCACAGAGTCACAGTGAAGACAGATAAAAATCATGGTCTGTTCACAGTTAACTATTATCATTATTATTGGTGCCTAATGCAGATGCCTGGCTCACTGGCGTAGTCAGTGGCCTCATGATACACGATGACACCCCTGACTATAGTGACCTTGGTCTCTAGCATCTAGTCTAACATATGAACTTTCTGTAACCTTCTCAAAGCTTAGAGTGAAAAAACATATTTCCATACATACAGAACATTCACATTTATACATAACTAATCCATATATAATACATCTTCCTACATTCCAAAATAAAATAATTAAAATGAAATCCAAGTCATCAAACAAATTAAACTGGCTAACTGGTGAGGACTATGGGCTCATCCCTTTGGTATTTCTTTGAGCCTACTGAAAATGCCACCTGGGCAGGAGGTTTTATCATTCAACCTATCTATTACCTGTGGATTTGGAATGCAGATCTTTAGTTGTTCAGATCTGGCTTTATTTGTAGGCAGCCTTGGAGATGTGTATACAGGGGTAGAGGTCTCTGTCCAAATCACATTCCTCATTTGCCTGTGAAGATGACATACACAGTTGCTGTCAGAGAGTTACTGCTCTGAAATAAGGCTGCGGACATCTCTATTAGAGAGGAACCTACCTATGGTCCTGTTATGGACTCAGTCTTGCCTCTTCAAAATTCACAGGTTATAGCACTTAATCCCCAATATGGCTGTATTGGGAGATGAGAGCTTTAGGGAGACAACTAAGGTTAAATGAGGTCATAAGAGCCAGGCCCTAATCCAATATGACTGGTGTCCTTATAAGAGGAGACAGACACCAGGGATGCCTGTACACAGAGAAAATTGAGCCATGTAAAGACACTACAAGAAGGGGACCTTCTGCAAGTTAAAGGGAGAACCCCCAGGATAAGTCCACCCTGCCAGCACCTTGATCTTGGACTCAGCCTCCAGAACTATGGCAAAACACATTTCTTTTGTTTAAGTCACCCAGTCTATAGTATTATATATCGTTATGGCAGCCCTAGCTGACTGACACAGTTGCAGATCCCACAAATGATAAATTCTCCATATTTTAACAGTAATGTCCTCAAATAGACCAGTGAGTGAGACCCCTGACCATCACAAAGGAGAGCAGAAGACAGAGCTGGAACTCAAAACAGGCCAGTGAGGGTGGAAGAAGGGGTACTGAGGGTAGGTAGAGAAGAACAGTCCAGCATACAGAGGGTTGCGACGGAAAGACAGGTGGGGACAGGAATCTGAAGTGGCCAGCCCTGTGCAGCTCCTGCTTGGAAATACTAGGGGTCTTCTATAATGAGCAGGTCAGAGAGGGTAGGACAAGATACCCACTTCCCTTCCAGTCAACCCTGACGGGGGCAATGTGGTACCAAGATATTAGAACCCCACTGGGCTGCTTCCCCTTCACTGTGGCTCTTGCCTTGCAAAGCTCTCATTATCAAGGCCTGATTTCCAGGAACTGGTTCTGATCTGATTCAATGGCTACACTTAAGCTGCACACTTGAAGTAATTAACTCTGTTGACTGGAAGTGTTGTAATATCAAGACAGTGGGCTGTCTCAGCACACTCTAAGCCACTTCTCTACAGTTCCTCAACATGTTTAAGAAAAATATAGACAGCAATCAGATGATGAGGTCAGGGCTTGAAGAGGCCAAAAACTACAGGGTATAGGGTTCAGGGAATTTTTAAAACTGTTTTCATTATACCTCTACATTTCCAAGTACATCTAAACAGCACTCAATACCTCTACCACAGAACAGTTAAATGGCTCTGGTCTGGGAGTCCAGAGACCTGAGTTCAAGGCATATCTTTGCAGATAACTTCTAAATTATTGGGTTTTTTTTTTCAACACTGTAAGTCACCAAGAGTGTAGGAGAGTTCCCTTTTCTCCACATCCTCTCCAGCATTTATCGTTTGTAGACTTTTTGATGATGGCCATTCTGACTAGTGTAAGGTGATACCTCATCGTAGTTATGATTTGCAAAGTGAAGTGAAGTCGCTCAGCCATGTCCAGCTCTTTACGACCCCATGGACTGTAGCCTACCAGGCTCCTCTGTCCATGGAATTTTCCAGGCAAGAATACTGGAGTGGGTTGCCATTTCCTTTTCCAGGGGATCTTCCCAACCCAGGGATCGAACCCGGGTCTCCTGCACTGCAGGCAGACGCTTTTACCACCTGAGCCACCAGGGAAGTCGCAGTTCTCTAATAATTAGTGATGTTGCATATCTTTTCATGTGCTTTTTCACATGGGTCTCCAGTTTTGTAGATCCATGTTTCTTTAAGAATCAAGTATGAGGATTTAACGTGGTGAGACACACAGTGAGGCCAGGCTCTGGAAATCTGTATTCCAATCCCTGAACTTCCTTACTAGCTCTGTGGCCTGTGGCATCTGGCCCCTTTCCTGTCTAGGCCTCAGTTTCTTTGTCTTTAAATAATGCAGATAAATTTTCCCATCTGTAAATTCCTTTCGGTTCCAGAGTTCTTCAATGCCACAGGGGAAAAAATGTTGGGGGTGAAACCACATTTTGTGTGTATGTGTGTGTGTATACACACAGAGACACTCCCTCAGCTCTGCAAGTGGTAAGTGGTGATGCAGGGTGTTCACTAAAATCATACGACCATTCTGGACTGATCTGTTCGACTATATGCACCACTCATTGCTACAGCATCTCTACCCACACACAATACAATGAATGGTAACCAACAAAATGTGTGACATTAGGTTAATAGTGAAAATATACATGTGGAGTGGAGGAAAGCCCACCCAGAGGGGTAGCTGGAGGAGGGAGACTTTGTGCATGCAGATAAAAAAATTGACCCCATTCACCCCTCTGGCTGCACTGAAATCCTGGGTACTGTGTGTCACACTGAGAACTCACCACACAACGAGCTGCATTCACTGCTTTGGCAGTAGGATACAATGCCTATCCTGAAATCCGGTCAACCCGACACGGCATCAGCCACAGATTAAATAAAAATTTACCAGGTAAAAGCCAACTGTGCTAAACTCTCCAATAAACAAGAAGATTTGGAAAAGTATATTAAAATTTTAAAAAATTGCCTAGCCAAAACAAGGCAGCCATTGAAGTTTACCAAGTGGCTCCTTTAATTAAGGACCGTCTCCTTAAATTACACTCATTTCTCTTACCCCTTTCAGGACAATCCAGGGTGAATAATATGTTTGTTTCTGGCTGAAGAGGTGCCAACTTGAGAGGTACTTTTGGGTTAATAAAACTGATCCGAGCTATCAACCAGAAATCTTGTCTACTTTTAGAGACCAAGAGAAGCTGGTTTAACCTTGATTTTCAAGTGTGAGAGGACAACCCAATCTACAATTTTAAAGAGTATGTAAGGAAAGTGAGAAATAAGAGGAAATGATATTTAACAGGAAACCCAATCAAAAAACGGGCAAAGATCTAAGACATTTCTCCAAAGACAAAAGGCCAAAAAGCACATGAAAAGATGGTCAACATCACTAGTTATTAGAGAAGTGCAAGTCAAAACAGCAATGAGGTGTCTCACCTCACACAGTCAGAATGGCCATCATCAAAAAGTCTACAAACGATAAATGCTGGAGAGGGTGTGGAGAAAAGGGAGCCCTACTACACTGTGGGTAGGAATATAAGTTGGTACAGCCACTATGGAGAACAATATGGAGGTTCCTTAACTAAAAATAGTTACCATATTATCCTGCAATCCCACTCTTGGGCATATATCCAGAAAAGATGAAAATTCTAATTCAAAAAGATACATGCACCCTAATGTTCAGAGCAGCACTATTTACAGTAGCCAAGACATGGAAACAGCCTAAATCCATTGACACATGAATGGATAAAGATGTGGTACGTATATACAATGGAATATTACTCAGTCATAAAAATGAAATAATGCCATTTGCATCACCACGGATGAACCTAGAGAGTATCATACTAAGTGAAGTCAGGCAAAGACATATCATATGATATCAGTTATATGTGGAATCTAAAAAATGATACAAATGAAGTTATTTACAAAACAGGAACAGACTCAGTAAATTCAAAAACAAAACTTAAGAGTTACCAAAGGGAAAAGGTAGGGGAGAAGGGATAAATTAGGAATTAACATTTGCACACTTATTGTATAAAAAATAGATCATCAACAAGGACCTTCTGTACAGCACAGGGAACTCTACCCAATATTTTTAAATAACCTAATTGGGGAAAGATCTTGAAAAAGAACAGATACACGTCTAACTGAATTGCTTTGCTGTACACCTGAAACTAACACAACATTGTTAACCAACTATTCTCAACTATAAAATAAGGTCGTTTTTAAAAGACCATTTTAAATAAATGGGATAGGGAAGGGGAGGGGCGAGATAGGGGCAGGAAACTAACAGATCCCAACTGCTCTGTGTAGGATAAATAAGCTACAAAGATATGTTTTATAGAACCAGGAATATAGCCAATATTTTATAACTTTAAATGGAATGTAAGCTACAAAATTATTGAATCACTATGCGGTACACCTGAAACTAATAAAATATTGTAAATCAGCTCTACTTCAAATCATTCAAAAAAATGTTAGAAACAGTATATGGCATTCAGATCTACTTCTCTGTTCCTTGCTTCTTCTACCCACCCTAACACTGTACTAACACTGGGGTCTCCTTGCTGTCCAGTGTGGCCTGTGCAGAGCTGCCAGACAAAGCATTCTAGAAACAAATTGTTTTTCTTTCCTACCCAAGAACTAGCGATGGCTTCTCATTATCAGTTAGGAAGAAAAATCCCATTCAACACTGATAGAACCTTGAACAAACACTTGCTTTATCTCCCTGTCCTCATTTCCCATCTCTGAAGCCCAGCTCCAATTAACTTTCCCCATGACCCTTGGGTGCCAGCTAGTCTCTTCTTTGTCACCCACAGTCACAGACTTTCTCACATGCACCCCCTTGCTCATGCTGGTTTCTATTTTACTTGTCAAATTCACTGCCATAGCTTCAGCTTCTAGCAGAAAATCAGGCAGGGAGAAGATACATGAAAAGTTCATGCTGAAAAAAACAAAAGAATTAAAAGGCATGGACAACCATTCCATTGGGTTTTTTTTAGTCTAGACCCTAATGATTCCTGCAGGCCACTTCAAGTACACCTTGCTGTGTGAATCCTTCAGCTCTCCATCCCACACAAACCTCTTCTTTCCCTCAAAGTTATGGGGGAAGGGAATTATTGGCCCTTAGGGCTAATTTGACTGCTTCCTGTATTTCTCCAGGGTGTAACCTGGAGCTGGATTCTCAGTGTGTGCATGCTCAGTTGTGTCAGACTCCTTGCGACCCCAAGGACTGTAGCCCACCAGGCTCCTCTGTCCATGGAATTTTCCAGGCAAGAATACTGGAGAAGGTTGCTGTTTCCTACTCCAGGGGATCTTCCCGAGCCAGGGAACGAAGCCACCTTTCTTATATCACCTGCATTGGCGGGCCAATTCTTTACCACTAGGCCACCTGGGAACCCTAGAGTCTCAGTGGATTCCCCAGTTTTCCATATGGAGAAAAGGATTGAGATTAGTATGTAGCAGACCTAGTTGCTGTATTGAACATTCAATGTGGTCTAAATTGACTTGCAATCTTCTGTCTCCTCGTCCTGAACTGTGTGATATGGTCCTCATCTGCCCTTCCTATGCTATCTATCTCTGAAGTTTCATGCTGTGTTCAGAGGGCAGGGATTGGAGCCAAGCTGTCTTGGCTCATATCCCAGTTATGTTATGTCCTAGCTATGTGACCCTGGGAAAGTTACTTAACTCCTCTGTGTTCTCAATTACCTTATCATAGATTTAATGTGAAGGTTAAAAAAAAAATTAAAATGTGTCAACTGCTTTGAACATGGCCTGGTACATCAAATGCCAAATTAATACTGGCTATTATTCTATCCTAACCACACTGGCCTTCTGTTATCTTCAATATACTTTCTCCTTTCTACCTCAAAACTTTCACACACGTGACTCCTATCTACCAGCACTCTTCTGAGTTCATCCTTTTCTTTTAAGATAAATGAGATCTTCTCAGGGGGTCCATTCCTGATTCATCTGCATTCTGGATTAAGGGTCTTCCAATGTGTCCCTCTTCAGTTCCGTTCAGTCGCTCATTCGTGTCCAACTCTTTGTGACCCCATGAACTGCAGCACACCAGGCCTCCCTGTCCCTCACCAACTCCCAGAGTCCACCCAAAACCATGTCCATTGTGTTGGTGATGCCATCCAACTATCTCATACTCTGTTGTCCCCTTCTCCTCCTGCCCTCAATCTTTCCCAGCATCAGAGTCTTTTCCAATGAGTCAGCTCTCCACATCAGGTGGCCAAAGTATTGGAATTTCAGCTTCAACATTAGTCCCTCCAATGAACACCCAGGACTGATCTCCTTTAGGATGGACTGGTTGGATCTCCTTGCAGTCCAAGGGACTCTCAAGAGTCTTCTCCAGCACCACAGTTCAAAAGCATCAATTCTTTGGCACTCAGCTTTCTTCACAGTCCAACTCTCACATCCATACATGACCACAGGAAAAACCATAGCCTTGATTGACGGATCTTAGTTGGCAAAGTAATGTCTCTGCTTTTCAATATGCTATTTAGGTTGGTCATAACTTTTCTTCCAAGGAGTAAGCGTCTTTTAATTTCATGGCTGCAATCACCATCTGCAGTAATTTTGGAGCCCCCAAAAATAAAGTCTGACACTGTTTCCACTGTTTCCCCATCTATTTCCCATGAAGTGATGGGACCAGATGCCATGATCTTCGTTTTCTGAATGTTGAGCTTTAAGCCAACTTTTTCACTCTCCTCTTTCACTTTCATCAAGAGGCTCTTTAGTTCTTCTTCTCTTTCTGCCATAAGGGTGGTGTCATCTGCATATCTGAGGTTATTGATATTTCTCCCAGCAATCTTGATTCCAGCTTGTGCTTCTTCCAGCCCAGCGTTTCTCATGATGTACTCTGCATATAAATTAAATAAGCAGAGTGACAATATACCGCCTTGATGTACTCCTTTTCCTATTGAACAGAACCAGTCTGTTGTTCCGTGTCCAGTTCTAACTGTTGCTTCCTGACCTGCATATAGGTTTCTCAAGAGGCAGGTCAGGTGGTCTGGTATTCCCATCTCTCTCAGAATTTTCCACAGTTTATTGTGATCCACACAGTCAAAGCTTTGGCATAGTCAACAAAGCAGAAATAGATGTTTTTCTGGAACTCTCTTCCTTTTTCCATGATCCAGTGGATGTTGGCGATATGATTTCTGGTTCCTCTGCCTTTTCTAAAACCAGCTTGAACATCTGGAAGTTCACGGTTCATGTATTGCTGAAGCCTGGCTTGGAGAATTTTGAGCGTTACTTTACTAGTGTGTGAGATGAGTGCAATTGTGTGGTAGTTTGAGCATTCTTTGGCATTGCCTTTCTCATTGGAATGAAAACTGACCTTTTCCAGTCCTGTGGCCACTGCTGAGTTTTCCAAATTTGCTGGCATATTGAGTGCAGCACTTTCACAGCATCATCTTTCAGGATTTGAAATAGCTCAACTGAATTACATCACCTCCACTAGCTTTGTTTGTAGTCATGCTTTCTACGGCCCATTTGACTTCACATTCCAGGATTTCTGGCTCTAGGTGAGTGATCACACCCTCATGATTATCTGGGTCATGAAGATCTTTTTTGTACAGTTCTTCTGTGTATTCTTCCCACCTCTTCTTAATATCTTCTGCTTCTGTTAGGTCCATACCATTTCAGTCCTTTATCGAACCCATCTTTGCATGAAATGTTCCCTTGGTATGTCTAATTTTCTTGAAGAGATCTCTAGTCTTTCCCATTCTGTTGTTTTCCTCTATTTCTTTGCATTGATCACTGAGAATCCCTTTCTTATCTCCTCGCTATCCTTTGGAATTCTACATTCAGATGCTTATATCGCTTCTCTTCTTTTCACAGCTATTCGTAAGGCCTCCCCAGACAGCCATTTTGCTTTTTTGCATTTCTTTCCCATGGGGATGGTCTTGATCCCTGTCTCCTGTACAAAGTCACAAACCTCCATTCATAGTTCATCAGGCACTATATCAGATCTAGTCTCTTAAATCTATTTCTCACTTTCATATATAATCATAAGGGATTTGATTTAGGTCATACCTGAGTGGTCTAGTCGTTTTCCCTACTGTCTTCAATTTAAGTCTGAATTTGGCAATAAGGAGCTCATGATCTGAGCCACAGTCAGCTCCGGGACTTGTTTTTGCTGACTGTATAGAGCTTCTCCATCTTTGGCTGCAAAGAATATAATCAATCTGATTTTGGTGTTGACCATCTGGTGATGTCCATGTATAGAGTCTTCTCTTGTGTTGTAGGAAGAGGGTTTTTGCTATGACCAGTGTGTTCTCTTGGCAAAACTCTATTAACCTTTGCCCTGCTTCATTCCGTATTCCAAGGCCAAATTTGCCTGTTCCTCCAGGTGTTTCTTGACTTCCTACTTTTGCATTCCAGTCCCCTATAATGAAAAGGATATCTTTTTTGGGGTGTTAGTTCTAAAAGGTCTTGTAGGTCTTTATAGAACCGTTCAACTTCAGCTTCTTCAGCATTACTTGTCAGGGCATAGACTTGGATTACTGTGATATTGAATGGTTTGCCTTGGAAACAAACAGAGATCATTCTGTCATTTTTGAGACTGCATCCAAATACTGCATTTTGGACTCTTTGCCCCCTAGGCCCTTACATATCAGTACCACACTCATCACATTTGCAATCTGTGTAAGAGACACTGGTGTGATCCCTGGGTCAGGAAGATCCCTTGTGGAAGGGCATGGACACCAACCTCAGTATTCGTGCCTGGAGAATCCCATGGACTGAGGAGCCTGGTGGGCTAGAGTCCATGGGGTCACAGAGTCAGACATGACTGCAGTACTGAGCACACACGCACCATGTGTTCCCTTAGCCCCCTGTATATCAGTACCACACTCATCGTGTTTGCAATTTCTGTTCCACAAACAACTTTAAGGTTGGACAATACACTTCAAAGGTATGAAGGGCAAATATTTCTCTTTTACATCCTTGGATACCCAGCAACCAGCACAGAGATGACAAATACTTATTGGGTAAATGAATCAATGAGCAAACTATAAAAGGGTATTGGAGAAGCTTCACGGGCGCGACGGGCCCAGACTTTGGGACAGGGTTACATCCAATAATGAAATTATGAGAAACAAAATAAAGTAGATTAGATTAGCCGTCTGGAGGCCAGACAGAAAATGGGTATTTAGGGAACTGGAGAAACACCTAAACGTAGGCTCAGTTGGCCAGGGTACACCAGCCTTTCCATTAGCTCTGCAGAACAGGCAGGCAGCGAGCTTAGCAGTGCACTGGACAGCAAATAGTGGGTTGGCCAAAACATTCATTCAGGTGTTTCCATAACATCTTATAGACAAACCTGAGTGAACTTTTGGGCAACCCAGTATTTTTGCCATCTATGATAAATCACTGTTGCACAGAGCCCTAAAACTTTCCTCTCCAAAGGGAACGAAGGATCCAAGTCTCCTGGACAGTCTAGTAATGCCTCCTTTCAGTACTTGCCTAAATACCAATGACCCCCCCACCCCTCACCATGTCTTGGCCTCTTTTCACTTTTATATCTGGCTGAAGGTGGAGGAAGTCAAGTAGGTTAGCAATATAGGGCAGAAAGTAGTAGAAATGAAAATACACACTCATGGCTACACAAAGCCCCTTCTCCCCATCTACCTCAAGAGTAGAAAATAGTTCTGCATTAAACACTGAAGCAGTGAACTTGCTCAGTGCCATGATCACCCACAGCACAGTGTCTGAAACACACACATTTCCAAGCCCCGTAATTAATCAGAGGAAGTTAGAAACACATGGCAGTGGAGACACCTCTGACAAGTTCATCTTAAAGGAGTTAAAGAAACATGTTGATTGGAGCAAGGCGGGAGCCCTCACGATAAAGACAGTGTATTCAGTGCATGGAGGTGGTTCTGCTGCGGAGGGAGAGAGAAGTTCGGGATGTAGACCTGGCCTCCTGGGGGACTTGCCTTTCTGCAGAATTACAACCTCAAAACTTGCCCGTCACACTGTCTTTACAGTCTCTCATTTGGACACAGCAGGACAGTCCCTACACCTGTGTTTCAGGTTTGTTTCCCCCTCCCGTGCAGGTGGACCAGATCGTGGGGCATGGAGTGTGGTAAAGACAGCAGCGCAGAGAGGAAGGGAGCAGAGTCCTGCAATGGCCGTGATGCTCGCACAGAGAGGAGAAAGCCCACCTGCCTGGCTTCCGCACCATGGGAGAGGAGGGCGAAAGAGCTGAAGTTGATTCATGGTGACACCCTTTGGGAAGAACCTCAGTGTTTGACCTGGAAATGATTTCATAATTCTTTTGATGGCTTCGAGGAGAGAATGAATAAAAAGTCAATTTCCCTTCTGAGTCTTCTATGAAGAGTAAATCAAGTTCAACTGGGCACATTCTTGAGCTAGCAAGTCCCCCTTCTGGGGACCCAGAGATGAAGTCTGTGATAGAGAGAATTCAATCAACATGAGGAAATGGGACCTGCTTGGAACCCGAGATCCCAACGTGCTCTCCTCTCTGAAGAGAACCTGACTGTGCCCTGAAACTGTCATAAGCATCTGTCAGAGGTGACTTCTTGCCTCTGCAGGCAGGTGCTGAACTTGTCCTGACCCCAGGATGGCAGTGCACGTCCCTCTGGACTGCACTGGGCTGGAAGAGCCCTGTTTCAGTGCTGTAGAGCCCTAAAACTCCTCTCCAAAGGGAACGAAGGATCCAAGTCTCCTGGACAGTTTAGTAGGAGGGCTGGGCAGTGCACGTCCCAGGAAACTGCCCTGGGCTGGAAGACGAGAATGTAGATAAAGCGTCTAATGAAGCAGCAGAATGAGGCTAGCTGCCTTTCCCAGCTGGGTTCCACCAGTGTCTTTTTTTTGTTTTGTTTTAGCTGCCTTCCCAGCTGGATCTTAGATGCAGTACACAAGCTTGGTTGCCCTGTGGCATACGGGATCTTAGTTCCCTGAACAGGGACCAAACCCACGACCCCTGCCTTGCAAGGAGGATTCTTAACCACTGGACCACCAGGGAAGTCCCCCACCAGTGACTAAGTGATCTTGTGCAAAGTATCTTCTTTCTAGGCCTCAGGTACCCATTCTGTATGATGGGATAACACTGTCACTCTTGCCTTACTCAGCATCTAGATGCCCACATCTCACCTGTCAGCCAGCTCCACAGCTGTATGGAAAGGTCTGCATTTCAGCCCCTGGTGGTACAGTGTCAGAAGGGCTAACTGGCATTTCCACTCAGAGGCTGCTTTAAACACAAAGTAAACTTTTTATCCAAGTAACTAATGGCCTATAAAGAGATAAAATCAATACTGCTATTAATAGCTTTTAAAATCTTTTAAATTGGATCCTCTGTGTGCGCATTACCTACTGAAAAATAATTATGAACATCTTAAAAATCCAAGCAACAATTTGAAAGCTTTTCCACTAATTTTTGAGGGATTATTATATTGTTGATCAGTTGCTAAATTGCTTTGACTCTTTGCAGTCCCATGGATTAGACCATGCTAGCCTTCTCTATCCGTCATTATATCCCAGAATTTGGTCAAATTCATGTCCATTGACTCAGTGATGCTATCTAACCATCTTATCCTCTGCTGCTCCCTTCTCCTTTTACTTTTAATTTTCCCCAACATCAGGATCTTTTTCAGTGAGTTGGCTCTTCACATCAGATCCAATTTTGCTATAGTTGGCTGATGTATGAAAGAAAAAAGTAAAAGTCGTTCAGTCGTGTCCAACTCTTTGTGACCCCATAGGCTATACAGTCCATGGGATTCTCCAGGCCAGAATGCTGGAGTACATAGCCTTTCCCTTCTCCAGGGGATCTTCCCAACCCAGGGATCAAACCCAGGTCTCCCACATTGCAGGCAGATTCTTTACCAGCTGAACCACAAGAGAAGCCCAATAGCAAGGCTTAATTTTATCTACCTATTTTGGTTATATTTATTCTTTGTAATTTATCAGCACTCTTACTTTATAATCAATAACCTTTCTCCAAATATTTGTATGCCCCAAGGGTTTCTGTTGCCCAGCTGATGAGGTGTACCTTTTACTCTTCTTCAGTCTGGGTTTTTACCTGTTACCAAAATGGTCTCTTCCCAGCTTTTGTCCACAGAGAGAAGGAAAAGCTTGCTTCCATTTTAAAAATTAACTTTCTGGTTCTCACTTCATGCCTCCTCACTTATTATATTCAATTCAGTTCAATTCAACCAGCACTGATTGAGCCCCCAGTACCTGTCAGGAACTTTGCTGGCACCTGGCTCTAAAGAGATAGGTAAAGCACAGCCTGGCCTTCCAGGGGTTTATGGTCTAGTGATGCTTTTGAACTGTGGTGCTGGAGAAGAGACTCAAGAGTCCCTTGGACTGCAAGGAGATCAAATCAGTCAATCCTAAAGGAAATCATTGGATATTCATTGGAAGGAACTGTTGCTGAACCTTCAATACTTTGGCCATCTGATGCCAAGAGCCAACTCATTGGAAAAGACCCTGATATTGGGAAAGACTAAAGGCAGGAGGAAGGGAATGACAGAGGACAAGGTGGTTGGGCAGCATCATCAACTCAATGGACATGAGTTTGAGCAAACTCCAGGAGATAGTGAAGGACAGGGAAGCCTGGCATGCTGCAGTCCATTGGGTCACAATGAGTCAGACACAACTTAGCAACTGAAAGACAACACAGCTAGTGGAGGAAAATACCTGTCACCAACCTTATGTCCAGCTAAAAGGGATGTTAGGGATCTTTACAATAAAGCCCTTCATTTTACAGAAGCTGCTACAAAGATCCAGCAAGGTCCAGTGATTCACTTTCTAAGTGCTGAGCGAAGACAGGAGTTTAGAGCCCACATGCCAGTGGGGGAATGAAAACAAAAACTCCTCTGACTTTCTTTATCCAGGGTGTGAGACCAGTCATTGTTTTATGGCTCTGATAATCAGGATAAGTCACTAACAAGTGATTTTAAGATACATATACTTGAGATTTCCCTGGTGGTCCAGTGGCTCAGACTTCTAGCTCCCAATGCAGGAGGCCCAGGTTCAGTCTCTGATCAGGGAACTAGATCCACATGCCGCAACTAAAAGTTCTCATCTGCAACTAAAGCTCTCTCATGCTGCAACAAAGATCACAGATATGGGGCCGCAACTAAGCCCCAATGCAGCCAAATATATATATTTTTAATACATAAACTTAAAATCCAACATTTTGTACCTTAGAAATTTGTATTTGACGTTTAGGAACTTTGAAACTATTTGGCCCAGGCAAATATTTCATCTCCTAATCCCACTGTTTCCTGCATTTTAGCCTTCTTTGTTTGTTCTTAAATGTTAGCCGTAAGTGGGGTATCCAGCCAGACCCAATCTTTTCCTTTTTTAAGGTCTGAAAACCATTTTTATTTTTAGGTTGCAAAGATTATAAAGGACTTTTTAAAGTTTCCTTGCTAATAATAATAATAATTGATACACAAAAAACCCTGCATATATTTAACATATACAATTTGGTGAGTTTGGTCACGTGCCCAAAAATGCCTAGGAAACCACCACCATATCCATCACTCCAAAAGTTTCCTTGTGTCCTTTTTTTTTTTTATCGGAACACTTGAGATAGCTCTCTTAACAAAATGTCAGTGCACAATACCATAGTTATAAGTATAGGGACAATATTATATAACACATCCTCAGAGCACATTCATCTTGTGTTACTGAAACTCTATACCAATTGAACAACAATTCCCTATTTGCCCCATCCCTCAGGCCCTAGTCACCACCATTCTATCCTCTGCTTCTGTGAATCTGACTGTTTCACATTTCTCACATACATGGTAACAGGTAGTGTCTGTCCTTCTGTAACTGGTTTATTTCACTTAGCATACTGTCCTCTGGGTTCATCCCTGTTGTCCAAAAGAGCAAGATTCCCTTTTTCAAAAAGGCTGAATGATATTTCATTGTGTGTATATACCTAATTTCTTGATCCATTCATTGGGGGTATTTTCATATCTTAGCTGTTGGGAGTAGCATTGCAGTGAACATCAGAGTACAGGTATTTCTTCAAAATCCTGATTAGAATTTTGGGGGGTATATACCCAAAAGTGGGATTGCTGGATCATATGGTGGTCTTATTTTTAATTTTAAGAGGAACTACGATACTGCTCTCCATAGTAGCCATATCATTTTATGTTCTTACCAACAGCATAAATGGGTCCCAGTTTCTCTGCATTCTCACCAACACTTGTTATCTTCTGCTTTCCAATGGCCTTATCACTTGTCTGTGCATACCTCTTATCTGCATGCTATTTCCAGGGTGTTCTCAAAGGAAGCCTAGCTAGCCAGTGATTCATACCACATATTAAGCACACTGAGGACAGAACCCTCTCTACTATTTCCTGAAGCTATCTTCTACTGTATCCATCACTTTATGTAGGGTCCTTTCCTATAAGATCCAGGCTTTTAACCAGGCTGAAATTTTAAAGCACAACCAACCAGTCAGACTTGGCCTGTCTCAAGGGGCTGCTTCTGCTGACCCCTCTCATGTGTTCCTGTTTAGAAGCACCTCACCCCTGTAGCCCTGGAGTGATCGCAGAATATATGAAATAGCCTTCAGGGACTTGTTTAAAACCTTTTGTGTCCATAAATTCAGAGCAAATAATAGCCCATTCCATAAATGTCATGAGGCCTTAGAGATTATCTCATCCAATTACAGACAACTAAGGCTCAGAGAGGTAAAATGAATTACCCAAATGTATATAGCTATTTGGTGACAGAAGCAAGTTTAGAATTCAAGTTTCTTGAAACCCACTGCAATACAGTTTCCGATACATTACATTTCTATTCAAATTAGAAATATAGAAGCAGTGATAAATTAGTAATGAATATTTACGGAGTGCTAGAAAGCAAATGCTAGGTGCTGTGGGGGATACAAAAATGAATAAGAGGAGGCTTTCCTGGTGGCTCAGTGGTAAAGAATCCACCTGCCAGGGCAGGGAACACAGGTTCGAGCCATGGTCTGGGAAGATCCCCCACGCTACAAAGCAACTAAGTCCATGCACCACGACTACTGGGGCTGTGCTCTAGAGCCTGGGAGCCACGTGAGCCACAACTACAAAAGCCCCTATGCCTAGAGCCCCTGCTCTACAAAAGAGAGAAGCCATCACGATAAGAAGCCTATATACTGCAGCAAAGAGTAGCCCCCACTCTCCACAACTAGAAAACATCCCACACAACAACACAGGCCCAGAAATACATTAAAAAATTTTAAATCTTTTAAAAAATGAATAATATGAACTTCCTATCCTCTGGGGTCTCATAGCCAAGGAAAAGAGAGAGACAGCTCTGTAAGTCAAGGCAACTTACAGAAAACTACAATAGAGATTAATCTGGAAGAGGCTGGGAGATGAGAAAGGGAGTAGTTTTGACTGCAGAGATTTAAGAAACCTAATGCAGAAGGTGTGTTTTGAGCTGAGCTGAGTTAGAAGATGAGTAGAATTATGTCAGAGGCTGTGGAGACGCAGGACATTCTAGAGCAGCGGTTCCCATCCTTTTTGGGACCAGGGACAGGTTTCGTGGAAGACAATTTTTTTCATAGACCAAGGAGGTGGAATGGGGGATTTAGGATGATTCAGGCACGTTACATTCATTGTGCACTTTATCTCTATCAGCTCCACCTCTGGTCTTCAGACATTAGATTCTGGAGGTGGGGGACACTTGTTTTAGAGGATCAGGACACAGGGGTAGAGGCAGGTGGGTTTCTGAGCTCCCCTCTGATTTCACCGGTTAATGAGGGAAGGCAGCATCTGAATTCCTAGTGACTGGATGCAAGGCTTGGCACTCTGGGCTGAGCTTGAAGTCTAGCCTCTGACCGACATCCAGTAGCTGCATGGACCATGCGGTTTACTGATTGGTCAGAAACCTGTATTGTCTGGGTTCCTATCCCTTCCCCATCACTTACAAGCAGTACCACTTTGTGCAAGTTATTTCAGCTTTCTCTGCCTCAGTTTTCTCATCTGTAAAGTGGGCATTATAAAACTATCTGATAAATTTGTCACAATAATTAAAGTGCTTAGAACAATGTCTGGGATATGGTAAGTGCTAGATAAATGTTCATTTAAACAATCCAGTCTACTGAATGCAGTAGGTTCTTTCAGATCAAAGATTCTCTGTGGAAGCAAAGAAAAACTGAAGAATTTCTAGTCTGTTACTCAAATAAGAAGGAAGAGAAAAATACCTTGATATCAAATTCTGTGATGAATTCATGCAAAAAAAAAGATGCTTGCGGTAGAGTGTCCATCATCGTTGCCCCATTGCCCTGACTCACCTCTGCCAGGAGATCCCAGATACCCGAGGTGACCCCACGTGATGCCCCACACCCTGAGATGATGGGTTTGGCCTTACCCGGAATCAGTCTGCTCTTGGTAATGCACTGAAGTCACTTGGGAGCTCGATTCTCCATGGCTCAGAATAGATCCTGACCTCGTTGTGGGCTCCTTGCGCTAATGGTTTCGTGTATTCGAGATTGCATTACTACCAGGAATCGATTTCTCAGCTCTTTAAAAACAGTCTATTTTGGTCATCTTTCCCCTGCTCTTAGAGATGTATTTATTTCCCAGAAAGTGTAGTGACTCTTAGACAAAATAAATTCTGATTACTGAAATGGAAGCAATCTGTTATCCAACTGTCGGGAAAGCTGTGAGGTTTTCCTTGGGAAATTCTTTTGTAGGTCAAAGCAAAGGAAATTCATGTCTCTAATGTGGAGGCCCAAAGTGAAAGAAATAGTGTACCATCCAACTGAGATTTAAGAACTTCTGTAAAAGCTGTCAGATACATAAAGCTCAACAGTTGATACAGTGGCACTATCCAATATGATAGCCATTAACTGTGCATGACTGTTAAGCCATTGAACTGTGACTGATGTGACTAGGGCATTTCTAATTTTATTGAATTTTAACTAATTTTAATTTAAAAACCAGTATTAGATTTAGTTACTGAAAAACTTTTTTAAGTTTGGGAAAATTGGGGGATATACATCCACTTACTCAATTGTAAATATTATGCAATCTAAATACATATCAGGTATTTTTGATTAAAATTTTGCATCCAGATTGAGACCTGTTGTAAGTGTTATGCTGGATTCAAAACCTTAGCATAAAAAAAAGAATGTGAAATATCTCCCTAATAGTTTTTCCAAATTGGAAACTTGTTGAAATTATAATATTTTGCTTATGTTGAATTGAATAAAATATATAATTAAAGTTAAATTTGCCAGACTCTTCTTACTTTTATTTAACATGGCTTAGAAAATATTAAGTTACTTCTGTGGCTCACATTATGTTTCTTTTGGACACCACTGTTGTAAAGCAGTTTTACAAATACCAACCTAGTCCTTTTCTATAGCCCCATGAGTTTCTTAAAATAAGTACTATTATTCCTGTTTTAAAGATATGGAAACAAAGGTTCAGGTAGTTGTAGGTTAGCAAGCCTTGGGTAGTTTGACTCTTTCCTCTTCATATATTTGGACTTCTCTGTTTCTAGTTTGTTCCTTCATTTGTGTAGTATCTTTGCCTTTTCATTTTTTTTTTTAAAACTTATTGTGTTTGAAGTCTCCTTTTCCCAGGCTTAGGGTTGAATTCTTTCTTCCTTTTGGTTTCTGCCCTCCTAAGGTTGGTCCAGTGGTTTGTGTGAGCTTCGTATAGGGTGAGATTTGTGCTGAGCTTTTGTTTGCTTTCCCTCTAATGGGCAAGGCTGAATCAGGTGGTAATCCTGTCTGCTGATGATTGGGTTTGTATTTTTGTTTTGTTTGTTGTTTAGATGAGGTGTCCTGCACAGGGTGCTACTGGTGGTTGGGTGATGCCGGGTCTTGTATTCAAGTGATTTCCTGTGTGTGAGTTCTCACTACTGATACTCCCTAGGGTTAGTTCTCTCAGAGAAGGCAATGGCACCCCACTCCAGTACTCTTGCCTGGAAAATCCAATGGATGGAGGAGCCTGGTAGGCTGCAGTCCATGGGGCCACTAAGAGTCAGATACGACTGAGCGACTTCACTTTCACTTTTCACTTTCCCGCATTGGAGAAGGAAATGGCAACCCACTCCAGTGTTCTTGCCTGGAGAATCCCAGGGACAGGGTAGCCCAGTGGGCTGCCGTCTATGGGGTCACACAGAGTCGGACACAACTGAAGTGACTTAGCAGCAGCAGGGTTAGTTCTCTAGTCATCTAGGATCTTGGAGTCAGTGTCCCCACTCCAAAGGCTCAGGGCTTGATCTTCTGGAAGCAGACTGAATTCAAATGCCAGCTTCACTTTTGCTAACTTTATAAATTTCAGCTGATTCTTTGACTTCTTTACACTTCAGTCATCTCATTATGGAAAGAAACTCACGATGTGCTATCAAGAAGAATCTGTGCATCCGAAGATCTGCCTGGATTGGAGAATAGAGGTCTTCCCTGTGCTCAGAGCTTCTTTGACAGTCCCTTCAATGACTATCTGATTCACTAGCTAGTAGGAATGAGAGCCAGAGCATAACCCCAGGGTTTCTGATTAAAATCCAGGGCTCTTCCAATGCACTGGGTTGGCCTGAAACCACAGATGAAGCTTAAGAAAGGCCTCTTGGATTCTTAAACTGAACCTGTTAATTCTGTACTAAGCAACTAATGGGAGACTAACATACCTTGAAAGAGCAACATATTTCATACAAAGGTCAAATAAGCATGCACACATGGAAACAACTGTAATATGTGTACAGCATTTATTTGGCCTTCGTGTCTGCTTGGGGATCCTTCAGCAAGCATTTCCATGCTGTAAACAGGGTGTTCAATGTATCATATGCCCTTCCTCTGTATCATATAGATAAATCTGGACAGACAGATTTGTTCAATAATTGCAAATCCAATAGCAAGCTGACTAGAGAAAGTTAAAGATGTAGGGTGTACATAACAGCAAGAGGAAAACTATACAGAACCATAGAGTAAAACAAAAAGTGTCCAATGAATTAATTGAAAAAATAACACTTTGAAGAAGACGATAAAAAATAGAACTTAAAAAATGAAGAACAACATGAATTACAGTAGTAAACTGTCACTTCTCTCTCCAACAACTAATAGGAAGCACTTATTAAAGGAACACGTTAAACTACATATTAAACTATTTTGCTGCAAAATATATTTCCCTGTGGGAAATGCTACAGGAGAAAAACAACATGCTTCAAAAGAAATACAAAAGAAATGGAGCATTAACATGGAGATTTTAAAAGTCTTAAAAGACACAATTTCAACTTGTGAATCTTGTTTGAATCCTGATTTTTAAAAGAAAAAATTTAAAATTTAATTGGTTGGATATTTGAACAATGGATATTTGACAGGGAGGAATTATTGTTGAATATTTTAGATATGATCATAGAGTTGTAATTTTCAAAATAGGCTCTATGTTTTAAGAGTATATCTTACATTTATAAAATATTTACGAATAATATCTGCCTTAGAGTTGCTTCAAAATACTATAAGAGAGGTTGAAACTCTGGCACAACCCTAAAATACTGATAGTTCTATACAGATAAAAGGAATTGAAAACAGAAGGATATAATACCCGTGACCCTTGGTAGAGACTCAGTTTTCTTTTAAAAAGTTTGCTACTCAAGATTTCTGAGATTTCTGTTTGGGCCAATAATAGAGTAAGTAGTTTTAGACTAGATCTCTTACTTTAATAACTAGAAAATTGGTCAAAATATAGGAGATAAATGCAGACTATAACCCTAAAAGAAAAGAAAAAAATGAAGTAAGCCCAACAATTGTTTTTGCTTTTTGTCTGAAGACATATTCCAGTACACAAAGCTAGGAGGCAGATCCCTTAGTGGAAAAAAGCGTTCTTGTTGAGTTGATGAGACAGAGCTCCAAGTGTGGGGAAGCTGAGGTGGCTGGAATGGGCAACTTGGAGTACTTGAGAAAAGGGAGTTATGCTGAGAAAGACCTCCAGAAATTTGGAACGAGATCTTGAGTTTTATATGAATACTAAACTATGATGTGTAGCATAAGCCTACATGACCTTGGTAAAGAACACTAACGGGCAATCAGTTACCAGGGAGCTATAAACTGAACAGCTGCTAGGACTCACCCAGGACCGGGAGACATTCAAATCACATCCTAACAAGTGAGAGAAACCTCATTAAACACTTCAGAGAATTTCATAGAGACACAGAAATATTCTGTCTTAATGGTGAGACTAAAATCACTGTAGAGTAAAAGCTCCAAAATCACTCTAACAAGGCTTAAAAACAAATCTCAAGGAACCAGTCTGATCCAGAAGTAAATTAACTACTTGCCAGAATAAAACCCAACACTGTTAAATAAAGGTAACAAAATCCAGATGCTCAACAAATAGCATCTGAGGTCTCACATCCAATAAGCATTTCTAGACATATGGAGAAGGAAAATGTTACTTCTGCCCAGCAACAAAATCAGGCATTGGAAACAGATCCAGAAGATCTAGAAATGATATGTATGTCATAAAATGCTCAATATCACTATTAGAGAAATGCGAATCAAAACTACAATGAGGTACCACCACACACCACTCAGAATGGCCATCATTAAAAAGTCTACAAATAGCAAATACTGGAGAAGATGTGGAGAAAAGGGACCTTTCCTGCACTGTTTGTGGGAATGTGAGTTGGTACAGCAACTATGGAAAACAATATGGACGTTTCTCAGAAAACTAAAAATAGAATTACCATAGATGCAGCACTCACACTCCTGGGAATATACCGGGACCAAATTATAGTTAAAAAAGATTTAACTATGTGCACCCCAATGTTCACTGCAGCACTATTTACATAGCCAGGATGTGGAAGCAACCTGAATGTCCATCGACAGAGGAATGGGTAAGAACTTGCGGTACATGTGGACGAAGGAACATTAGCCATAAAAAGGAACAAAACTGAGCCATTTGCAGGGAGGTGGATGGACCTAGAGACTGTCATACCAAGTAAACTGAGTCAGAAAGAAAAAAACAAACATCATATATTAGTGCATATATATGAAATCTAGAAAATGGTATATAGATTTAGAACTTAACTGCAAAGCAGAAATAGGGGCCCACAAATGTAGAGAACAAAGGTATGGACACCAAGGGAGTAAGGGGGAACAGGCTGGATGGATTGGGAGATTGGGATTGGCATATATGCCTTACTGTGTATAAAAAATAATTAATGAGAACCAACTGTATAGCACTGCAAACTCTACTCAATGCTCTCTGGTGATCTAAATGGAAAGGAAATCCAAGGAAATGGGATAAAAGTATATGTGTGACTGAGTCACTTTGCTGTACAGCAGAAACAAATTGTAAAGCACCTATACTCCAGTAAAAACAAAAAAACATGCATCCCTATGTTCATAGCAGCGCTGTTCAAATAGCCAAAACATGGAAACAAGCTAAATTTTTATAAACAGATGAATGAATAAAGAAGATGTGGTGCATATATACAACTGAACACTACTGACCGTAAAAAATGCCATTTGCAGCAACGTGGATGCAACTAGAGACTGTGATACTAAATGAAGTAAGTCAGAAAGAGAAAGACAAGTATATGGTATCACTGATATGCGGAATAAAATATGGCACAAATGAACCTGTCTACAAAACAGAAATAGACTCATAGGCACAGAGAACGGACTTGTGGTTGCCAAGCGGGGGGAGGGAGGGAGAGAGATGGAGTGGGAGTTTGGGGTTAGTAGATGCAAACTGCTACATATAGAGTGGATAAACAACAAGGTCCTAATGTATATCAAGGGAACTGTATCGAATATCCTGTGCTAAACCATAATTGAAAAACATATATATAGAAAAGACTGTCTCTGTATGTATAACTGAGTCACTATGCTATATAGCAGAGGTTGCTCAACATTCTAAATCAACTATACTTCAACAAAAAATTTTTAAAGAAATTCTATGTGTCAAAGTTAGCAGAAAACATTTTATAACTACTATTATAAATATGTAAAAGACTATAAAGGGGGCTTCCTTGGAGGTCCAGTGGTTAAGAATCACCTTGCAAGGCAGGGGCCACAGGTTCAATCCCTGGTCCGGGAAGATCCCACATGCCAAAGGGCAACTAAGCCTGTGAGCCGCAGCTACTGAGCCCACGTGCCGCAGCTACTGAGCCCACGTGCAGCAGCTACTGAAGCCTCCATTCCCGAGAGCCCATGCGCTGCAGTAAGAGAAGCCACCGCAGTGAGAGGCCCACGCACTGCAACTAGAGAGTAGCCCCTGCTCTCCACAACCGGAGAAAAGCCTGTGCATAGCAACAAGGACCCAGCACAGCCAAAAATAATTTAAAAAAAAAGAATTCAAAGGGAAACATGAACACAAAGGAAACTTCATGCTGCTTGTGGACATGAGTCTAGAAAAGCCAAATATAATCTATAGTGACAGAAGGCAGATCAGTGGTTGCCTAGGGGTGCTGATGGGAGATTGATTTGAATGAGGTTCTGGGATTCTTTTTTTCAGTGATGGAATATTCTGTAACTCAATTGCGGTGGTGATTATACTCAAATTTCATCAAAATATACACGAGTGCATTTTATTAGGTATGTAAATCAGAGCTCAAAAAAATTGATTTAAAATGCTCAAAAAATAAATAAAAACAAGCAGAAGAACATGAATGAGGGTGCAAGTGGGCATAGATTGGCCTTAAGTTGACGATTTTGGAGGCTGGATGATGGCTACAGGGTGATATGCTGTTTTTCAAACTTTCCTATAATAATAATTTTAAAAAAAGGTTTTTATTTTGAAGAGGAAAAATCAACTGCTCGTTCTGAGAGAACATTGAAGATGATTGTTTTCACCTCTCCATGAGCCTTTTTACTTTGTAAACATTTGTTTTTCTTTTATAGTCCTAATTCCCGTTTCATTCTCATAACCTCCTCGAAGACACCCACTCTAAGTCATTCACATCCTTGCAAATTTTGTAAATTTGAAAAATCGTATTTCCTTTGGTATATTTGTATTTTCAGGTTGTATATATTGCACAACAGATCTCGTTGTGTTTCTTTTTTGTTTCCTTCAACACTATTTAGGGCTTCCCAGGTGGCGCTAGTGGTAAAGAACCCGCCTGCCAGTGCAGGAAATTAGAGATGCAGGTTCCATCTCTGGGTTGGGAAGATCCCCTGAAGGAGGGCATGGCAACCTACTCCAGTACTCTTGCCCGGAGAATCCCATGGACAGAGGAGCCTGGCAGGCTACAGTCCATAGAGTTACAAAGAGTTGGACACAACTGAAGTAACTGAGCAGCAATGCTATTTAGGAGCTATATATATCTCTCCCTATCATACTGACTTTCGAAAGGGTTTTACACATTTCTTCTCTCAGTGAAGGACACTTCAATTGTCTTCTATTGCTCACTTGCACCAAAAAATCTCAAAATAAATTCTTGTACATATCTTATGCATCTATGTCCTGTTTTTTTCTGTGGAATTTAGCCAGTAACAGAAATGCTGAATCTTTAGCTATATACACACCTATTTTCCAGTAAGAACTCCTTCCACAAAACCTTCAAATAACTTCCCATCTTACTCAGAGTGTAACCCAAAGTCTTCAAATACACACAATGCCCTTGTTATCTGCCCCTATTTATCTCTCTTACTTCATTTCCTCTTATTCTCCCCTTACTTCCTCAGATCAAGCCATGCTAACCTTGCTGTTTCTCAAACACCTTAAGCATGGTATCAATTCAGGCCTTTGTGTTTGTTGTTGACTCTGGCTTGGACTCACTTCTCCAGGATTAGATGGCTTATCCCTCACAGGTCTGAGCTCCAACCTTTCCTTCTCAATGAAATCTTCCCTAGCCACTAAATTTAAAATTGTAACTGTTTCCTTTTCCTCTAACCATCTCCTAACACATTATCCTGTCTTTCTTTTCTCCATGCTATTTACCATCATCTGATGTATGTTCATTTTATGTTTGATTTTGTTTATCATCTTCTCTTTCCACTAAATAATAAGCTTAATGAAGGCAAATAATTTTATATTTTTTCACTCACTGTTGACTTCCTCAGCATCTAAGATAGTTTCTGGTCCATTTTTAATACTCAGAATATTAGTTAATTGAAACACTGCCAGATTCATCTCTAGAATGGATATACCGGTTTTCATTACTGAGAGAAACATGAAAATTTTTATTCCCCTCATTCTAGTCAAATATTTGGTATTGTATAACTTCCTAATGTTTACCAATCTGCTAGATATTAAATGTTACTGTATTTTTGTTTCAATTTTATTTTTTCTAATTACTAGTGAAGTTGAGCATTTCCTTATATATTTGTTGGGTATTTGAACTTTCTGTGACTATGCAACTTAATACACTTCCCATTTTTAAACTGGGTTTCTCATTCGTAATGTTCATTAGCAAAGTTCATTGGCTCTTTGATCTTTCTAGATATTAACCTATCAATTTTGACACCAAAATCTCTCTTCCAACCTGTTACCCATGTGATCCAAGGTGTTCTGTTAATTTTGTTTATGGTGTCCTTGGTGGAACAATAGTAATTTATTTTGATGTACTCAGACTCATCATTTTTTGTCTTATAATTTTCACTTTTTAAATTAACTTTACTGAAGTACAATTTACATACAGTAAATGTACCCTTAACGTGCACAGTTCAATTATAGTTGTTTAGTTGCTGAGTCATGTTCCGATTCTTTGAACCCCATGAACTGTCACCCACAGGCTCCTCTGTTCATGGGATTTCCCAGGCAAGAATACTGTAGTAGGCTGCCATTTCCTTCTCCAAGGAATCTTCCCAACCTAGGAATCAAACCCATGTCTCCTGCTTGGCAGGTGAATTCTTCACCGTTGAACCATCTGGGAAGCCCTACACAGTTCAATAATTTTTGACAAATAAATCACCTATGTAACCACATACAATCAAGACATCAAGACACATGCCCATCACTTCAGAAAACTCTTTCATGCCTTTTAAAGTCAGTACCTCACCCTTGGTCTCAAGAAACCACTAATCTGCTGTTATTGTAGTTTAATTCAGCATGTTCTAGAAATTTATACACATGGAATCATAGCACATATACTTTTTTATATTGCTTATTATAACCAGCCTAAGGTTTTGGGGCTCTAAGCTGTGTGCTTTAGTGTATTTATCTATTCTCCTGCTGATGTATATTTGAGTTGTTTCCAGTTTGGAGCTTTTATAAATAAGGCCTGAGAACATTCATGTACAAGTGTTTGTATGAATATATGTTTTAATTTAACTAAGGTAAATACCCAGGACAGGAATTGTTAGGTCATAAGCTAATCATATGTTTAACTACATAAGAAAGTGCCAAACACTTATTCCAAGTGGTTTTACTCAGATCTACCAATTATCCACTAGTTGTTTTTTGCTTCTGAGGTTTTATTTAAGAAGTTCTTTCTCACTTCAGGGTCACAAATATAGTCTGATTTTTTTTTCTATTAGCTCTGCAGTTTTATATTTTACATTTAAATTTTAATTTGCCTTCCACTCACCTTTGTAAATGGCATAAGGTAAAAATCAAATTTTATTCTTATGTAAAAAGTGAGGCAGTTTTACATGTACTATACATTTTATGATAAATCCTTTCCCCACTGATTTTACTGCCACCTCCATAATGTATCATTTCTATATATACACAGGCTCTGTATTTAAACTATATATTCTGTTTTGTCTGTTCCTGTACCAGTATATCCTTTTGTTTTAAATTCATATGCCTTATAGTATCTTATAGATCACACAGTAGTCACATCTCTTTGATTTTTTTTTTATGAATGTTGACTGAGCCCAGGCCTCATTCATTCATGAATCCTAATTTAAATTAACTTTGGCTTTTCCCCAAAAATATCTTACTGGAAATTCAGTTAATTTTAATATCACTGAATATAGAATAAATTTGACAAATATTGAGTATTAACTCATTCCATCTACAAATATAGTTTATATAACTCTTCTGGGCTTTCCTGGTGGCTCACATGGTAAAGAATCCACCTGCAATGTGGGAGACCTGGGTTTGATTCCTGGGTTGGGAAGATCTGCTGGAGGAGGGCATGGCAACCCACTCCAGTATTCTTGAATGGAGAATCCCCATGGACAGAGGAACCAAGTGGGCTACAGTCCACAGGGTCGCAGGGTTGGACACGACTGGGTGACTAAGCATAACTCTTCTATATCCTTTTGAGTTTTCAAATATCTCATATGAAGCATTAGAGTTCCATTAATTCCTCAGTACCTCATAAATTTTAATGATATTCTAAATGCTATTTTATTTTCTGTTTTTCTAATTGTTTAATACTTATACAGAAAATCATTTTCATTTTTATAGAACTCTCTTATTAATACTAATACCTGATTTTGTAATATTTTCTCTATAATTTTATCATCTGTGAATAACAACAGTTTTATTTTTCCTAATATTATACATTTTCCTTATTTTTCTTTTCATATTATATTGCCCAAAGCCTCCAGTATTGTTTTGAGCAGTAACAATGATCATAGGTATTCTTGTTCTATTCCTATGCATAAAAATTTTCCTGTTGAACATGTTTGATGTGTTTTTAACTCATTTATCTATTAATGTTCTCTTTAACTCATGTTATTTGATAGTTTTAAATTATAAGTAGATTTTAAATGTGGTCATACTTTTTTATTTTTTCCTGAATCTACTGAGATAATCACATGACTTTTTTTTCTTCCATTTAAGGTAAAAATCCTACTTTATTAATGAGCGATTTTTTTAATACACTGTTTATTTCAGTCTGTGTAAGTTTACATCTTTGCATTTGTGTTCATAAATAAAACAGATCTATAATTTTCTTTTATGGTGCTGCCTTTACCTGGAATTTGGATTCAAGTTTCCATTTCCCTCCGAATGTGACTGGGAAAAATATCTGACCTTGTGTGTTATATAAAGCAAGAATGATCTCTTCCTTGAGGTCACCTGTAAATTCTCTGAGTACTTGGATTTTTTTCTGGGGGGTGGGTGGGGGGGGGTGGGGTGAAGGGAGGAGACATCTGTGGACAATAATAAATAGCCAGTCATTCAAGTCACAGAAGGAAAGGAGAAAGAGAGGTTGAAAAAGTTCAATTCAGTTCAGTTCAGTCACTCAGTCGTGTCCGACTCTTTGCGACCCCATGAATTGCAGCACACCAGGCCTCCCTGTTCATCACCATCTCCCGGAGTTCACTCAGACTCATGTCCATTGAGTCTGTGATGCCATCCAGCCATCTCATCCTCGGTCGTCCCCTTCTCCTCCTGCCCCCAATCCCTCCCAGCATCAGAGTCTTTTCCAATGAGTCAACTCTTCGTATGAGGTGGCCAAAGTAGGTTGAAAAAAATACCTCAGAAATATGGCCTAAAATTTATCAATTTTGGTGAAAGATATAAACCTGTAGACTCAAGAGACTGAGTGAATCCCAAGCAAAATAAACTCCAAAACTCCACATCAAAAACATCATAATCAAACATTCAAAAACTAAGAGCAAGGAAAATAATCTAGAGTGCAGAGAGAAATTTTGCATTACCTATACAAGAAAATTGGAATGATGACAGATTTCCTGCACATGGAGGCCATAAAGAAGTGGCACAACATTTTTCAATTCCTGAAAGAAAGAACTGTCACCTCAGAATTATGTATTCAGTGAAAATATCCTTCAGTAAGAATGGTGAAATAATGGTATTCTCAAATGAAGAAAAGCAAAGAGAATTTATTGTCAGCAGACCTACTGGAGAAGGAAATGACAACCCACTCCAGTATTCTTGCCTGGAGAATCTGGACAGAGGAGCCTGGCAGGCTATAGTCCATAGGGTTGCAAAGAGCTGGACACGACTGAAGCAACAGAGCACACAGTACACAGACCTACTTTGAAAAAAATGGCTAAGGAAACTCTTAAAGAAGGAAATAATAAGAGAAGGAAACTACTAGCATTAGGGGGCTTCCCAGTTAGCTCAGTGGCAAGAAAATCTGCCCGCAATCCATGAAACTGAGGTTCAATCCCTGGGTGGGGAGATCCCCTGGAGAAGGAAATGGCAACCCACTCCAGCATTCTTGCCTGGGGAATCCCAAGGACAGAAGAGCTTGGCAGGCATGGAGTCACAAAAGAGTTGGACACAAATTGGCAACCACACAACAAAACTACTCATCAGCATTAGGGGGAAAAAAAGCAATACCAAGAGTAAATATATGGATAGATATAACATATGATTTTTCACCTCTTGATATGATTGTATTGATAATTAAAATTATAACATTGTCATATAGTTTCCAATGTAACATTAAGACAATTATATCATGTAATAACTGTAAATTGAAAGTAACTTTTAAAATTGTAAAAAAATATTTTTTTAATTAAAAAAGCTATATCATGAAGGCAAGAGACAAAGTGAATGCATGGATGATTAGGTATTTATAATTCTATTTGAAGTGGTAAAATGTTGATACTAAGTTCAGTTCAGTCACTGAGTCATGTCCGACCCTTTGCGACCCCATGAACCACAGCACGCCAGGCCTCCCTGTCCATCACCAACTCTTGGAGTCCACCCAAACCCATGTCCATTGAGTCGGTGATGCCATCCAACCATGTCATCCTGTGTCATCCCGTTCTCCTCCTGCCCTCAATCTTTTCCAGCATCAGGGTCTTTTCACATCAGGTGGCCAAAGTATTGGAGTTTCAGCTTCAACATCAGCCCTACCAATGAACAACCAGGACTGATCTCCTTTAGGATAGACTGGTTGGATCTCCTTGCAGTCCAAGGGACTCTCAAGCGTCTTCTCCAACACCACAGTTCAAAAGAATCAATTCTTCAGCACTCAGCTTTCTTCACAGTCCAACTCTCACATCCATACATGACCACTTATCTCTTCTTGGTATTCTTTGGAACTGTGCATTCAAATGGGTATATCTTTGCTTTTCACTTCCCTTCTTTTCACAGCTATTTGTAAGGCCTCCTCAGACAGCCATGTTGCTTTTTTGCATTTCTTTTTCTTGGGGATGGTCTTGATTTCTGTCTCCTGTACAATGTCATGAACTTCCTTCCATAGTTCATCAGGCACTCAGTCTATCAGATCTAGTCCCTTAAATCTATTTCTCACTTCCACTATATAGTCATAAGGGATTTGATTTAGGTCATACCTGAATGGTCTAGTGGTTTTCCCTACTTTCTTCAATTTAAAACTGAATTTGGCAATAAGGAGTTCATGATCTGAGCCATAGTCAGCTCCCAGTCTTGTTTTTGCTGACTGTATAGAGCTTCTCCATCTTTGGCTGCAAAGAATATAATCAATCTGATTTCAGTTTTGACCATCTGCTGATGTCCATATGTAGAGTCTTCTCTTGTGTTGTTGGAAGAGGGTTTTTGCTATGACCAGTGTGTTCTCTTGGCAGAACTCTATTAGCCTTTGCCCTGCTTCATTCTGTATTCCAAGGCCAAATTTGCCTGTTCCTCCAGGTGTTTCTTGATTTCCTACTTTTGCATTCCAGTCCCCTATAATGAAAGGACATCTCTTTTGACTGTTAGTTCTAGAAGGTCTTGTAGAGTGTTCAACTTCAGCTTCTTCAGCGTTACTGGTCAGGGCATAGACTTGGATTACCGTGATATTGAATGGTTTGCCTTGGAAATGAACAGAGATTATTCTGTCATTTTTGAGACTGCATCCAAGTACTGCATTTCAGACTCTTTTGTTGACTATGATGGCTACTCTATTTCTGCTAGGGATTCCTTCCCACAGTAGTAGATATAATGGTCTGCTGCTGCTGCTAAGTTGCTTCAGTTGTGTCTGATTCTGTACAACCCCACAGATGGCAGTGCACCAGGCTCCCCCATCCCTGGGATTCTCCAGGCAAGAACACTGGAGTGGGTTGCCATTTCCTTCTCCAATGCATGAAAGTGAAAAGTGAAAGTGAAGTCACTCAGTCATGTCTGACTATTAGTGACCCCATGGACTGCAGCCCACCAGGCTCCTCCCTCCATGGGATTTTCCAGACAAGAGTACTGGAGTGGGGTGCCATTGTCATGAGTTAAATTCACCCATTTCAGTCCATCTTAGTTTGCTGATTTCTAGAATGTCGACGTTCACTCTTGTCATCTCCTGTTTGACCACTTCCAATTTGCCTTGATTCATGGACCTAACATTCCAGGTTCCTATGCAATATTGCTCTTTACAGCATCGGACCTTGCTTCTATCACAAGTCCCATCCACAACTGGGTGTTGTTTTTGTTTTGGCTGCATCCCTTCATTCTTTCTGGAGTTATTTCTCCACTGATCTCCAGTAGCATATTGGGCACCTACTGACCTGAGGAGTTTATCTTTCAGTGTCCTATCTTTTTGCCTTTTCATGCTGTTCATGGGGTTCTCAAGGCAAGAATACTGAAGGCAGAAGCAAGGCGGTTGCAATGGAGCAGAAGTGTGGCCAAAAGGAGCAACTCCACATCCAAGGTCAGGGGTGGTGGTCAAGAGGAGCTACCCCATATCCAAGGTAAGGAGCAGCAGCTGTGCTTTGCTGGAGCAACCGTGGAGACACCCTACGTCCAAGGTAAGAGAAACCTAAGTAAGATGGTAGGCACTGAGAGAGGGCATCAGAGGGCAAACAGACTGAAACCACAATCACAGACAACTAGCCAATCTGATCACATGGACCACAGCCTTGTCTAACTCAATAAAACTAAGCCATGCCATGTGGGGCCAACCAAGACAGACTGGTCATGGTGCAGAGGTCTGATGGAATGTGGTCCACTGGAGAAGGGAATGGCAAACCACTTCAGTATTCTTGCTTTGAGAACCCCATGAACAGAATGTTGATACTAGCAGACTGCAAAAAAGCTATACATATATATTATTATTCCTGAAGCAACCATTAAAATAACTATAGAGATACACTAGAAGAACAATAGTGAAAAAACAAAACCTATGGGTAAATTAGCATAGAAGTGTTTAAAAGTTCAGGTATCCCACATAAAGATAAGAGAATGTAAAAAAACAGGAATGTAAAACAGAAGTAATCAAAAAGTTAAATGGTGGGTTTAAATCATTGTGTCAGAAAATTTATTAAAAGTGAATCTTCTAAAGATACCAAGTGGTGGAGTGGAGGTATCAAAATTCAACCATATGCTATCTATAAGAAACTCATTTCAAATATAATTACAGCAGTAGATTAATGATAAATAGCAGGGGAAAACACAAAATGAAAGAAAGCTGAAGACACTATATTAATATGAGACAAAATAATCTTTGGAGCACAGAAAATTAACAGAGACAAAAACATTACATAATGATAAGCAAGTTAATTCACTAAGAAGATACAATCTTTAAATGTATATGCATCAAAAAAAAAGAGAGCTACAAAATGCCTGAAGCAAAAACAGAACAGAGAAATAGAAAAATTTAAATATATCGCTGGAGTTTTCAGAACCTCTCTGCCAGTAACTGAACCACTAGGCAGCATGTCAGCATGACTGCAGAAAAATGAGATACTTTCACCTAATGAGAAGAAAGGTTTACAGACACTCCCCCAACATGAACAGATATACATTATTTTCAACTGCTCATAGAACATTCAAGAATACAGATGTATTAATTTGAAAAGATACATGCACCCAATGTTCTTAGCAGCCAATAGCCAAGATACGGAAGCAACTTAAGTGTCCATTGACAGATGAGTAGATAAAGAAAATGTGGTATATATATAAAAAGAATGAAATTTTGCCATTTGCAACAACATGAAAGGACCTGGAGGGTCTTATGCTAAGTGGAATGTCAGCCAGACAAAGACAATATTGTGTATTATTACTTATATGTGAAATCTAAAAAATAAAATGAATAAATATAACAAAACAGACTCACAAGTACAGAGAAGAAATGAGTGGTTGTCACTAGGGAGAGGGAAGGGAGGAGGTGCAAAACAACATTAGGGGGTTAAGAATTACAAACTACTACGTGTAAAATAAATGAGCCGCAATAATATATTGCACAGCATAGGAAAAATAGACATATTTGATAATAACTTTAAATGGAGTATACACTATAAAGTTTTGAATCATTGTGTTATACACCTGAACTAATATAATACTGCAAATCAACTATATTTCAGTTAAAAAAAAACAAACAGATATATTAGTTTAAAACATCTCACATGCTAGTAAAGTAATGCTAAAAATTCTCCAAGCCAGGCTTTAGCAATATGTGAACTGTGAACTTCCAGATGTTCAAGCTGGTTTTAGAAAAGGCAGAGGAACCAGAAATCATATTGCCAACATCTGCTGGATCATGAAAAAAGCAAGAGATTTCCAGAAAAACATCTATTTCTGCTTTATTGACTATGCCAAAGCCTTTGACTGTGTGGATCACAATCAACTGTGGAAAATTCTGAAAGAGATGGGAATACGAGACCACCTGACCTGCCTCTTGAGAAATCTGTATGCAGGTCAGGAAGCAGCAGTTAGAACTGGACATGGAACAACAGACTGGTTCCAAATAGGAAAAGGAGTACGTCAAGGCTGTATATTGTCACCCTGCTTATTTAATTTATATGCCGAGTATCTCATGAGAAATGCTGGACTGGAAGAAACACAAGCTGGAATCAAGATTGCCAGGAGAAATATCAATAACCTCAGATATGCAGATGACACCACACTTATGGCAGAAAGTGAAGAGGAACTAAAAAGCCTCTTGATGAAAGTGAAAGAGGAGAGTGAAAAAGTTGGCTTAAAGCTCAACATTCAGAACACAAAGATCATGGCATCCAGTCTCATCACTTCATGGGGAAAAGATGGGGAAACAGAGGAAACAGTGTCAGACTTTATTTTTTGGGGCTCCAAAATCACTGCAGATGGTGATTGCAGCCATGAAATTAAAAGACGCTTACTCCTTGGAAGAAAAGTTATGACCCACCTAGATAGCATATTCAAAAGCAGAGACATTACTTTGCTGACTAGGGTCTGTCTAGTCAAGGCTATGGTTTTTCCAGTAGTCATGTATGGATGTGAGAGTTGGACTGTGAAGAAGGCTGAGCTCCGAAGAATTGATGCTTTTAAACTGTGGTGTTGGAGAAGACTCTTGAGAATCCCTTGGACAGCAAGGAGATCCAACCAGTCCATTCTAAAGGAGATCAGCCCTGGAATTTCTTTGGAAGGAATGATGCTGAAGCTGAAACTCTAGTACTTTGGCCACCTCATGCGAAGAGTTGACTCATTGGAAAAGACTGATGCTGGAAGGGATTGGGGGCGGGAGGAGAAGGAGACGACAGAGGATGAGATGGCTGGAGGGCATCACTGACTCGATGGACATGAGTCTGAGTGAACTCCGGGAGTTGGTGATGGACAGGGAGGCCTGGCGTGCTGCAATTCATGGGGTCACAAAAAGTTGGACACGACTGAGTGACTGAACTGAACTGATATATATACATGGGCTTCCCTGCTGGCTCAATGGCAAAGAATCTGCCTGCTAATGCAGGAGGCATGGCTCTGATTCCTGGGTCAGAAATATCCCCTGCAGAAGAAAACGGCAACCCACTCTAATATTCCTGCCTGGAAAATCCCATGACCAGAGCAGCCTAGCAGTCTACAGTCCATGGGTCATGAAGAGTCAGACATGACAGCAACTGGGGATGCACGCATATATATAAGCACACATATATAATATGCATTCCATGTGTAGAATTACAGAATACAGTTGACACTTGAACAACATGGGTTTCAACTGCATGGGTTCTTTATATGTGGATTTTTTTATATAGTAAATAATATAGTCCTATGTAATCCCAGGTTAGTTGAATCAGCAACTGCAGAATCACAGATACAGAGGGGTGACTAAAAAGTTATACATGGATTTTCAAATGTGCATAGGCTTGACACCCCTAACTGCTGTGTTGTTCAAGAATCAACTGTGTATTTGTGTGTATACATTACAGGTATGAGAAATTGACTCACACAATCATGCAATTATATAGGCTGGAGAAGTCCCTTATCTGCCTTCTGTCAGTTGGGGGCTCAGGAAAACTGGTGGCCTAATTCACTCTTAGTCTGAAAGCTTGAGAATCAGGACCAGCAAAGATACGAAGGGTCAACACTTCAACTCAAGCAATTAGGTGCGAAAGATTGAATTCTTTTTCCTTCCACCTACATCTTTTGTTCAGGCTCTTAACAGACTGAATGATGCCCACCACCATGGAGGTCAAATCAATTTACTGAATCCATCAATCTAAATGCTAATTTCATCCATAAACATTTTCACAGACACAACTAGAAATAATATAAACCAAATATCTGGTCATCCCATGATCCAGTCAAGTTGACACATAAAATTAACTTTTATTTTTTGTAAATTATTTATTTTAATTGGAAACTACAATATTGTAGTGGTTTTTGCCATACATTCACGTGAATCAGCCATGGGTTGTACATGTGTCTCCCATCCTGAACCTCCCTCCCCATCCCACACCTCAGGGTCATCCCAGTGCACTGGTCCTGAGCGCCCTGTCTCATGAATCGAACCAGGACTGGCAATCTATTTCACATATGGTAATATACATATTTCAATGCTATTCTCTCAAATTATCCCACCCTCGCCTTCTCCCACAGAGTCCAAAAGTCTGTTCTTTACCTCTGTGTCTCTTTCGCTGTCTCACATATAGGGTCATCGTTACCCTCTTTCTAAATTCCATATATATGCGTTAATATACTATATTAGTGTTTTTCTTTTTTACTTACTTCACTCTGTATAATTGGTTCCAGTTTCATCCACCTCATTAGAACTGATTCAAATGTATTCTTTTTTAATAGCTGAGTAATATTCCATAGTATACGTACCACAGCTTTCTTATCCATTCATCTGCTGATGGACATCTAGGTTGCTTCCATGTCCTAGCTATTGTAATGAACATTGGGGTACACATGTCTCTTTCAATTCTGGTTTCCTGGTGTGTATGCCCCAACAGTGGGATTGCTGGGTTGTATGGCAGTTCTATTTCCAGTTTTTTAAGAAATCTTCATGCTGTTCTCCATAGTGGCTGTACTAGTTTGCATTCCCACCAACAGTGAAAGAGGGTTCCCTTTTCTCTGCACCCTCTCAAGCATTTATTGTTTGTAGACTTTTTGATAACAGCCATTCTGACTAGTGTGAGATGGTACCTCATTGTGATTTTGATTCACATTTCTCTGATAATGAGTGATGTTGAGCAGCTTTTCATGTGTTTGTTAGCCATCTGTATGTCTTCTTTGGAGAAATGTCTGTTTAGTTCTTTGGCCCATTTTTTGATTGGGTAGTTTATTTTTCTGGAATTGAGCTGCATGCGCTGCTTGTATATTTTTGAGATTAATTCTTTGTCAGTTGCTTCATTTGCTATTATTTTCTCCCATTCTGAACGCTGTCTTTTCACTTTGCTTATAGTTTCCTTCATTGTGCAAAGTCTTTTAAGTTTAATTAGGTCCCATTTGTTTATTTTTGCTTTTATTTCCATTACTCCGGAAGGTGGGTCATAGAGGATCCTGCTGTGATTTATGTCAGACAGTGTTTTGCCAATGTTTTCCTCTAGGATTTATATAGTTTCTGGCCTTACGTTTAGATCTTTAATCCATTTTGAGTTTATTTTTGTGTATGGTGTTAGGAAGTGTGTGGTTGACCAGCTTAACCAGCACCACTTGTTAAAGAGATTGTCTTTTCTACATTGTATATTCTTGCCTCCTTTGTTAAAGATAAGGTATCCATAGGTGCATGGATTTATCTCTGGGCTTTCTATTTTGTTCCATTGATCTATATTTCTGTCTTTGTGCCAGTACCATACTGTCTTGATGACAGTAGCTTTGTAGTATAGTCTGAAGTCAGGCAGGTTAATTCCTTCAGTTCCATTCTTCTTTCTTAAGATTGCTTTGGCTATTCAAGGTTTTCTGTATTTCCATACAAATTGTGAAATTATTTGTTCTAGTCCTCTGAAAAATACCATGGGTAGCTTGATAGGGATTGCATTAAATCTATAGATTGCTTTGGGTAGTATACTCATTTTCACTATATTGACTCTTCTAATCCATGAACATGATCTATTTCTCCATCTATTCACGTCATCTTTGATTTCTTTCATTGGTTTTTTATAGTTTTCTATATATAGGTCTTTTGTTTCTTTAGGTAGATACATTCCTAAGTATTTTATTCTTTTCATTGCAATGGTGAATGGAATTGTTTCCTTAATTTCTCTTTCGGTTTTCTCGCTGTTAGTGTATAGGCATGCAAGGGATTTCTGTGTGTTAATTTTATATCCTGCAACTTTACTATATTTATTGATTAGCTTTAGTAATTTTCTGGTGGTGTCTTTAGGGTTTTCTATGTAGAGGATCATGTCATCTGCAAATGGTGAGAGAGTTTTACTTCTTCTTTTCCAATTTGGATTCCTTTTATTTCTTTTTCTTTTCTGATTGCTGTCTAAAACTTCCAAAACTATGTTGAATAATAGTGGTGAGAGTGGGCACCCTTGTCCTGTTCCTGACTTTAGGGGAAATGCTTTCAATTTTTCACCATTGAAGATAATATTTGCTGTGGGGTTATCATATATGGCTTTTATTATGTTGAGGTATATTCCTTCTATGCCTTCTTTCTGGAGGGTTTTTTTTTTAAATCATAAATGGATGTTGAATTTTCTCAAAGGCTTCCTCTGCATCTATTGAGATAATCATATGGTTTTTATCTTTCAATTTGTTAATGTGGTGTATTACATTGATTGATTTGTGAATATTGAAGAATCCTTGCATCCCTGGGATAAAGCCCACTTGGTCATGATATATGATCTTTTTAATATGTTGTTGGATTCTGTTTGCTAGAATTTTGTTGAGGATTTTTGCATCTATGTTCATCAGTGATATTGGCCTGTAGTTATTACCATAGATAATGTATTTGAAGAGAAGTAAAATTTTTTCAGTCTCATCTGACTCTTTGCCACCCCATAGACTGTAGTCTGCCAGGCTCCTCCATTCATGGAATTCTCCAGGCAAGAATACTGGAGTGGGTCACCATTTCCTTCTCCAGGGGATCTTCCCAACCCAGGAACTGAACCCAGGTCTCCTGCACTGCAGGCAGACTCTTTAATGTCTGATCCCCCATACCCTGAGTCATAAAATGAACATTAATAAATTTTAAAGAACTGAAATAATGCAAACTATATTGCTGTCATAGAATCAAACCAGAAATCAATGCAAGAAATATAATAGAAAAGTCCAGACACTTGGAAATTAAATAACATATTTCTAAATAAATCAAGGCTCAAACAGGAAATCTCAAAACAAATTTTAAAATATATTGAACTGAATTCTAATGAAAATGTGACATATTAAAATACATGGGAAGCAGCTAAAGCAGTCCTTAATGAAAATTTATAGCACCAAAGGATTATATTGCAAAATAAAAATGTATCAAATAATATTCTGAAAATCCACCTCAAAAAAGTTAAAAAAAAAAAAAGCCCAGAGCAAAAGGAAAGGAGGGGATAATAAAGTGAAGAAGTCAATAAAATTTAAAACAATAGAGAAAAATCAATCAAATCTAAAATTGAATTCTTTTTAAAAAATTAGTTAAACTGTAAACCTGACAAAAAAATATACATTACCAATATTTGGAATAATAGAGGGACTATCACTACAGTTCTCACAGACATTGAAAGGTTAATAGAATATTAAAATATCTCCACACACACAAATTTAACAGTTTAGATAAACTTATCTGATAACTCAAAAATCATACACTATACCAAACTCACCTAAAACAAAATAGACAACCTGCACAGTCCTATAACATTAAAGAAATTGAATTCATAATTTATAAAAAGGAAAATTACAGATAATATCCCTCTAAACAAAGATGCAAAAAATCCTCATCAAAATATTGGTAAATCCAGAAACATAATAATAATATAGTATAGTACTATACTATGGGGCTTCCCTTCTGGCTCAGCTGGTAAAGAATCCACCTGCAGGGAGAAAAAGATGGCAGAGGAGTAGGTGGACATGGAGTACATCTCTCTCCACGGATACATCAGGAATACACCTTCAGACACAGAAGTGCATGCAGAACACCAGCTGAGAGGGGACAGGAGTACCTGACCAGAGGAAAAGAATATATAGAACCACACAGAGGTCGGTAGGATGAACTAGGGGGGAAAGTAGGGGTGTTAGTAGGACTAGACCTGGCCTCGGTGGGTGGGGGAACTGAAGCAGGGGTCCGATCACCACATTAGGGGCAATTGTCTGAGTCAGAGGAAAAACATTTAAGGCTGAGAGTGAAACAGTTAGCTGTGGCAGCCTAGATGGAATGAGAATCAGACAGTCCTTGCCGCAGCCACACATACCCCGGACAGGGATGCAGGTCCCCTGAAAGGCACAGTGGCTGGGAGCTGGAGTTTAGGGATTGTGGAGCAATCCCAGGGTGAGGGCTGCTATTGACTGCAGAGAAACAGATGGAGAGGAGGTGAGGAAGGAGATTGTGGAGGGAAATGCCTGTGGAGGAAAGCTGGGCAGCCATGGAAGCAAGGTGATACTGCTGAGTCACACTTAAGGGATGGAGCCATCACCACAGCCCCTCTCTCCCCACATGCCAGCATCAGCAGCTGAACAATAGAGAGGCTGGCCCATCAAACGCCTGACACACTGAACTACAGAGCAGGACCCTACCCAGGGTGCCCCTTTAAGTGACTGATATGCCAAACTACAGAGTAGGACCCCAGCCAGGGGAGCCTTTTAAGTGCCTGAACTGGTGGAGCTATGGAGAAAGACTGGCCAAAGAGGCCTTTTGATCACCAGCTACAACAGGCTAGAAAAAAGACTGATAGGGCCATAACTCCTGTAGCAGAGGCAGTCCGTGTCCCTGCACACTTGGCGCCACCAGGGTCCCCACAAGCCAAGCAGCTGCGCCACCTTCACACTCAACTCTCACTGGGGCAGAGCTGCACAGGCAAAATTCTTGCATCTATGTGCATAGGGTCACACACAAGCACACCGTAGAGTTAGTAAAGTAGAAAACATGCATACTGAGAAAGCAGAGAGGCTAGAGCTCTGAGTGTTCTTACCTTGTCTTGAAGATCCCAGACAAGCTCCCAAGGTGATAGCTTATGGTGAATGGTGTTGGAGTCCTGATCTCCAAAGAAGAAGATTTAACTCTGGACCAGGGACCAGGCTTGATCACTCAAGAGCTTTTGTGTAGCAGAGTTTTATTAAAGCGAAAGAGCGACAGAGAAAGCTTATGACATAGACATCAGAAGGGGGATGGAGAATGCCCCCCTGCTAGTCTTTAACAAGGAAGTTATATACTTTAAAAATTAGTTATTATAAAATAAATCAAAAGAACCTGTCAAGATTGTAAAGATCTTACTAGACCCACTCCCATAAATTACATTTTAAGATAAGAAGATTAGCCAGAAGGTTCTCAGCAAGGAAACTATCCTCAAATAGGATACATTGTTGTTATATAATCCCTAGTGCAGAGTTTAAATTGAGTTGTTTGTTGTATAATCATCAGTTCCAGGCTTAAAGAAAAAATGTTTTATGTGACTAAGACTAAGGAATGTAGAGGAAAAAAAAAAAAAGTTTGTCCTTTCCTCCTTGAGAATTCCAGACCCTGATCTCCTCTTCAAGAGCCCCAGACCCCGCTCTCCTCAAGGACCCCAGACTTCTTATCAACCTGCCTAGGAACTGACTCTCAGTAGCGTAGTAGTATCTGACTCTTTGAGACCCTATAGACTGTGGCCTGCCAGGCTTCTCTGTCAGGGAGGGCTGTTCTCCAGGCAAGCATACTGGAGCGTATTGGCCAGCACTGGTTGCCATACCCTTCTAGAGTACTATATTTCCTGCTGCCCTAACCGCCAACTCCCCTGAGTACCTGGTGCAGCCAGAACCCCTGCGACCTAAGCAGCTGCACCACCTCCACCCCTGGCCCTCACAGGGGCAAACCCAAGTCCTCCAGGGCAGCCTCAGGAGCAAACCCCAGTGGATGACCCATGTGCAGAGGTGGAAATAAAACCACAATTGAAACCCAGGGGCAGTGTGGCTAAGGAAGAAGACCCAAAACCCTCCCACCAGCTGTACAAGCTACAGATTAAATCCACACAATCAACTAAGCAGAATATAAAAGGTCATTGAGAGCTCCCACAAAAGAAAACGTACTAGCTTTGATAGCTGTGGACATTGGAGACAAGAATACACAGGAGTAGGACCAGATTAGAATCTGAGCTGCCCCCACAGCAGGTCCAGAGATCAGAACAGCATGAGAGGGCATCCTAGGGAGGTGAGGTGGACTGTGACTCCCAGTGAGGGAAAGGACTCTGACAGCAATGACTCAAGAAAAACATTTATTATTCTTACGTTTTGACTTGTTTTGTAGATTCTTTTGTATTTTTTTTCTTTTCTTCCCTTCCCTGCCCCACCCCCCACCCCCCGTTGTAGGTGTCATTTTTATTAGCGCTATGAAATCTAATTAAGCTTTTGAGCATTTTTTTCCCCTCACATTTTTTCATTGTTGTCATAAACCTCTGCCTCTATGTTGTGCTTTTGCAATTCTGTGGAGTTCCCCTCCCCCCTTTTTTCTTTTCTCTTTTTTCAATTTTAATTTTTTTAACTTATTATTTTTATTTATTTTATTCCTTTGTTTGCTTTTCCTACTGTTCTTTTCCCCTTGCAGATAATCTTTAATGCATATAAATCTTCTTTATCTACCTCTATTTAACTTTGCATATCTATTCTTTCCTTTCCTTCTTTCCTTTCCTCTCAACATATTTGTTAGTTTTATATTCATTGCTTTATTCCCCAATTGGCACCTTGCTTTCGTTTTGTTTTCCATTTTGTGCTTTAGTTAGTTTTGTTCTAGTAGATGTAATTTTTGGTTTCCTTTGTTCGCTGGGTCAGTCGATTGTACTTTATCTTTGTTGGACTGTTTTGATTTTGCTTATGGATGTGTGTGTGTGTATATATATATATATATATATATATTTGTGTGTGTGTATATATAATCACACTTTTTATTGTTGTTATAAACCTCTGCCTTTACATTGGGCTTTTGCAGTTCTGCAGAGTTCCCCCCCCTTTTTTTTCTTTCTTCTTCCATTTTTTCCTCTTTTTAAATAATTTTAATTTTTTTTAAATGTATTATATTTTTTCTACATTTATTCCTGCCTTTCCTACTCTTCTTTTCCACTTGCAGTTAATCTTTAACGTATATAAACCTTCATCTACCTCTATTTAACTTTGCATATCTAGTCTGTCTTTCTGTTCTTTCCTCTCAACATATTTGTTAGTTTTGTTTTCATTGCTTTATTCCCCACTTGCTACCTTGCTTTAGTTTTGTTTTCCAATTTGTGCTTTAGTTAGTTTTATTCTTAACTGGTAAATATACAATCCTACCTCAAGAAACAAGAAAAACATTGAATAAACAACCTAACTTTATACCTAAAACAACTGGCAAAAGAAGAACAAAAAAAAAACCCCAAAATTAGTAGAAGGAAAGAAATCATAAAAATGTGAGCAGAAATAAATGAAAAAGAAATGAAAGAAACAATAGTAAAGATCAATAAAACTAAAGGCTGTTTCTTTGAGAAGATAAACAAAACTGACAAACCTTTGGCCAGACTCATCAAGAAAAAAAGAGAGAAGAATCAAATCAATAAAATTAAAAATGAAAAAGGAGAGGTTACAACAGACAATGCAGAAATACAAAGGATTATAAGAGACTATTATGAACAACTACATGGCAATAAAATGGATAACCTGGAAGAAACGGACAGATTCTTAGAAAAGTTCCATCTTCCGAGACTGAACCAGGAAGAAATGGAAATTATGAACAACCCAATTACAGGCACTAAAACTGAAGCTGCGATCAAATATCTCCCCGAAACAAAAGCCCAGGACCAGATGGCTTCACAGGAGAATTCTATCAAACATTTAGAGAAGAGCTAATTCCTATTCTTCTAAAACTCTTCCCAAAAATTGCAGAGGAAGGAACACTTCCAAACTCATTCTACGAGGCCACCATCACCCTGATACCAAAGCCAGACAAAGACAACACAAAAAAAGAAAACTACAGGCCAACATCACTGATGAACATAGATGCAAAAATCCTCAACACATTTTAGCAAACGGATTTCAGCAACACGTTAAAAAGCTCATACACCATGATCAAGTTGGGTTTATTCCAGGAAGGCAAGGATTCTTCAATATATGCAAATCAATCAATGTGATACACCATATTAACAAATTGAAAGATAAAAACCATATGATAATCTCAATAGATACAGAAAAAGCCTTTCACAAAATTCAGCACCCGTTTATGATTAAAACTCTTCAGAAAGTGTGCATAAAAGAACCTACCTCAACATACTAAAGGCATTATATGATAAGCCTACAGCAAACATTACTCTCAATGGTGAAAAACTGAAAGCATTCCCCCTAAGATCAGGAACAAGACAAGGGTGCCCACTTTCACCACTATTATTCAACATAGTTCTAGAAGTCCTAGCTACAGCAGTCAGAGACGAAAAAGAAATAAAAGGAATCCAGATCAGAAAAGAAGTAAAGTTCTCACTGTTTGCAGATGATATGATACTGTACATAGAAAACCCTAAAGATAGTATCAAAAATTAATAGAGCTAATCAGTGAATTTAGCAAAATTGCAGGATGCAAAATTGCAGGATACAAATTCAACACACAGAAATCTCTTGCATTTATATATACTAACAGTGAAAAATCAGAAAGAGAAATTAAGGAGTCAATCACATTCACCACTGCAACAAAAAGAATTATCTAGGAATAAACTTACCTAAAGAGACAAAATTATAAAACACTAATAAAAGAAATCAAAGATGACATAAACAGATGGAGAGATGCTCCATGTTCCTGGGTAGGAGGAATCAATATTATGAAAATGACTATATTACCAAATGCAATCTACAGATTCAATGTGATCCCTATCAAATTTCCAATAGCATTTTTCACAGAACTAGAGAAAAAATTTTCACAATTCATATAGAAACACAAAAGACCTCAAATAGCCAAAGCAGTCTTGAGAAAGAAGAATGGAGCTGGAGGAATCAACCTTCCTGACTTCAGATTATACTACAAAGCTACAGTCATCAAAACATTATGGTACTGGCACAGAAATACAGACCAATGGAACAAGATAGAAAGCACAGAAATAAACCCATGCACCAATGGGTACCTTATTTTTGACAAGGGAGGCAAGAATGTACAATGGGGGCAAAGACAGCCTCTTCAATAAATGGTGCTGGGAAGAATTGACAGCTACATGTAAAAGAATGAAATTATCACACTTTCTAACACCATACACAAAGATAAGCTTAAAATGGTTTAAAGACCTAAATATAAGACCAGAAACTATAAAATTCTTAGAGGAAAACATAGGCAGAACATTCAATGAGATAAATCAAAGCAAGATCCTCTATGACTCACCTCCTAGAGTAATGGAAATAAAAACAAAAGTAAAAAGTGGGACCTGATTAAACTTAAAAGCTTTTGCACAGCAAAGGAAACTATAAGCAAGGTGAAAAGACAACCTTCAGAATGGGAAAAAATAATAGCAAGGGAAACAACTGACAAAGGATTAATTTCCAAACTATACAAGCAGCTCATACACCCCAACCCCAAAGTGGGAAAAAGACCTAAACAGACATTTATCCAAAGAAGACATATAGATGGATAACAAACACATGAAAAGATGCTCAACATTGCTCATTATTCAGTTCAGTTCAGTCGCTCAGCCGTGTCTGACTCTTTGCGAACCCCATGAATCGCAGCACGCCAGGCCTCCCTGTCCATCACCATCTCCCGGAGTTCACTCAGACTCACGTCCATCGAGTCAGTGATGCCATCCAGCCATCTCATCCTCTGTTGTCCCCTTCTCCTCCTGCCCCCAATCCCTCCCAGCATCAGAGTCTTTTCCAATGAGTCAACTCTTCACATGAGGTGGCCAAACTACTGGAGTTTCAGCTTTAGCATCATTCCCTCCAAAGAAATCCCAGGGCTGATCTCCTTCAGAATGGACTGGTTGGATCTCCTTGCAGTCCAAGAGACTCTCAAGAGTATTCTCCAACACCACAGTTCAAAAGCGTCAATTCTTTAGCACTCAGCTTTCTTCACAGTCCAACTCTCACATCCATACATGACCACTGGGAAAACCATAGCCTTGACTAGACGGACATCTGTTGGCAAAGTAATGTCTCTGCTTTTGAATATGCTATCTAGGTTGGTCATAACTTTTCTTCCAAGGAGTAAGCGTCTTTTAATTTCATGGCTGCAATCACCATCTGCAGTGATTTTGGAGCCCCAAAAAATAAAGTCTGACACTATTTCCACTGTTTCCCATCTATTTCCCATGCAGTGATGGGACCAGATGCCATGATCTTCGTTTTCTGAATGTTGAGCTTTAAGCCAGCTTTTTCACTCTCCACTTTCACTTTCTTCAAGAGGCTTTTTAGTTCCTCTTCACTTTCTGCCATAAGGGTGGAGTCATCTGCATATGTGAGGTTATTAATATTTCTCCTGGCAATCTTGATTCCAGCTTGTGCTTCTTCCAGCCCAGCGTTTCTCATGATGTACTCTGCATATAAATTAAATAAGCAGGGTGACAACACACAGCCTTGACACACTCCTTTTCCTATTTGGAACCAGTCTGTTGTTCCATGTCCAGTTCTAACTGTTGCTTCCTGACCTGCATATAGGTTTCTCAAGAGGCAGGTCAGGTGGTCTGGTATTCCCATGTCTTTCAGAATTTTCCACAGTTTATTGTGATCCACACAGTCAAAGGCTTTGGCATAGCTCATTATTAGAGAAATGCAAATCAAAACTACAACGAGATATCACCTCACACCAGTCAGAAAGGCTATCATCAAAAAGTCTACAAACAATAAATGCTGGAGATGTTGTGGAGAAAAGAGAACACTCTTGCACTGTTGGTGGGAATGTAAACTGATACAGCCACTGTGAAAGACAGTATGGAGATTCCTTAAAATCTAGGAATAAAACCACCATATGACACAGCAATCCCACTCCTAGGCATATAGCCTGAGCAAACCAAAATTGGAAAAGACACATGTATTCCATTGTTCATTGTAGCACTACTTATAATAGTTAGAACATGGAAGCAACCTAGATGTCTATCAACAGATGAATGGATAAAGAAGCTGTGGTACATATACACAATGGGATGTTGTGTAATCAAGCATAAAAAGGAATGCATTTGAGTCAGTTCTGATGAGGTGGATGAACCTAGAACATGTTATACAGAGTGAAGTGAATCAGAAAGAGAAAGGTAAATATCGTATTCTAACTCATATATATAGAATCTAGAAAAATGGTACTGAAGAATTTACTTACAGGGCAGCAATGGAGAAACAGACATAGAGAATAGACTTATGGACATGGGGAGAGGGAAGGAGAAGGTGAGATGGATGGAAAGAGTAACATGGAAACTTACATCACCATATGTAAAATAGATAAGCCAACAGGAATTTGCAGTATGGCTCAGGAAACTCAAACAGGGGCTCTGTATCAACCTAGAGGGGTGGGATAGGGAGAGAGATAGGAGGGAGGTTCAAAAGGGAGGGGATATATGTATACCTATGGCTGATTCATGTTGAGGTTTGACAGAAAACAACAAAATTCTATAAAGCAATTATCAATTAAAGATAAAATTAATAAAAAAATGTTAAAGGCAAAAAAAAAAAAAAAGAATCTCCCTGCAATGTGGGAGACCTGGGTTCGATCATTGGGTTTGGAAGATCTCCTGGAGAAGGGAAAGGCTACCGACTCCAGTATTCTGGCCTGGAAAATTCCATGGACTACAGTCCATGGGGTCACAAAGAGCTGGAAACGACTTTGTGACTTTCACACCATGACCAAGAATGGTGTAGTCCAGAAATCCAAGATTGATTCAGTATTGAATAATTAGCCAGTATAATCCAGCATTTAATACTCTATAAAGGAGAAAAATAATATGATCATATCAATTGATTCAGAAAAAAGCATTTGAAAAATTGTAATACCATTCATAATAAAATTCTCACAAAAGTAGGAATAGAATAAAACTTTCTCAACCTAATAAAGACTTGATGTTAACCTGAAATTAATATCATACTCAATGGTGAAAGAATGCTTTCACTAATTATGATCAACTATAAAGTCTGTTCTCATCACTTTTATTTAACATAGTACTAAAAGTTTTAGCCAATACAGTCAAGCAGGAAAAGGAAATGAAAGGAAGGAAGAAATGATATTTTTCTCTATTTTCAGATGACATGATTTCCTACATAGAAAACTCCAATAATCTACCAAAAAAAAAAAAAAACCTCATGGAACTAAAGAGTTTCATAAGGTCACAGGGCCAAGGTCAACACACAAATTCAATATATTTAGATAGTAACATGGGCTTCCCTGGTGGCTCAGCTGGTAAAGAATCTGATCTTGGCAATGAAAAATTGGAAAATAAAATTTAAAACATCAAATATAGTCACCACCAAATGAAATATGAAGTTATAAATCTAGTAAAATATATGTAGAATCTCTAAGTTAAAACCTAGAAAATGCTAAATGAAATAAGTCAATAAATATTTAAATAAATGAAAAGTTTCACTATATTCAGTGATGAGAAGACTCAACATAATAAACGTATCAATTTTCCTTAAATTTATCTATGGACTTAACACAATTTCTATCAAAAATCCAGAAGATGTAAATAAGCTGATGCTAAAATGTATATAAAAGATAAAGAAACTACAACAACAAAAGCAATATTTAAGAGTGAATACAGAGGCATAACATGACCTGATTTTGACTTAATATGTAGTTTAAATAATCAAAACAGTGTGGTATTGGCAAAAGGACAGTCACATAGATTAATGGAGCAAAGTAAAGAATCCAAATTAGACCCACACTTATATGGCCAACTAATTTTTAACAAAATGCAAAAGCATTTCAATAAAGGAAGGATACATTTTCAGTAAATGTTAGAATAATTAAACATTCATAGGCAAAACAAAACATTCACACTTTATGCAGAAATTACTCAAAATGGATAATTTATCTACGTGCAACACCTAAAACTAACACTTTTAGAGAGAAACACTGAAGAAAATCTTTATGATGAAGGATTAGGCAAAGACTTCTTAGGCATAATACCAAAGCCATGACCCACAAAAGAAAAGTCAATAAATTGGACTTCATCAAAATTTAAAATATTTGCCCTTTGGAAGACCTCACAAGAGTATGAAAAAACAAATCATAAATGAGAAGAAAATATTTACAAATCATATGTCTAACAATGGTTTCCAGGACATATAAAGAATGAACACACTCATATAACCATTGTCTAGATCAATAAATCAAACATGACTAGTATCCAGAATTTCATGTTATGCTTTGTCTGAATCACTGGTGTTTTCTTCAAAGATTACTCTCATTATAGAGATGAGAAAACTCTAGCTCAGAAAGGTGGAGAGATGTGCCTAAGCACACATAACAAGAGCTGGTGTTCAAATCTGAATCTCCTAAAGACTGAGGTTTTTTTTCATGTTAGGGATCTTTCTCCTATTATTAGCTACATATTCATACTTCATGTCTTCTCAAAGTTAATGCCAATTGTTCACTTATATTTTGGGGATTAGCAAATGGAATCAGGTGACTTCATTTGGTCTCCTTGCCATATACAGAGACTTTAAGTTACAACTGCATTCATTTATTCATTCATTCACTACCATATGCTCTGAGAGGGATAAAGAATTAAATATAGCCCCTATCCACCAGGAAAGTAATTGCAAAAACGGCTGGCTTAAATATAAAGCAGAATGATGTGAGTACTAAATTAAAATATGAACTCACCTCACTGCCCTTCAATTTCTCCTACACATGACCAAAAAGTAATCTTTCCTCCCAAATAACTTTATTCTCTTCCCATCACATACTGCCTATAGGATAAATTCCACATTCCCTTTTCTGGCATCTGACTTCTGCAGAACTCCACAGGTAGAATCCTCACCCCCTGTAGTGTTGAAACCAGATATATCTGGGTTTGAATGCCACATCTATCCCTTACTAAATGTCTGGGCTTTGAGCAAATGGTTTTACCCACTCTCAATTTCAGTGTCCATATTTATAACCAGAGATAACGATCTTCACAGAGTCTGTAAGCTAGAAGGAGATAATATACACAATGCCCTTTGCCCAGTGCTTGGCACATAGTATTTTGTGAGTGGTAACCATTAGATATCAAATCATTTTGAGCTGCTTGTAATTCTCCAAATCCAATATTATCCAACTATTATTGAGTTGGCCAAAAAGTTCATTCGAGGTTTTCCGTAGCAAAATGAACAAATTTTTTGGCCAACAAATTCTTTTCTTTGGCATGGTCTGCTCAGCCTCTGTCTCTCATCATTTTCTGTTTGGTTAATTTCTACCTAAGATAGAAACCTTTGAGTTTTGATGTCCCCAGTGAGGAGATTCAGGAGAGATGCTCCTTATTTAAGACAAGGAAGAGAGTTTTCTAAGATCTCAAGTACAGAGCTGGACCTCATGGTGTCCTACTGAGGTTTCTATTTAGTGTGAGCTCTAAAAAATAACCAGATAATAGAACTTCAAAAAAAAAAAAAAAAGGTAGACGTCTATGTACACCCACATCTGGAAAGAAAAGGCACAGGCGCTCCTCCATGCAAGAATTAAGCTGGTATTTGTATTATGGTGATTGGCTTTACCTTCTCGTTTTGCATAATCTCTTTTTCAATGCTGAGAAGTGTAATTTCCCTTCAGTTCATAGAATAGTACTTGGAGAAGACAGAGAGGAAGTCTCTGCATTTTGTGAAAGAGAAAATTACCGGCACCCCTTTTGTTCCCTTAGGCAGGATTTGGATGGATTACTCATACTTAAAAAGGAAGGCGGCTTTTAACCTTAAAAAGAAAAAAAAAAGGAAGAAAAGAAAAAGAAAAACTCCTTGCATTAACACAGTGCATTGACATGTTACTAAATCTGAGGAATTTTGAAGGATAAATTCCCAGACTTTATCCAAAACATGAAACAAATTCTTCAAACACTAGCTGCCAAGCTCATCAGCTTGTTCAGATCCCTGCAACTTTGGTCTCACCAAACTGCTCGCTTAGCCCCTTGATTGGCTGATTTAACCCCTCCAGCCTGATTGGGGTGGTGGGCATAGGGGCTCCTGGAGAGAGACTGTTCACCAAGCTCAGAGCCTTGGCCCCTTTTGGAAGATCAGACTTCTGGAATCGATTTGGGTCCAGAATTGCATTACCCAAGGAATGTGGAGTATGCACAGTCCTTGATGACTTGTGAACCACACTTCCTGAAGCTGGCCACCAGCCAGAGCTGAGGCCATCAGCATTTTGAAAATGAATTCTTTCTTAGACAAAGAACAATCCACACAATTTCTGAAATCACTGAAGTAGAAAGCTTGCCTGTCAGTAACATAAAACCTGGCTGACATTTAGACTCCTTTGTGTTTTCTAGGAGATGAGGGGATCAGATGTCACCCCAAAATGTCTTTTCCTTTCGACAGGCAGGCATTGCAAAGCATTACATAGCCTGGGATTGTATCTTGCTGACACTTAACTGCTCTACTCAAAGACTGTTTCTCCGTCCAAAACATTGCCCACTAACTGCTCAAACAACTCAACAGGCAGCACTAAGTGTGGTAAGGAAAGACGAAGAGATGTTATGATTCTCTCTCTCCAAGAACTTAAAGGCTAGGGGCAAGAGGAGCCAAGGATCTGTGAACAATGCTTCAAAGTCCAAAGAAAGCAATGGTTTGGAGGGGTATCCTGCAGAGGTTTTATAGGAAAGGGTGCATTGTGGAGACATGACTAGAAACAAGGAGAACATTCCAGCTGTTGAGGAAAGATGCAGATGCAGACTCAGAAGTGGGAGTCAACAAAATTAGCTGTCGATGTGCAGCTGGAGTGGAGAAATCCTAGCCTGGGATTATGGCAAGATATGCACAGGAGATGGGGAGGTGGTGGTGGAAAGAGACACATGTGGGGGTTTAACCTTGCTTTACTTTTGCAAGTAGATGATAATTATCATATGGTTATTTCCTTACTCTCTACTTAGGCAAGGAGTATTTTCACCTGATGTCTTTCTATCTTATTTCATTTCTCTCATTTGGATCATTTCCTTCTAAGACAAAAGTTCTCCTTTATGCAAGGGGAGAAGTCTATCTTTTTTGAACCAGGGGATGCATGCATGGGGCAGTCCCATCAATTGTACAATTGATTATCTAACACTCTTCAGGCATATCTGACACTTTTACTCCCCCATTACCAAATTTCGGCAACTTAGATGGAAATAATGATGATACTTTACCATCAATGCACATTTTCACATATATTTCCTATTGAATTCCCCTTTCTGTTTATGAAGAGGGCTAAGAAAAATCTACCTGAAATGTAAATATTTTCTATTCCTTAGTGTCAGAATTACAAATCTATTCATAGCCAACTCATCATATCAATAATAAAAAGTAACATTCTCAAAGCATATTGAGATGCTAGTGAAGCCAGTGTCTCCCAGCAAACCCCTAATATTGATCCCAACGAATTGGATGACTCCAATTATAAGGGCTTCCCTCATAGCTCAGTTGGTAAAGAATCCACCTGCAATGCAGGAGACCTTGGTTCGATTCCTGGGTTGAAAGATCCTCTAGAGAAGGGATAGGCTACCCTCTCCAGTATTCTGGCCTGGAGAATTCCATGGACTGTAGTCCATTGGATCGCAAAGAGGCAGGCATGACTGAGCGACTTTCACTTCACCAAATTACAAGGGAGGGCTTCCCAGGTGGTGCAGTGGTAAAGAACCCACCCACTGATGCAGGAAACTCAAGAGACTTGAGTTTGATCCCTGGGTCAGGAAGATCCCCTGGAGGAGGGCATGGCAACCCACACCAATATTCTTGCCTGGAAAATTCCATGGAGTGTGGTAGGCTATAGTCCATGGGGTTGCAAAGAGCTGGACACAACTGAGTGATTGAGCATGCACAGAATTACAAGGGAAACCAGGGCCAGCCTGACAGAATCATTCCAAGTTGAATTAATCTTTCATGAGTTTTCAAAATTTCTGTTTCTTAAAATAACACAAGAACTGTTATTTTTTTTAACCCTGTTTCTAGACAGAGTTTAACCAATGAAATTAAGTTAGCTTGAGTATACGTTCTTTGAGGCTATGCAAAATGTCTAGCATGGTCCTTTGGTGAACAAATTAGGGAATAAGTAAACGAATGATGGCTTCTTTTATTTTTTAAATGAATCTTTTTTTCATTAGTCAGGGATGGGCCAAACAATATGAACTGGTTGGAGATGGTAGTAAAGAAAACTGGTTAAATCACTCAGTGTATCTTAAGGTGGTATTAACCAGAGTGTTGTAGAAAATCATTAACCTACTGAATCAGAAATTGAGGTAATTGTAATTGTTATCATCATGGACTACTGCCAACTGATTCAACTAACTTTCCACTGAGCAGTGTATTCTATGGTTTTCAAGAGACCCCAACATTTCACAACATGTCTCCCCAGCAGGGAAGTCATCTTAAAGATAATCTGATCTAGGCCGCATGTTTAGAAGGAAAAAACAAATGCCAAGGGAAGTGCTATAACTTGCCCAAAGTCACATGTTTACTACTGAGCATGAAAGGTCTTCTCCTTCTATAATAATAATAATAATTATAATGCTCCTTCAACTGCTCCAGGGCTCCATACTAAGGGCTCACAGGAAGGAAGAAGAGCCAGGCCAAAGGGAATCGAGGAGCCCAGGATGCCGAACCCAAAAGGTCTACTGACGAGGGCTGAGCTGGCTGTTGCTTTAGAAACAATTGAGCAGTTACTGAGGAATGTTAAACTGGAATGCACAAAGCCAAGAGACCCTGTCCAGGTGAAGTAAAATGCAAGAAAAGCCTTGGTGAAAACATGGAGAGGGAACGTCACTGGAATCCATTCAGTAACCTCCACTGCAGCAAAGACCTGCCCAAATGTAGCAACATCAGAGGAATTCGAGTTTCTTCTGCAGTTTGTGGAAGAAGGATAAAGTGGCTCATGAGAGTTTCATAGCTGACATGACTGAGCGAGACGCCATGATTTCCAGGGCTGCCAGAGCAAAAATAAAACCGAGGACCGCAAAGAAATGACAGGGTGCTCAGATCCAAGCAGAACAAAAGGGCAGAGAATTGCCAGGAGTTGTTTTAAAAGAAAAATATCTTCACCCTAATGTCAAGGATATAAAATCACACACAAAAAAGAGAAGAGATTGTGTTAAGATTTATCTTGACACATTACTGTGGCAGATAAAGGCAAGGCAGAAAAGAGTGCTGTGTAACAGAGGATTAAACAGTTTTCATAGCATGAAAAAATGGGATGGAGTGGAATGTGAGGGAAAGGTTTCCATCTCAGGCCAGAGTTTGGGAGAGAGAATGTCTCTGTAACCCGCAGGGAGGAAGCAACATTCCAGGGGCTAGGGTCAGTGGAACCCTGGGATGAGAAGGGTTTCTCCCCCAGTTTTTTTTTTCTCTCTTGAAGCCCTGGCTTCCAGAATTTATCCACTCTTAGACTTGCAACACCACTTCTCCTGAATCATCATCATCTCTTCCCAGTCTCACTTTGTAACCAGCATACAGTTAAAGGAGCAATTCCTTGGCACAGTTCATCAGCTTTGTCTGTCCAAGGCTGAAGACTCACTTCAAGACCAAAGGCATTATGAAGTTGCTGACAACTCTACCTATGAGTGCTAGTCCTTGGTGTTCCTGAGAAACCATAACATAATACTATTAGTGGTGACATATATGATCCAGCATATGCCCAACTCCTGGGCATGTATCCAGAGAAAACCACAGTTCAAAAGATACATGCACCCCAATGTTTACTGCAGCGTCATCTACAGTCAAGACAGGGAAGCATCCTAAATGTCCATCAATTGAGGAATGAATAAAAAAGATGTGGTACATATATACAACGGAATATTACTCAGCCATAAAAAAGAAGCAACTCATTTACGCAACATGGGTGGACCCACGGATGATCATACTAAGTGTAAGTCAGACTGAGAAAGACAGTTCATATGATATCAAAGATGTCCTATGATATCACTTACATGTGGAAGCTAAAAATGTGTTGCAAATGAACTTATCTAAAAAATGTAAATAGACTCACAGACTCTGGAAACAAGCTTATGGTTACCAAATAGGGACAATTAGGGGCAGGGATAAATTAGATGTTTGAGATTAGCATATACACACTGCTGCTGCTGCTGAGTCGCTTCAGTCGTGTCTGACTCTTAGTGACCCCAAGGACTGCAGCCCACCAGGCTCCTCCACCCATGGGATTTTCCAGGCAAGAGCACTGGAGTGGGGTGCCATTGCCTTCTCCATATACACGCTACTGTATATTAAATAATCAACAAAGACCTACTGTATAGCACAGAGAACTGTACTCAATATTCTGTAATATCTTAAATGGGAAAACAATCTGAAAAAAATGGATGTATGTATATATTTTGAAACAAATACACATTGAAATCAACTATACTCTAACATAAAATAAAAATTAAATTTAAAAAATGGTGACCAAATTTATTTGAGATTATTAAGGAAGAAATATACCTATTTCCAAAGTTAGTCACAGGAAGAGGAAGGAGAGAAGAGTTTCTCCTAGTCAGCAATATTTTGTGTCCTCCCACACAAAAAATCTTTTTTCAGTCCTTTGGGAAGTGTTAGCTTCCAACTCTTGAGAATGGAGCAGAGATGTGCAAAGTAACACCAGCCCAGTGGCATTAGTTTTACTTCCATTCTCTCCAATACCACTGAATAGTTTCTTGGCTGAAAGAAGTCAGTTTTCAAATTCCCCCAATGAAAAATTTTCTGAATGTGACTTCTGAATACACATTAATGTTGACAAGTTGGACTGCCTGGCTTATTGTTAGTTTAAAGCTGATGAACTGGCCCACCCCTTACACTGTCAGTGCAAAAAAAAAGACTAACGCTTATTCTTGAAGTGAAAGTCGCTTAGTCATGTCCAACTTTGTGACCCCATGGACTATAAGTCCATGGAATTCTCTAGGCCAGAATACTGGAGTGGGAAGCCTTTCCCTTCTCCAGAAGATCTTCCCAACACAGAGATCGAACCCAGGTCTCCCACATTGCAGGCAGATTCTTTACCAGCTGAACCACAAGGGAAGCCAAACAATACTGGAGTGGTTAGCCTATGCCTTCTCCAGCAGATCTTCCCAACCCACGAATCAAACCGGAGTCTCCTGCATTGCAGGTGGATTCTTTGCCAACTGAGCTATCAGGGAAGCCCATGTTCTTAGAATGAGCCAATTTTCTGACTCTGTTAAGTGACTAATATGGAAGACCCCATATATATCACATTTGCCCTGAAATTTTGATAATACCAAATGATGTCCCCAAGAGATGTTCAAAGAAGAAAGGAAAAATAGAGATGCCACAGATGCTGCATAGGATAAAGCTGAAAGTCATTTCCAGCATTGTCACCTCTCAGGAAGGTTATTTGGTTTTTTTTAAACTGTCACTGATCACTTATTTTGTGCCAGTTGATACGAAGATAATGAATGTTATTCTTGCCTCAAGAAGTTGATAGCGTGAAGAAGAAGATGGTGAAGTAACCAGACAATTCTAATTCATAACTGAGTACTTGCCTCACCACAACCCAACACTCCCTCAAAGCATTGGACAAATTCTGAGTTCAGGAATCAGCTCACACCAGCTCCTTGAACAGTTGGATCTGCAACTGGAAACCACAAGATTAGGGGTGAAATTTCGTTCAGACATCTCTGTAACAGCTACTCAAGCCATCACCGGACCCCAGAACAAGGCTGGAGCTGCATTGGAGAGTCTGCTGCCAAAGCCGCTTGCTGACTTCGTCTGTGTCATCGGCACTAACATCACACCTCCTCAGCATCTCGGGGCAGAGCCCAGTTCTGACATTTTCACACTCAGAGCCAGTCAGACACAGAAACTAATGTTTGTGTTGCTGACATGTCATCCTCTTTCATCCCTCTGACATCAGCCGGTCTGCTGTGTCTTTCCTCCAACAACCCTCAGTGTGGATCACCAGGCGCTTAAAAAACAAGACAGGAAGTAACGCTTGCATCATAGAGACCATCCACAGGAGATGAGTAATTTGTGGGGTAATTCTAGGTGTTCTAAGTGTCCTCATCCCATCCTCTCCTGCTTTCAAGTTTCCCAGCCCATGTATTTGACTCCCCCACGCCCTTTGGCTGATAAAGAGAATCCTGGAGAAGCTGGCTTTCTGCTCCTGTCGAGGACACGTCAGCCTTTGCCTCCAACCTGCTAGCCCTTCGCTCAGGAAATCATTACTTTGCTTCGCTGCCTCCCATCAGAAGTTTCCCCTAACAGTTCCCTTCTCAAGGTAATCACCTCAGATGCCTGAAAGGCACTCTAGACACTTGGGAGTGTTTGAATACTGAGTGCGAAGACCCAAATCACAAGAGTCTCTTGAGAAGACACTCAAGAGAAGGCATCTCTTAACTTCCAAGTATACAAAACACAGTTCTTCCTCTTCAAGTTAAAGATGCTTTCATACTTTACCCAATATGTGTACAATGTCTATAACTATTACAAAAAGAGCTCAAGTTTCATATCTCTTTTGGATGCCATTTAAAACTTTTTCTTAACATAAAGATAAACAAGATCAATGATCAATCCCACCCTTCAGAGATAGTTAACCATTGCTTAGATTCTCTTTTCTTCCTACTACTCTGTAATTGGCAGCTGGAAATATGCTGAGGACAAAGGCCAATCAAGTACCCCAAGTTCCCATCCACCCCCAACCCCCCCCAAAAAAAGGCTAAAATCGTTAGGAGTGAGGTACCTCCTCACGGTTCTCTGCCCCAATCATGTAACAGGCACACATACACACAAAAACATGCTGTATAGACTGGTCAGTGCATAAAAAGATTACTAACAGAAAGAAAAGGAGGACGTCAAGGCTGTATATTGTCACCCTGCTTATTTAACTTATATGCAGAGCACATCATGAGAAACACTGGGGTGGAAGAAACACAAGCTGGAATCAAGATTGCTGGGAGAAATATCAATAACCTCAGATATGCAGATGACGCCACCCTTATGGCAGAAAGTGAAGAGGAACTAAAAAGCCTCTTGATGAAAGTGAAAAAAGAGTGAAAAAGCTGGCTTAAAGCTCAACATTCAGAAAACGAAGATCATGGCATCTGGTCCCATCACTTCATGGGAAATAGATGGGAAAGAGTGGAAACAGTGTCAGGCTTTAATTTTGGGGGGCTCCAAAATCACTGCAGATGGTGACTGCAGCCATGAAATTAAAAGACGCTTACTCCTTGGAAGAAAAGTTATGACCAACCTAGATAGCATATTCAAAAGCAGAGACATTACTTTGCCAACAAAGGTCCATCTAGTTAAGGCTATGGTTTTTCCAGTGGTCATGTATGGATGTGAGAGTTGGACTGTGAAGAAGGCTGAGCACCGAAGAATTGATGCTTTTGAACTGTGGTGTTGGAGAAGACTCTTTAGAGTCCCTTGGACTGCAAGGAGATCCAACCAGTCCATTCGGAAGGAGATCAGCCCTGGGATTTCTTTGGAGGGAATGATGCTAAAGCTGAAACTCCACTACTTTGGCCACCTCATGCGAAGAGTTGACTCTTTGGAAAAAACTGATGCTGGGAGGGATTGGGGGCAGGAGAAGAAGGGGACGACAGAGGATGAGATGGCTGGATGGCATCACTGACTCGAGGGACATGAGTCTGAGTGAACTCTGGGAGTTGGTGATGGACAGGGAGGCCTGGCATGCTGCGTGCGATTCATGGGGTCGCAAAGAGTCAGACACGACTGAGTGACTGAACTGAATTGAACAGAAAGATTTGCGTTAGGATTCAAAGAATTGACTAGAAATATGATTCACAAGCCTCATGGGGAGTGTGTGGCATCTTCTCATCCTTTCCTTTGAGATAGAAGACCTAGTTCTCCCACCAGGCCAGTGCAAGAAGAAGCTCTAAATGGCATGCATGGAGCAAGAAGGAAAAAAACAGTGCTTTGGGCTAAAGCTTTGCAATTGCTGGGGTGAAGGAACATTGGAGATGAGCATTAAATTGGAAATTAAATTGAAATTTTAAAACAAATTAAATTCCCTGGATGGGACTGCACTTGCTAGTAACTGAAAATGAATAAGAGCAGTATCTGCCCAAGACATTGTGAAGAGGCAAAAAAGAGAAGTTTGAACATTTTCAAATGAAGGGTTTTAATGATCTTGAGGGGGCTTCTGCCCATAGAAAAGATTATTTTTGGTTTAAAAGGTTGGACTGATATTCAATTTACTTAACTTATAAATTCAAACACCCCATTAAGTGCAAATTATAAATCTTATACAGTCATTTATATGTCTGATAAGTTTAACAATAATTTTTAAGGATCTATAAGTAATATTTGCTCCCACTTATGACTATAGTTAGTTAGGCACTTTAACTATGTTAAGCTAAATTTGTAGATGTAATATATTCTGATTCCTTTCTAATATTCAGTTCTGTGACTCCACAAACAGAACCTTTATGAGTACTAAATAATTCTTATGTATATTAAATGATTCTTGTAATTTAAAAATATGGTGACCCTAAAATCTTCCTATATAGTCTAATACTTTGCATAACATTTCAATTCAAACCTGCAAATCTAAATTAATTACTCAATCATATTATTCAAATTGAAGTTATAATGCAATGAATCTAAGAGATATGTTCTATAAAACCTTTAAATTATATGAAATATATTATATATGTATGCAGGTCCTTTATTATTACAAAATTATTAATATTATGGTTTTTAGTCTCTTAAATATTTCTATCCTTCATTTAATATTTTCCTACGATTAAGAGCTAGACCATCATTCAAAGAAGACAGGTATTTGAGTTTGCCTACACATGAAGCAGGACACTGTAGCTAACCATGGTTCCTCATAACCAGAGATCCTGGCTGGGACGAAATCTTGCCACCATGGATGTCTACTGATAACAGTTCTTCTCAGGCACCCCAACTATAACACAAAACCTGCCCTCTGAAGTGTTATGAAAAGCTTTTGAGTCTGACTACTCTCAGAAACGCACATCTTTATTCTAAACTTAATTAGAATTTTCATTTTTCTCCCTCTCAATTGAGAAAATGTATTTTCATCTAAATCTAAAGAACCCTGTGCTCAATGGTACCCTTCAGATGAGTGAGCATGTTTTCTAATTGTTTAATGACTGAAAATGAAGAGTTAAAATCTTTCTAATTATAGATTTGTGGATTTCTCCTAGTAGTTCTGTCCATTTTTAATAATAAATGGAGGAAAATGAAAGCATTTATAGTTGTGTACCACCAAATACTACAGGTGAGACAAAATGCTTCTAAAAATTTATTGTCAGGAGCATTTGTCTCATAACTTTACTTTGAATTATTTATTTTTAATGTCTCTATGGTATCTACTTATACAACTAAACCACAGTTATTTAATTATTGACCTTTAGTCAACCACTGTATTTCCCAGTTTTTCACTACAATAACTAACACTGGTGTGTTTGTATACAAATCTCTGCAAAATTCTCTGATTTTTTTGTTCAATAAGCAAATCTTGAAATGAGATTACTTGATCAAGGAATGTGAGCATATATGACTCTCAACAAGCACTGCCAAATCACCCTCCAGTGAGGTGGCTCCAGTTTCACGTGCCAGAAAGAAGACCTGAGTTTCTGTTTAAATAATCTTTACCAGCACTGATTATTGTCACTGAAAAATATATGCACTTGATTATTAGGAAAGTGAGAAAATGAAATATTTTGTTGCTTTAATACCAATTTCTTTCATTATTATGAACTTGAACTTTTTATCTAAGCAATAAGCTTAGATAAGCAATTAGCTTATCTAATTGCTTATTCCAATAAGCAAGTAGCCAATGGAATTTCTCTCATAAATTATCTGTTCACTTCCTGTGCCATTTCTAAATTTGAATGTTTATCTTGTTCCTTACTACATTAACTTTACTAGTTAACTTAGTGCAATGCTTTATAAAGCATATTGGTGCATTGGTTTTCACATAATTTGCAAATATTTTTATACTTTGTTTGCCTTTCAGACTGATTTACAATACTTTGTCACATACAGAGTTTTTTGGTCAAATATCCTAATTTTTTCCTTTATGGTTTCAAAAATGATGATCAATAATGATGATTATCAGAACAGTCACTATATAAATTATTACATCAGTAATTTTTGAAGACCAAAAACAGACAAAAACAATCTTGAGAAAAGAACATTGACGGACCTACATTTCTTGATTTCATTACGCCATTTAGGTATGACCTAAATCAAGTCCCTTACTATTATACAGCGGAAGTGACAAATAGATTCAAGCAATTAGATCTGATACAGAGTGCCTGAAGAACTAAGGATGGAGGTTCATAACTTTGTACAGGAGGTAGTGATCAAAACCATCCCCAAGAAAAAGAAAAGCAAAAAGGCAAAATGGTTGTCTGAAGAGGCCTTACAAATAGCTGAGAAAAGAAGAGAAGTGAAAGGCAAAGAGGAAAAGGAAAGATATATACCCGTCTGAACACAGAGTTCCAGAGATTAGTGAGGAAAGATGAGAAAGCCTTTTTGAGTGAACAATGTAAAGAAATGCAAAGAGAAAAACAATAGAATGGGAAACACTAGAGATCTCTTCAAGAAAATTAGAGATATCAAGGGAACATTTGATGCAAAGATAAAGGACAGAATAAAGGACAGAAAGCATATGGACCTAACAGAAGCAGAAGATGTTATGAAGTGGTGGCAAGAATACACAGAAGAACTATACAAAAAAAAGATCTTAATGACCCAGATAACCACAATGGTATGATCACTCACCTAGAGCCAGACATCTTGTAGTGTGAAGTCAAGTGGGCCTTAGGAAGCATCACTACGAACAAAGCTAGTGGAGGTGATGGAATTCCAGCTGAGTTATTTCAAATCCTGAAAGATGATGCTGTGAAAGTGCTGCACTCAATATGCCAGCAAATTTGGAAAACTCAGCAGTGGCCGCAGGACTGGAAAAGGTCACTTTTCAGTCCCATCCCAAAAAAGGCAATGCCAAAGAATGCTGAAACTACTGCACAATTGTACTCATTTCACATGATAGCAAAGTCATGCTCAAAATCCTTCAAGCTAGGCTTCAGCAGTATGTGAACCAAAACTTCCAGATGTACAAGCTGGATTTAGAAAAGGCACAGGAACCAGAGACCTACTTGCCAACACTGGATTGTAGAAAAAGCTAGAGAATTCCAGAAAAACATCTATTTCTGCTTCATTGACTACACTAAAGCCTTTGACTGTGTGGATCACAACAAACTGTGGAAAATTCTGAAAGAGATGGGACTACCAGAACACCTTACCTGTCTCCTATGAAACCTGTATGCAGTCAAGAAGCAATAGTTAGAGCGTTAGAACCAGACATGGAATGATGGACTGGGAAAGCAATTGGGAACAACAACTGGGAAAGAAGTACGTCAAGGCTGTATACTGTCACTCTGCTTATTTAACTTATGTGAAGAGTACACATGTGAAATGCCAGGCTGGATCAATCACAAGCTGGAATCAAGATTGCTGAGAGAAATATCAATAACCTCAGATATGCAAATGACACCACCCTTATGGCAGAACGCAAAGAGGAACTAAAGAGCCTCTTGATGAAGGTGAAAGAGGAGAGTGAGAAAGCTTAAAACTCAACATTCAAAAAACAGAACATGGCTTCTGGTCCCATCACTTCAATGTAAATTGATGGGGAAACAATGAAAGCAGTGACAGACTTTATTTTCTTGGGCTCCAAAATCACTGCGGATGGTGACTAGAGCCATGAAATTAAAAGGTGCGTGCTCCTTGGAAGAAAAGCAATGACAAAATTAGACAGTGTATTAAAATGCAGAGACATTAGTTTGCCTACAAAGGTCTGTGTAGTCAAAGCTATGGTTTTTCCAGTAGTCATGTATGGATGTGAGAGCTGGATGATTAAAGAGGCTGAGGGCCAAAGAATTGTTGCCAGCATCACAATTGAACTGTGATGCTGCAGAAGACTTTTGAGAGTCCCTTGGACTGCAAGGAGATCAAACCAGTCAATCCTAAAGGAAATCAACCTTGAATATTCATTGGGAGAACTGATGTGAAGCTCCAGTACTTTAGCCACCTGATACAAAGAGCCAACTCATTGGAAAAGGCGCTGATGCTGGGAAAGATTGAAGGCAGGAGGAGAAGGGGATGACAGAGGATGAGATGGTTGGATGGCATCACCAACTCAATGAACATTAGTTTCAGCAAACTCCAGGAGATGGTGAAGGACAGGGAGGCCTGGCATGCTTCAGTCCAGGGGTTTCAAAGCTGGACACAACTGAGCAACTGAACAACAGCATTTCTTGATTCCAAAGTGTACTACAAAGCTACAGTAATCAAAATAGTGTGTTAATGGAATAAAAATAGATATATAAACCAATGGAATAGAATTAGGCTGGAAGTATACCCTTACAGTTAAGGCCAATTGATCTTAGACAAGGATGCCAAGATTTAAATGGAGAAATAATGGTCTTTTCAACAAATGGTACTGGAAAAAATTAATATCTACATTTAAAAGAATAAAATTGGACCTCTTCCTTATACCATGTAAGAAATTAACTCTAAATACATTATAGACATGAATATTAGAACTAAAACTATAAAACTTTTTATAAAAGGGAGAAAATCTTCATGACCTTTGGTTCTGTTCACTTCAGTTTGGTCGCTCAGTCATGTCTGACTCTTTGCGCCCCCATGTACCGCAGTACGCCAGGCCTCCCGGAGTGATGCCATCCAGCCGTCTCATCCTCTGTCGTCCCCTTCTCCTCCTGCCCTCAATCTTTCCCAGCATCAGGGTCTTTTCCAATGAGTCAGCTCTTTGCATGAGGTGGCCAAAGTATTGGAGTTTCAGCTTCAGCATCAGTCCTTCCAATGAACACCCAGGACTGATCTCCTTTAGGATGGACTGGTTGGATCTCCTTGCAGTCCAAGGGACTCTCAACAGTCTTCTCCAACACCACAGTTCAAAAGCATCAGTTCTTCAGCACTCAGCTTTCTTTACATCCCAACTCTCACATCCATACATGGCCACTGGAAAAACCATAGCCTTGACTAGACGGAACTGTCTCTGCTTTTGAATGTGCTATCTAGGTTGGTCATAACTTTCCTTCCAAGGAGTAAGCATCTTTTAATTTCATGGCTGCAGTCACCATCTGCAGTGATTTTGGAGCCCCAAAAAATAAAGTCTGACACTGTTTCCACTGTTTCCCCATCTATTTCCCATGAAGTGATAGGACAAGATGCCATGATCTTCGTTTTCTGAATGTTGAGCTTTAAGCCAAATTTTTCACTCTCCTCTTTCACTTTCATCAAGAGGCTTTTTAGTTCCTCTTCACTTTCTGCCATAAGGGTGGTGTCATCTGCATATCTGAGGTTATTGATATTTCTCCTGGCAATCTTGATTCCAGCTTGTGCTTCCTTCAGCCCAGGGTTTCTCATGATGTACACTGCATAGAAGTTAAATAAGCAGGGTGACAATATACAGCTTTGCTGTACACTTTTTCCTATTTGGAACCAGTCTGTTGTTCCATGTCCAGTTCTAACTGTTGCTTCCTGACCTGCATATAGGTTTCCCAAGAGGTAGGTCAGGTAGTCTGGTATTTTCATCTCTTTTAGAATTTTCCACATTTTATTGTGATCCACACTGTCAAAGCTTTGGCTCGGTCAATAAAATGGAAATAGATGTTTTTCTGGAACTCTTGCTTTTTTGATGATCCAGGGGATGTTGGCAATATGATCTCTGGTTCCTCTGCCTTTTCTAAAACCAGCTTGAACATCTGGAAGTTCACATTTCATGTATTGCTGAAGCATGGCTTGGAGAATTTTGAGCATTACTTTACTAGCATGTGAGATGAGTTCAACTGTGCAGTAGTTTGAGCATTCTTTGGCATTGCTTTTCTTTGGGATTGGAATTAAAACTGACCTTTTCCAGTTCTGTGGCCACTGCTGAGTTTTCCAAATTTGCTGGCATATTGAGTGCAACACTTTCACTGCATCATCTTTTAGGATTTGAAATAGCTCAACTGGAATCCCATCACCTCCACTAGCTTTGTTCATAGTGATGCTTCCTAAGGCCCACTTGACTTCACGTTCCAGGATGTCTGGCTCTAGGTGTGTGTGAGTGATCACACCATTGTGGTTATCTGGGTCATGAAGATCTTTTTTGTACAGTTCTTCTGTGTATTCTTGCCACCTCTTCTTAATAAATTCTGCTTCTTTTAGGTCCATGCCATTTCTGTCCTTTATTGAGCCCATCTTTGCATGAAATGTTCCCTTGATATCTCTAATTTTCTTGAAGCGATCTCTAGTCTTTCCCATTCTACTGTTTTCCTCTATTTCTTTGCATTGATTGCTGAGGAAGGCTTTCTTATCTCTCCTTGCCAGTCTTTGGAACTCTGCATTCAAATGGGTATATCTTTCCTTATCTCCTTTTCACTTCCCTGCTTTTCACGGCTGTTTGTAAGGCCTCCTCAGACAGCCATTTTGCTTTTTTGCGTTTCTTTTTCTTGGGGATGGTCTTGATTCCTGTCTCCTGTACAATGTCACATACCTCCATCCATAGTTCATAGGCACTCTATCAGATCTAGTCCCTTAAATCTATTTCCTACTTCCACTGTATAGTCATAGGGATTTGATTTAGGTCATACCTGAATGGTCTAGTGCTTTTCTCCACTTTCTTCTATTCAGTCTGAACTTGGCAATAAGGATTTCATGATCTGAACCACAGTCAGTTCCTGGTCTTATTTTTGCTGACTGTATAGAGCTTCTCCATCTTTGGTTGCAAAGAATATAATCAATCTATTTTTTGCTTAGGCAATGATTTTTCAGATATAACACCAAAAACAAAACAAACAAACAAACAAAAAGAAAAAATTAGATAAATTGGACTTGATAGATATTTTTAAGAAACCTTTGTGCTGCAAATGAAATCATCAAGAGAGTGAAAAGACAAACCCACAGAATGGGGGAAAATATTTGCAAATCACATATTTGATAAGGGATACCACTGGATATCCACATGATGGCTAAATCAGAAAGACAGAAAAGAATGTGAATTAGATTAAAGCTGTCATCCATTGCTGGTCAGAGTTTTAAATAGGGAGGATGCTTTGGTCTAGAAATCTCCAAAGATACTTAACATACAGTTACCAAATGACCTAGCACTGCTTCAACTCCTAGGTAAATACTCAAGAGAAAGAAAAATGTATGTATACATGCATATCAAAACAGCATACACAAAAGTAGAAATAATCCAAACGTCCATTAGGTGATAAATGAATAAACAAACTATAGTATATCTATACAATGAAATATCATTTGAGAACAAAAGGAAATGAAATACTGTTACATGTTGCAACATAAATGAACCTTAAAAACATCACGCCAAGTGAAACAAGCCAGACACACAAAAAATGTTTATTATGTGAGTCCATTTATATTAAATTCCCAGAATAGGCAAATCTATAAAGACAGAAAGTTGATTAATTATTGTCAGAGGATATGGGAAATGGAGATGGAGGACCACTAATGAGCATGGAGTTTCTTTTTGGAACGATAAAAAACTTTAAAATTAGATTCTGGCAATGGTTTCAGAACTCTGTGTGTATACTGAAAACCATCGAATTCTACACTTTAAATAGTAAATAGTATGGTATATGAATTGCATTTCACTAAAGCTGTTAGATTTAATGTTGAAAAGTAATTTGATAAACTTCTAAATCTATCTATGATAGAAACAAAACTTTGCAAGGTAAAACTTCATTCATTAACAATAAATATATCAAAATAATATCATATTTCAATATACTTAATGGTGAAATACTAGAGGCACTCATTAAAAGAAGAATAAAGAAACTACACAAGTATTTGATATATTTCTGAAATATTAGAACTAAGGCAATAAAACATGAAAAAGTAATGAAGTCTATATTTTTAACATTCTTAAATGGTATTATTACTTAGGTATAAATTTTAATAAAAAAGAAATAACATAAACTCTACTCGAGTTCTTCCAAAAAATAGAAGCAATTGAAATACTCTCCAACTCATTGCATGAAGACAGCATTACTCTTATTTCAAAACAAAAACATTACAAGATAACTATAGTACAACTGATCCCATGAACAAGTTGCAAAAATTCTTTAAAAATGTGAATAAATCAAATATAACAATATGTAAAAAGGATAATACATCATGATCAAGAGAAGTTTATCTTAGAAATCCCAGGCTGGCTCAACAGTCAAATATAAGTCAATGTAATTCACTATAACAACAGACTAAAATGGAAAAAATATGATGACACCTTAAATGTGTACAAAAGGCACTTAACAAAATGCAACATTCTTTCATGATACAAATGCTCAACAATTTATATACAAAACTTTAAAGCTGAATGCCTTCTTCCTAAGTTTTGGGACAAGGCAAGGATGTCTTCTCTCACTGCTTCTATTCAACATCATACTGAAGGTCTTAGCCAGTCAATAGATGAGAAAAATAAATAAAAGTTGTAAAATATTGGAAAGAACTATTTCTATTCACAGATGATATATTTTTTAAACAGCTACTAGAATCAATATGTGAGTTTAGGAAGGTTTCAGGTTAATATGTTCATTGCAGCACTGTTTATAATAGCCAGGACATGGAAGCAACTTAGATGTCCATCAGTAGATGAATGGATAAGAAAGCTGTGGTACATACACACAATGGAGTATTACTCAGCCATTAAAAAGAATACATTTGAATCAGTTCTAATGAGGTGGATGAAACTGGAGCCTATTATACAGAGTGAAGTAAGCCAGAAAGAAAAACACCAATACAGTATACTAATGCATATATATGGAATTTAGAAAGATGGTAACGATAACCCTGTATACAAGACAGCAAAAGAGACACAGATGTATAGAACAGTCTTTTGGACTCTGTGGGAGAGGGAGAGGGTGGGATGATTTGGGAGAATGGCATCGAAACATGTATAATATCATATATGAAACGAATCGCCAGTCCAGGTTCAATGCATGATTCTGGATGCTTGGGGCTGGTGCACTGGGATGACCTAGAGAGATGGTATGGGGAGGGAAGAGAGAGGGGGTTCAGGATGGGGAACACGTGTATACCTGTGGTGAATTCATGTTGATGTATGGCAAAACCAATACAATATTGTAAAGTAATTAACCTCCAATTAAAATAAATAAATTAGTGATATTGAGCATCTTTTCATGTGTTTGTTAGCCATCCGTATGTCTTCTTTGGAGAAATGTCTATTTAGTTCTTTGGCCCATTTTTTGATTGGGTCATTTATTTTCCTGGAATTGAGCTGCATAAGTTGCTTATATATTTTTGAGATTAGTTGTTTGTCAGCTGCTTCATTTGCCATTATTTTCTCCCATTCAGAAGGCTGTTTTTTCACCTTGCTTATATTTTCCTTTGTTGTGCAGAAGCTCTTAATTTTAATTAGATCCCATTTGTTTATTTTTGCTTTTATTTCCAGAATTCTGGGGGGTGGATCATAGAGGATCCTGCTGTAATTTATGTCGGAGAGTGTTTTGCCTATGTTCTCCTCTAGGAGTTGAAACATGTATACTATCATGTAAGAAACGAATCGCCAGTCTATGTCCAATGCAGGATACAGGATGCTTGGGGCTGGTGCACAGGGATGACCCAGAGAGATATTATGGGGAGGGCGGTGGGAGGAGGGTTCATGTTTGGGAACGCATGTACACCCATGGTGGATTCATGTCAATGTATGGCAAAACCAATACAGTATTGTAAAGTAAAATAAAGTAAAAATAAAAATTTAAAAAATAATAAAATAAATATTAAAAATAATAAAAAAATTAAAAAACATTTTTGTCTACATACTTCTAACAGATAATTTGAAATTGAATATTTTCAAAATACCATTTACAAAATCACCAAAAAGACAAACACCATGTAACACTGGCTGTGCATGTGTGCGTGCTAAGTCACTTCAGTTGTATCTGACTCTTTGAAACCCCATGGACTGTAGCCCTCCAGGCTCCTCTGTCCATGGGATTCTCTAGGCAAGAATACTGGAGTGGGTTGCCAATTCCTTCTCCAGGGCATCTTCCCATCTTCCCAACCCAGGGATTGAACCTGCATCTCTTGAGTTTCCTGCTTTGGCAGGTAGGTTCTTTACCACTAGCATCACCTAGGAAGCCAAATATTGGGTATAAGTGTTTCTAAAAATATGTGCTGACTCTGAAAATTGAAAAATATTGTGAAAGGAATCAAAGATCTAAATAAATGAAGATGCATATCATATTCACGGGTTGGAAAACCTGTATTGTTAAGATTTCAGTTCTCCTTGGTTGTCTAGATTCCGCACTATGCATACATCTTCAGAACATCATTTCCTTTCACTGATCAGGGAGAATGTTCACTGCAGTAATTCTTAAACTTTGGGGAGTTACATATTTTTCAAGAAAAGGGTAAAATATTTAAAGCAGAAAGTAACTAGAGAGGGTATCCTTAATGCCACAGGACATGAACAGGAAGAAACAGATATCTATGATTCATATTGTTAAGGGAAATCAGAACTGAGCCCTTGGAGATCAACTTTGCCCTGTATCCTAGTTTTAGAAACAAGAAAGTTGGGACAAAGAGAGCTGACATAACTTGCTAAAAGCTGTATAGACCCAACATTTGTGGCAAGGCCCTCCAAAAAGAAATTTTCTGACTACCTATCTAATGACGTTTCCAAAAATAATAAACTGGGCTTCCCTGGTGGCTCAGATGGTAAGAATCTGCCTGCAGTGTGACAGACCTGAGTTCACTCCCTAGGTTGGGAAGATTTCCCTGGAGAAAGGAATGGCTACCCACATCAGTATTGTTGCCTAGAGAATTCCATGGACAGAGAAGCCTGGTGGGCTACAGTCCACAATAAATTTCATATTTATAAAACTTATTTCTACCTGCCTAGAGCACCTTGAAGCTTGGAATAATGACCCTTTGTCACCCTGCAGCACTTGTATGCAGTAGAAAAGCTGTACTATTACACTAAATTGAGTTCAAAGAAATGTATAATGAATTAGCCTGTACTCAGCAATTTATACTTGTCCATTCTCAGGTAGAAGCTATCTAGATTATCTGGAACCACAAAAGTGCTTACATCACCAATGGTTAAGCAATGGATAAAAAAGGGGAAAAAAGTAATTCAGACTCATTGTTACCATGATTCAGAGGCCCTGCCAGAAATTAGTGCTCCTGTTAAGCCCCATCAATAAGAGGAGAGAACTTGATGAAAGAAGTTGTTCAGGGTCATTGCAAGGTTTTTGAAGAGGAGCTATTCCCTGCCTCATCTTAGAGGAATTTTTCCCCATAGCCAGGGAAGAATCACTTTGCAAAGTTTGAAGGTATCAGTAAAAGATGGCAAGTATTTAATGATTCCATTTCTGGACATCTGCCTCACCAGAAGACGTGGGTTGGCCTTCTGGATGTAGTGGAAACAAGAACTCTGGAGAGATGACAAGGCAGAAGACTAGCAGTGAGTGGGGACAGAAGTGGAATCCTTTGTTCTCAGTTTTGAAGAGATTCAAACAATTATCCCACATGTCTGAGGGCCACAGTGAGCTGGAGAGATTAAGTGCCACATTCTCCCTACAATTGACACAGCAGGTTGAGGACCGCAGAACAGCAGGGAAATGAAGCATGGGACCACCTCCTGGGAGTCAGCAGGAAGGTACAGCCAAGTCCTACAAGACATCACCATTGACTAGGGAAGCTGCTTTGGGAGGAGTTCCTCATCAGTAAGGCCTGTGAGAGCAACCATCCATGTACTTAGAGTTCCCAGACAAGGAGCTTGAACAGGAATCAGGACCATCCAAGGGCAGGACTGCAACACCGCCCAGTCAAAGAGCAAAGTTATCTTTTTCTCTTTCTCCTATGCCAACACCTGAGAAACCATTGCCAGGAGTAGGGAAAGGGTCGAGCTACCTGAGAGCCAGGCCATACAACCCTCACCCTCACCCTTCCTCCAAGACAGTGAAGTCCCAGCACTAGGTGGAAGAGAAAAGACCACTGTGGACAGGATATGAGATGGAAGTTTTAAGATGAAAGTACTGCATCTCAGCAACAGATATCAAACCATGTATATATCCAAAAGCAGAAGAGGCTAGAGAAAGGCCCAGATAATATTTAGTGGGTCACTATCTAGGATGAAAAGAAAATTCGACTTTATGCCAATAATATTTTGGCCACCTAATGTGAAGAGCTGACTCATCAGAAAAGATTCTGATGCTGGGAAAGACTGGGGGCAGGAGAAGTAGAGGAGAGAGGATGAGATGGTGGAATGGCATCACTGACTCAATAGGCATCCGTTTGAGCAAACTCAGGGACACAGTGAAAGACAGGGAAGCCTGGTGTGCTGCAGTTCATGAGGTCCCAAAAAGTTGGACATGACTTAATGACTGAACAACCTTACACAGAGACCAGTTATAGAAAAATCCATTCAAATTTACGTCTCCAACAAAATGGAATAAATTGTTTATGTATATTAATGTAGTTTATATAAATATAAAAGATTATGTTTTAACCTTCCCTAGCCTCTGATTCTTAAATAAAAATTGACCAGGGGGAAGGGGGGGGTGGGGAAATCAGGTCTTTCAAACACCTTCATTGATCCTAGCCTTGGCTATGACTAATTTTTACATAAAACTTTTCATCCAGCCTCCAGTCATGCAAGTTTTATGTCTTTGACTCATTTTTCCATTTACAACCTCCTTTAGCCCTTAGACCCAGCATTTGGCTCCACTTCCCTGGATATGACCTTTTGGTTTTCTTTCTTCAACTATGATTCATATTTTCCCTCCACTTCCAAAACCATCATTCATCCTAGGTCACCATCTCACCTGATTTGGTTTGACATCTGGGCTCGCAGGCTACAGTGCCACTGGTCTGCCAAATTTCCCATTAGTTTTGATTTAGTCCAGATCTAAGGAGTCATACCATGCCAAAACATAAGGAGGCTCTTTCACCAGAGAGACAGACTTCTTGTGTTTGTTCTTAGATCTTAAGTTACTGTTTGGTGCTTGCTCCAGTGTCCAGATATTCCCATACCTTAGGAGTCATTGACAGGGCTTCCCTGCTGTCTCAGATGGTAAAGAATCTGCCTGTGATGCAGGAGAACTGGGTTCGACCCCTGGGTCAGGAAGATCTCCGGGAAAGGAAATGGCTCTTCACTCCAGTATTCTTGCCTGGAGAATCCCATGGACAGAGGAGCCTGGCAGACTGCAGTCTGTGGGGTCACAATCAGTCTGACATGACTGAGTGACTAAGCCCAAGGGGTCATTGGTCAGAATGGATCACACAGGGTTAGCCTCATCAGGACCAAGCTCTGTCCAACACTGATAGCTAAAAGAAACATTGTCTAATAGAAACCCACAGTTTCATTGGCAATCAGAAAATTTATTCAAGGGGCTTCCCTAGTGGTCCAGTGGTTAAGAATCTGCCTTCCAATGTAGGGAACATGGGTTCTATCACTGGGCAGGGAACTAAGATCCCACATGCGATGGGGCAACTAAGTTAGCATGCAACAAAATCAACTAGGACCTGACTTACCAAAATCAATAAATATTTTTTATAAAAGGAAATTCATTCAAATTGAGGATTTATGATAGGGACTTATCAAAAAGTACCATAAATATTAATGCTAACTAAAAGTAAATAGAAATGTAAACTTATTCACCAGTCTTACAGAGGTACAAGTTTTTCTTTGAACACAGATCTGCTGATCAATGTTCTGCCTAGTTTTTACTGCATAAATGATGCACTATGTATATAAGGAGAGAGAACCTTCCCCTCAGTTTTGCTGTGAACTTTAAACTGCTCTTAAAATATAAAGTTTTAATTTTTAAAGTATATTATTTATGCAATAGTTGGAATCATACAATATCTAACCTTTTCAATTGGCTTCTTTCACATTGTAATATGCTGTTAGGTTTTTGTGGCTTGGGAACTCATTTCTTTTTAGTGGTGAATAATATTCCATTGTAGGAGAAAACATGTTTATTTACCTACTCACCTACTGAAGGACATCTTAGTTACTTCCAAGTTTTGGGGATCACAAATAAAGTTGCAATAAATATCAATGTGTAGCTATTTATGTGGACATATGTTTTCAGTTCCTTTGGGTAAATACCAAGGGGCTCAGTTATTAGACTGTATCATAAGAATATATTTAGTTTTATGAAAAAACAAACAAACAAGCAAACTGCTATACCATTTTGTATTCCCACCAGCAATGTTTAAGTTCCTTTTGCTCCACATTTTCACTAGCATTTAGTGTGGTCACTGTTCTGAATTTTGGCCAAATATGTTTCTAATGGTTTATCATTATTAATTTGCACTTCCCTGATGATACATGATATGGAGCATCTTTTTATATAATTATTTGCTATCCATATATCTACTTTGGTGAAGTGTCTAGTAATGTCTTTGGTACAATTTTTAATCAGGTTTTTTTCCTTTGTTGAATTTTTATATCTTTTGGATAATAGGCCTTTATCAGATATGTCTCTTGAAAAAATTTACTTTCAGTCTGTGCTTTGTCTTCTCACTCTCTTGACATTGTCCTTTGCAGAGCAGATATTTTAAATTTTAGTAAAGCCCAGCTTATCAATGATTTCTTTCATGGATTGTGCCTTTAGTGTTGTATCTAAAATGTCATTGCCAGGGACTTCCCTGGTGGTCCAGTGGTTAAGACTCCAGGCTTCCACTACGGCCAGGGGGTGGGGGTAGGGTTGGAGGTGGTGGGGGTTGGGGGAGGGAGACAGTTCCTGGCCACAGAACTGAGATCCCACACCCCAGATGCCCCATGGTGCAGTCAATAAGTAAATACATAAAATAAAAATTAAAAAGGCACTGCCATACTCAAGGTCAAGTAGGTTTTCACCTATGCTGTCTTCTATGAGTTTTATAGTTTTCATCTTACCTTTAGTTCTGTGATCCATTTTGACTTAATTTTTGCAAAGGGTGTAACATCTGTGTCTAGATGTTTTTTCCATGTGAATACCCTTCAGGATTGTGTGGGTCACTCTGGGTTTGTGTCTTTCCATGTGTACATTGTTGATATCTGTAGGAACTTACTGGAATTTTAATTGGGATTGCATGGGATCTATAGATCAAGTTGAGAAAAACTGACAGCTTGACAACTGATTTCAAATGTTGAACTAGTCCATACTTGGGATAAATTCCACTCATTCAAGATATATAAACCTTTCAGGGTTTCTCCAATGGCTCAAGAATCTGCCTAGCAATGCAAGAAACACAGGAAACGCAGATTCCATCCCTGGGCTGGGAAGATCCCCTAGAGGAGGAAATGGCAACCCACTTCAGTAGTTTTGCCTGGGAAATTCCATGGACAGAGGAGCCTCGCAGGTTAACAGTCCAAAAGGTCACAGAGAGTCAGACACAACTGAGCAACTAAGCACGCATGCACAAATCTTTTAATGTTGAGTTGGCTAAAAAGTTTGTTTGGGTTTTTCTATAACATCTTATGGAAAAACCTGAAAAAATTCTTTGGCCAACCCAACACATCATTACATTTGATTTGCTGAAGTTTTGTTGATTTGCATATATGTTCATGAGAAGTATTAGCCTATGCTTTTCTGTTTTCTTGTGATGTCTTTGGTTTTGGTACTAAGGTAATGCTGGCCTCATAGAAAAAGTTTGAGTTAGGAAATATTCTATCTTGATCCTCTGAAAGAGGGTATAGAGTTATTGTATCAATTGTTCTTTAAATGTTTGGCAGAATTCACCAATGAACTCATCAGGGCCTGGGTTTTCTGTTTCAGAAAGTTGTTAATCGTGAATTTAACGTCTTAGATACAAGCCTATCCAGATTGTCTGTTTCTTCTAATATGAGCTCTGAAAAATTGTGTTTTTCAAGAAATTGGTCCATTTCATCTAAGTTAGCAAATTAGTGAGTATAGCGTTGTTCGTATTTCTTTGGTTCTCATTTAACATCCATAGGCTCTTTAGTGATGTTCCTCTTTCATTGCTGATTTTATTGTGTCCTCTCTATTTTTTTCTTAGTTGGCCTGGCTAGATGCTTACCAATTTTATCAATCTTTTCTAAGAAGCAGCTTTTGGTTTTGTTGGTTATCTATTGATTTCCTGTTTTCAATTTGATTGCTGCTCTAATTCTTACTATTTCCTTTTCCTTGCTTTGAAATTAATTTGCCCTTCTTTTTCTGGTTTTAAGGTGGAAACTTAGATTACTTTCCCAGCATCAGAGTCTTTTCAAATGAGTCAGTTCTTTGCATCTTTGCATTTTAGATTTTTATTTTCTAATATATGCATTCATATATTAGAATGCTATAAATTTCCCTCCAAATACTGCTGTCACTGCATCTTATCAAAACACATTTTAATAAGTAGTATTTTTATTTTCATTTCATTAAAAATATTTTAAAATTTCTCTTGAGATTTCTTCTTTGACCCATGTTCTGTTTAGATATATGTTGTTTAATCTTCACATATTTGAGGATTTTCCAGTTATCTTTCTGTTCTCAGTTTAATTCCATTGTGGTCTGACAGCAGGCATTGTACGGTTTCTATTCTCTTTAATGTGTTAAGGTGTGTTTTATGGCTCAGGATATAGTTTATCTCAGTGAGTGTTCCACGTGAACTTGTAAAGGCTGTGTAATCTGCTTCTGCTGGTTGAAAAACCAATATATTTTTAAAGCATTACCTACAATCTCCAGGTTTTATTTTTTTAAAGTGAAGCCAGAACTTAAAGTTGTATGTGCTGTGTTCTGCTTAGTCACTCAGTTGTGTCCGACTCTTTGTGACCCCATGGACTATAGCCCACCAGACTCCTTTGTCCATGAGGATTCTCCAGGCAAGAATACTGGAGTGGGTTGCTATGACCTCCTCCAGGGGATCTTCCCAACCCAGGGATTGAACGCAGGTCAACATTGCAGACAGATTCTTTACTATCTGAACCACCAAGGAACCTCAAAGTTGTGTGTAAAGAAAGCTAAATGTAGAATTTTAGATTTTAAAATCAGAATTCTCATGGTTATCTCACCCATACCTAATCAATAGTAATCTTTGGAAGCAATGTGTCTTTATTTAATCTTTTGAAAATATTTTAATTCTGCTTTCATATCAGTTCAGTTCAGTTGCTTAGTCGTGTCCGACTCTTTGTGACCCCATGAATCGCAGCATGCCAGGCCTCCCTGTTCATCATCAACTCCCAGAGTCCACCCAAACCCACATCCATTGAGTTGGTGATGCCATTCAACCATCCCATCCTCTGTCCTCCCCATCTCCTCCTGCCCTCAATCTTTCCCAGCATCAGAGTCTTTTCAAATGAGTCAGTTCTTCGCATCAGGTGGCCAAAGTATTGGAGTTTCAGCTTCAACATCAGTCCTACCAATGAACAACCAGGACTGGTTTCCCTTAGGATGGACTGGTTGGATCTCCTCGCAGTCCAAGGGACTCTCAAGAGTCTTCTCTAACACCACAGTTCAAAAGCATCAATTCTTCTGCCCTCAGCTTTCTTTATAGTCCAGCTCTCACATGCATGCATGACCACTGGACAAACCATAGCCTTGACTAGACGGACCTTTGTTGACAAAGTAATGTCTCTGCTTTTTAATATGCTGTCTAGGTTAGTCATAACTTTTGTTCCAAGGAGTAAGTGTCTTTTAATTTCATGCCTGCAATCACCATCTGCAGTGATTCTGGAGCCCTCCAAAATTCCTTTTTACATGCATGTTGTGCTATGTGCTAAGTTGCTTCAGTCGTGTCTGACTCTGTATGACCGCATGGACTGTAGTCTACCAGGCTCCTCTGTCCATGGGATTTCCCAAGCAACAATACTGGAATGGGTTGCCATGTCCTCCTCCAGGGGATCTTCCCAACCCAGGGATCAAACCTGCATTTCTCAAGTCTCCTGCTTTAGCAGGCAGGTTCTTTACCACTAGCACCACCTGGAAAGCTTTACAAAGTATAGTCCATTGCTTTGTACAATATCAATTTAAATTTTATAATTATAATTTCAAGTACAACTGGAATAAGTAGGTTTGAGAACAAATTCAACTGACCTGACTCTTAGTGAAAACATAATTTTTCTGAACAGAACTCTATCTCTGTCTCACTAGAAAGTAGACTACTCGTTGTAAGTACTCACTGTGCTATGAACATCATTCAGAATGTCTTATATAGGAAGTGAAGAATGTTCATCAACCCAATAAGTCAATTAATAAAGGTATTTTAAAAGAGCTCTATCTGGGACTAACTTGGTGGTCCAGTGATTGAGAATCTACCTTCCGATGCAAGGGACATGGTTTCGATCCCTGGTCAGGGAACTAAGATCCCACATGCCCCCTACTGAGCTCGTTCACTCTAGAACCCATGCTCCACAACCAAAGAAGCTCACACACTTCAATGTGAGCCCACTTGCCATGATGACCCAGTGCAGCAAAAAAAAAAAAGAAGAAGACTATACACAATAATATTATACTCTATAAATTCTTTAAGCTTTATAACATGCTATCACATGCATTACCAGACACACACATATAACATTCTTGGCAAATCCTCTTTTATCAAATGTTTACTAAATGAACAAACAACACTCAAACCAGCTCATGAATGGTTATTTTTATAATTTATTAGGATTGGGGTGTCTTTATAGCTTTGATATTGCTCCAAACAATTTCCTGAAAATATTCCTCTCTTCAAAAAGTGAGACAATTTAAGGTTTGTACTAATTATAAGGAAATAAGAATAATTGAAATCACACAAAAAAGAGATGATAGTATATTGAAAATCAAGATATGTATAAAGAATTGTGCATTTAACGTTTAAAATCGGGTGAGTCTTCATGAAAGATGAGCAACCTCTCTATATATTAAAGTTTGAGTTTTTATTCATAGTCATGTTGTGAAAACTTTGAATTTTTATGATTCATTTATGATTTCAACTGCGATGGGGCAGAGGTAGAAGAAAAGGCAGTTCCTCTAAACTGAATGACGCAAACAGAATATAGGAAAGTCTAGAAGGTTTTACAATAGAGGGTTTGTGGCGAGGCAAAGAGGAGAGGGAATTCAAAGAGATGGTTTAGAAGCATGCTGTAGAGCAAAACTCCAATTGTCCAGGAGGAACACGGGGGAACCCAACGGCCCATTCCTGAGAGACAGATAAGTAACTCTCTCCGAAAGCCACCGACGTAGATTTTATTGGGTTTAGATTTTCTGAAGCAAACTGAGAAAGATTTATCTTTTCTGAGTCTAGTGGTTTTAAGTTTTTGAAACCAAAGCCTCAAAGACAGAAAAACAGAACCGTTAGACAGCTGGGGCCACCCAAGCAAAGGCCTGAAGCCTCCAACCAGGCCATTCATTCTGGTCATGTTTTGGGGCATAAAACAATTGTTTGGGATGAAAACTTGGGATTCCAGAGCAAGTGTAAGGTAATACAGATATATTGTCACCAAAGAAAATTTTGTTTTCATAGTGATCAAGGTTTCCAATTATTAAAACACTGATCAAGTGATATTACTGGGGATCCTTTTGGCACAATGGGCGTAGTTCTCAGTGGACTATGTGGATGAGCTATCCTTCTCTTCATAGGATATTTTAGAATTTAGTTTACTATAAAATATGAACTCTAAAGTTAATAAACAGGGTGGCATGTGGTGCCAAGGATTAAATATTTACTGGTAAAATATACAGTGATGAAAAGGATTTTCAAACAGGCCATAAATCAAATGGTCTGAGCTCTGCATTAAATATTATTTTTACCAGGGAAAAAAATAAAACTCAGCCCAAGGAAAAAAATTAACTCATTGTTGTAGCTTCCTGGGGCTGAATGTGTGAGGATTATCAAATACTTGTTTTCAAAACCGGGTAAATGGCAGAGAGATTTTTATGAAATGATTCACTTATTTGGTGAAATAAAGAATGCTAACCTCCCATCCTTTACTCAGCCTTAATTGCTTCTTTGCCAGGACTCTTCCATCTAGCCTGTCCTATTCTACCTGTCTTGTCTACCATCAGGAGTTCTAGGGTACAGGGGTTAAGAGCACTACAGCCAGTCCATCTGGGTTCAAATTCTGACTCTGACAACTCCTAGCTGTGTTATTTAAACTCTCTGTTCTTCAGTGTACTCATCCACAAAATGAATATGTTAATAGTACATCATAGGTTTCCATTTGAATCAATATACATGCATACATACATAACGTAAGATGAGGTCTAGAAAATAGTAGATTCTCCATATTACTGTCCTTCACACTCTTTAATTATCCAATATTAGCCATCTTTTAAAATCCAGCTTAATTCTTCAATGGGCATTTTTATTTTTTTTTTTGATCAATGCAAACCTTCCCCAAGTGTGCATAACCTCTTAGGCTTTTACCTCTTTTAGTATCTAATTGCTTACTGTACATGATTTCAAACTGGTTCAGTCTCTTAGAGAGGGGGACTAACTATTTTTTCAAATTGCTTTCAACTAGATGGTGGTGGTTTAGTCACTAAATTGTGTCCAACTCTCGTGACCCCGTGGACTATAACCTGCCAGGCTCCTCTGTCCGTGGGATTCTCCAAGCAAGAATACTGGAGTGGGTTGCCATTTCCTTTTCTTGGGGATCTTCCCAACCTGGGAATTGAACGTAGGTTTCCTGCATTGTAGGCAGATTCTTTACCAACTGAGCTACAAGGGAAGCCCCTCAACTAGATATGACTCCAGAAAGAGCAGTGTATCAATTGTATGTGCCCACTGCAGTGGCAAAGAATCCACTTGCCAGTGCAGAAGACACAGGTTCCATCCCCGGGTCAGGAAGTACCCTGGAAATGGCAACCCACTTCAGTATTCTCGCCTGGAAAATTCCATGGACAGAGGAGCCTGACAGTTGCAGTTGGGGTTGCAAAGTGTTGGACATGACTGAGTGCACATACACACACATGTACACACACATGTACACACACACATGCACATACACACACATTTTGCTTTTATGGAGAGTCTAGTATGTGCATTCTGCTGAAAACTGAACACAGCTTCCATTCTCTGGCTTCAAGAGTGAAGGAGGTGTGTACAAAGCGTAAAGCATGTTCCCTCTGTGTTGGCTAACCCTTGGTCTGAAGAGATCTGCTCTTGATAAATTGTAACTTAAGATGGATGGGTGAATAAATGGATGGATCTACATGAGACTTGAGGGGAGGGGAAAGTCCTGCAGAACAAAAGAGAAGAGTTTGCCTCTGGAAATGATTTACTACACAAAGCAAAAGTAACATTGGGAAGATATCTGCTTCACATTATGTGGAAGGCGAAGGAAAAGACTATAAAAGAAGAAGGAGTGGAGATGAAAAATCCAACAGGCAAGACACTGGTTAGGAATATTGAGTCAACACAATCATCGGAAGAAGTGAGGACAGAGAGACAGAGGAGGAGATAGGAGAAACAAATCCTGCAATACTGCTCTGCATTTTATTTCTATTTCCTTTAACCCAGTGCTCATGGAGAGTGGCTCAGTGATATTCTCCATCTGAGACTTATGTTCCTAATTAGACTCATTTACGCAACGACATTAAGAACTGGCAACCGATGGAGGCAATAGAAAGAAATGGAACAGTCGAAGGTCAATGCTCTGCCTGGGTAAATAAAGATAGTAAGAATGGCTATGTAAGATGCTCTTCTGTTTCTTCTCTCAGTGTGGAGACAAGAAATCCTCCTCAATGTGATCTCAGGATCATAGATCCTGATCAAGGATATTTTAGACATGCTCCTGCTTCAGGATAGGGAAGCCTTCTGTTAAGCCATATCCAAAAGATAATTTTCCTTCTTGGTCTCCAGAGAGGGAGATTCTCATTTTATAAACAGGTTCTGCAAATCAAATTCTGCTGATCATATTTGTACTGAAACCCTAGATTCCACAAAGAGGTTCTCCTAATAAGTGTAAGTAGGGTACAGACTGGTGGTGAGGTCTTATAAAAAAAAACACTGGATGTAGGTTTATCTGTACTATTAATATTTTTCTAGATTCCACACACATGGGACCCTGCAGTATAGCACAAGGAGCTGAGCTTGGTGCTCTGTGATGACCTACAGGGGTGCAACGCGGGTGGGGTGGGAGGGAGACCCAAGAGGAAGGAGATATATGCATACGTATAGCTGATTCACTTCATTGTACAGCAAAAACTAGCAACACTATAAAGCAATTATATTCCAATTTAAAAAAAAGTCACTGGATGGAAAGTTCTAAGACCTGAACAGTAGTTCCCTGCTTTTCCGTTAATTTTTTTTCAGGGATTCTGTCCACATTACCAGGTTTCTGAGGTTTGGTTTCCAGAGCCTGAACAGGATGAGTATAAATCTTATCACCCAAAACAAAAGTGGCAAACCATGAACCTGTTACTAGGACTTTATAAGGCACAAAGCACTTTTGGTGTAGGTAGCATTTCTTGTCAAAATGACAGATTTGAATGGTGAGTAGTTAAAAGGTAAGTTTCAAAAAATTAACAGTGGACGTTCAGGTGAGGATAGAAATAATGCAAATATGCTAGTCCTCTTAGCTGTTGCCCTCTTCAGCACCACTTCCCACATTCTCACCCTATGTCTCTTGCAAATTAAACTCCTATAAATGTTTGATCTTCTAAGTTACTTTCTGAGTTTCCTGAATTCTTTTGTGCATTTTGGATATATATTTACCTGTTTCTGTTTGATCACATCAATACACATTGATTGTGTATTGTGTGATGTGTATTGAAACATTCCAAACAGTTTTCCCCCAAAGGGAATAACCCATGATCCTGCAATGACAAAACAGTCCACAGAACCCAGAGCTGAAGATTATGACCTCAATGATGATGAAAATAGTAACACTTTATTGAACATGGTAACGCATAAGGATGGAATCCTGTCATGTAGTTCCAAAGGGAGGTGGCTCTCCAGCTGCCTTTGTGACTTGATTTTCCAAATCTGCCATGAGGTTCCACTTAAACACACAACAGACGCACACAAAGCCTCAGCAATTGCCAAACTATACTCCTTTAACTAGCAAACTAAATCTGAAAGCCTTAGGCAAAAGTTTTCATAAAGTGCACTGGGGAAACATGCCAGCTTCAATGATGGTAGACGTTTTGATTAGGGGTTTGCCCACATCTTAAATAAATAAATAATGACCCTCCTTACCACCCAGAATGGTTTTCCTTTGGATGCAATTATTACTTGATGGAAAGACAAACACTGACGTTCAGAGTTTTCTATGCCTTGATATTAAACCATAAAAATAAACCAAGAAGATGAAGAGGGAGAGGAAACGGCTCCTCATCGTCCGTGGCTTCTCCTTGGTTCTACTTCATGCCATTTTATGTGCTCTCCCCTCGGCCAAGAGAGCCCCCCTACCATCTCTCTGCCTCCTGATAAGTTCCTCATCCATCTTCACATCTCTGTTCTCTAAGGAGCTTCTCCTGGCCTCCTCATCATGGTCTTTTACCCTAGCCTGCATCTCTAACCCTACTGTATATCACAGTCCATCTCACAAGGCAAGAGTGCCAGCCTTGAAGTCAAGACTCCAGGCTTCAAAGGCTTCTCCAGTGGTTCAGCGGTTAGGACTCCATTCTTTTTAAAGGGAGGGAGGGAAGAAGGAAGAAGGAAGGGGTAGAGGGAGGGAAGAAGGAAAGGAGGAAGGAAGAAAGAAAGAGGCAAGAAAAAGAAAGAAAGGCTTCAAATCCAGGCTTACTTGAGCAGGTTACTTAGCCTCCTGCCTCATCTGTAAACTGGATTAATAATAACTGCCTCCTTGGGGTGCGTTGAATAAAAAGACAATCTGCATCCAGGGTTTTGTGTGGTGTGAGACAAAATAACCAGGCAATACAGCACTTATTTTCATCACACGTTTTTTATTCAGGTCTGTTCTGTTCAACTTTGTATCCCCAGCACCTAACATGGTGAGACCATGTGTGTGAAAATTCTTTTTAAAGTATGAAGCACTGTACATGTTCATTCATTTGTTAAGTGAAAAAAAAAAAAACTATTAAGTGCCTAGCAGAGCACAGGCATTTTTTTTTTCATTTAACAAATGAATGAATATGTACAGTGCTTCATACTTTAAAAAGAATTTTCACACACATGGTCTCACTGGCACTTTCCACCAGCCCTCGGACAGGAGTGAGGACTTCTCAGACAAAGCAAAAGGACTTCTCCTTGGGAGAAACACTTTTTTGTGTGTCCACATACAACTGCCCATCATGGAATACCTTCTGAGCTCAAGGATGATCATAGGACCAGACTGGACCAAATAAATCATTTCTAGGGATGTTGCAGTTTGAAGAAAACATCAAGGGGCAGAAAACACATGGAATGATCCCAGTGGTCATGTATGGATATGAGGGTTGGACTATAAAGAAAGCTGAGCACCAAAGAATTGACGTTTTTGAACTGTGGTGTTGGAGAAGACTCTTGAGAGTCCCTTGGACTGCAAGGAGATCCAACCAGTCCATCCTAAAGGAGATCAGTCCTGAGTGTTCATTGGAAGGACTGATGCTGAAGCTGAAACTCCAATACTTTGGCCACTGGATGCAAAGAACTGACTCATCAGAAAAGACCCTGATGTTGGGAAAGATTGAAGGCAGGAGGAGAAGGGAACAACAGGATGAGATGGTTGATGCCATCCACCAATGGTTGGACATTGAGTTTAAGTTAGCTCCAGGAGTTGATGATGGACAGGAAAGCCTGACGTGCTGCAGTCCATTGGGGTCTCAAAGCACTGGACATGACTGAGCAACTGAACTGAACTGATCCCAGTCAATGAAGCACTGCTAGAAAATTTACCCAGGCCTAGAACTGACATTCCAGAAGCTGCCCATTCCAAGTCCTTGCTGTAGAGTTTCAGTTCTTTCTCTATCATGTTACTGAGTCAAATGATACAGGAGACAGAGCATTGAACTGGGCGTCACCAGCCCTGAGTTCTAGGTCTATCTCTGCCATTAATAACAGTGGGCAAATCTCTTCTCTTTTAGTCTGAGTTCCAAAATCAATTAAATGGGAACAAGATTCCCTGTTCTGCTTACCTCACTGGGGTAAGGTGCTGAAGACACCAAGGAGAGGATTTGGGCTATGAGATTTTTGTAAGCTAGGAACTAATGTAAAGCATTAGTATTCCCCACTTCCAGAGCAGTAGACCATTTCCTTGGTGTAGGAGATAAAAAATTAGGCCTGACCTGGCACATTTCTGTTCCAGGACCTGAGAGTGGGCTCTTGTCTAACACTCGGAAATGAATTGTCTGAGGAGGCACACAGGCTGACGAAGCAAAAGACTTATGAGAAGGGGTGCCCAGGCAGAGAGCAGCAGAGTGAGAGAACCCAGGAGAACTGTTCTGCCACGCGGCTCACAGGGCAGAAGTCTTGGGTTTTATGGTAATGTGGTAGCTTTCTGAGTTGGCTATGGCCAGTCATCTTGCTTGTGTCCATATTTGGCCCAATTCCTGGTGGCTCCTGCATCTCTTAGCCAAGATGATTTCCAGTGTGAGGGGTTCTGGGAGGTTGGCAGGACATATTATGGGCTGGTGTCTGTCTCCTCCTTTTGGCCCCTCCCATATGCTTCAAACTGGTGGTAGCTTGTCAGTTCCATGTTCCTTATCAGGACCTCCTTTTGTGAGATAACTCAGGCAAGCAGTCATTATCGTGCCTGGCCAAGGTGGATCGTTTCAGTACATGGTTCCCTAACACTTCCATATGCCCAACACCTAATAAGAACATTCTCTCTTACTCTTTTGAGGGTCTCACCTTGTATCCTGAACCTTTTTGCTTTTGACCCACCTCAGAGCTTCCTTCCTGACCCACTGCTCATCTCCTTGGCCCCCAGCCCCTGACACACTTCCTGTCTGTAGCCTAAGATTCTCCCATCACCCTGGCTTTATGTGATACTGCTCCTCCAGCATTGCTAGCTTTGAACCAAGAGAGCAGCAGTCTCCTGGGCTTTTCTGAGCACTTTGTACGTGGCAAGGGTGGGCATACAGACCTGAGGCTCAGGCCAGGTCACACGGACAAGGGGAAACTGCTCCTTCGGTCCTTTAGTGACCTCTTTATCCTTCTTGCTCAGAACATATTTTTAAAAAGCTTTTTCCATTACCTAATACATTTCAGTGACGAAGTTCAAAAGCCCAGCCTGGGGCCAGTTCATGCTGGGAAGGGTTATTAGCTTTCTGTAGCTATATTAGTTTTCGTATTGATGAGGAGACGCCAATGAAGTCAAATCGCTGGGCAGTGTTCCCAGAGCTCAAGCTACTCTTTTTTTCTCTAGAAAAACTGAATGGAGAGAAACAAGAGTAGATTCCCTTCTCCTGCCTGGGGGCAAATATCTTGCTGGCCAAGGCGGGAGTGCTTCTCGGACCCCCTGCCATTCCTTTAGAACATTCTTTGGTTTCAGGGGTTTTGATCCATTTCTGCTGGAGCCCACAAAAGGCATCTTCTAGGTCTTAAGAGAGAAAAGTTGAAAGTCAGAAGGAATCCAAAGGTGAGGTGGTCTTAGGAGAATAAAATACCCAGGTAATTTGGTTCTTTAAGTTCTACTGAAGGGTCCGGTTCCCTCAGGAAAAGGATGAAGGCAGCAGAGGCCCAGGACAAGCCACAGCAGGAGTGGATGCCCTCTCCCAACTAGCCTTCCTTCCTGCGGCCTCAGGCCTGCGAGCCAGAGTTCACTTCTCCGGGATCCCTCACTGTCCAGCCGTCCAGCTGTCTGCAGCTGTGTGCCTTCCAGCAACTCACAGCTGGCTTTGCAGAGAGAAATGGCCTCTCTCTAAGGCGGTTTACCAGAAGAGATTGCTTCAGATGTGCAATTTGTTACAACACGATTCTAAAAGAGCAGCCATTAAATGCCGTGAATCACAGGGCTACATAGAAAAGGTGAACACTGCCTAGGGACTCACTATAGTAGATGATTGCTCAGTAAGTGGCAGATTTTTCCTTCATTTATTTTTTTATTTTATTTATCTTGGCCGTAGCACAGGGTGTATGGGATCTTAGTTCCCGGACCAAGGACTGAACTCACACCAGTGGCAAAGAAGGCGTGGAGTCCTAACCACCAGACTGCCAGGGAATTCCTTTCCTCTATTTCTTTGTCTCTTCTACATTTTAGGCATGCTGACATGCAGACAAGTTGGAGATACTGTAAAAGCATCTTCCCTGGCGAGGGCATGGGGGGTGGCACGGCAGTTCTGGACAGTTCGTCCCACGTGCTCACATGCACTTGTGTGGCGTCTACATGCATGTGTCTACACTCATGGGGACCTGAGTGTGTGGAGGAAACTTCCTAGGGGTATAATGCCTCCGAAGTTCCATGTGTGCAGATGCCAAACACACTTTAGTTTCCTAACACTGTTCAGCTCTCTACTACATTTGAAGTTCAAGATCCTGTAGGAGAAGAAAGACTTGAAGGAGCATTTCCTCCAGAAAGCAGTCTGGAAGTTGAGTTTCCAGCTTTTATGAGGTAGATTGAGTTGGGTTCAAGATAATAACCCAATTAGAAATCCTGGTGCAAACAACAGTTCACGCTGTATTCCATTTTCATTTAAATCAGAACAGCCTTTGCTTTCAAGGCTATTCTTCCTGATAACGCATTTCAACTCTTGACTTCGGGTTGCTTTGAGTAGGAAGCTCACATACCCAGGGGAATCTCGCTGCATAAACAACAGGGTTTCTTGTTGTTTAAAATTGCTTTAAAGGCTATAAGCTTCCAACCTACCTGTTTCTGAAGCTTAAGTTCATGTCTATGTGAGGCTGTTTTTTCAGATAATTCTAACAGACAGTGGTGAGAAATTTTGAAACAAGTATTTATATTAGTTCCTTCTATCCTTGCCCTTATAAACTCAGCCTCCTGGGATCTCAAGCTATGGCTCTTTACTGTTTCTTTCTCTCTGTCCTTTCCCCCTTCCTTCCTCCCTCTCTTCTCTTTCCTTCTTTCCTGCATCTTCATACTCTCCTCTCTTTCTTTCTTGAGCACTGGCTTCTGTCTCTGGGCACAGCCTTCGTTCAGCCAGGTTATATAACACCAGGCAGCCTGCTCTCTGCCCCTCCATGAAACACCATCCAACTATGTTTTCCCTCCGATTTAACTCTTCAAAAGTAGCAGGACTCAGGGAGAGTGGGAGAGCCAGGAATGAGGGAAGATGGAGACAAAAGAACTCGTTTGGCAGAGTCACAGGCACCCCAACAGTAAATCTCACCAAAGCCCTTTTCAAATCTGGAATGATTTTCATGCAGCTGAAGAAGGTCGGCTGTTGAGCTGTTCCTTCCGCCTTCCTTGATCCTCTCTCCTCTCACCCCCCCTCCTGCCCCCCACCTCTCTCCCCCACTGAGCAGAGAAACAGCGCACACAGTCACTTAAAAGAAGGAAATGGATAAAGTAAGAAAGGAGCTGAAAACCTACAGGAAAACAATACATCGTCTTGCAATCTGGGAGTCAGGTATGGAACCCAGAAGATCTGTGGTTAATATCCTCCCCGCCTTGCAAACCCTTTGTCTTCCTGAGCTCTTGGGCACTGGCCCACTCAACACTAGGGCTGGGAATTCTGTTATCCCTGCTCGACCCTCAGCCCCAGCGGATTCCACCTACATTCCTTGATTGCCCTTGTGGGGAGGGGGAGGCAGGGCAGACCCTGGGGACTGTCAGACACACAACACCGCTCTCTGCCACCACAGTTAGGATGTGAGCCCCTTCGTTTTGAAGTCTGCCCAAAGTCACAGAGTTGAAATGCCTGAATTTAATACCACTTCCCTCACCACACTCTCAGCCAAATGTCCTTGGCTTTTCAATAGACCTAACCTCTTGGCACTATTGAGTCTTGATGTTTTGAATTCTTTTTTTCTTACATATTTAACCCTCAACTTGCCCTTCTCTGACTAAAGCTTTGTCAATTACACCAATGCCTTCCTTCCTGGGAAGAGATCCTGCCTTCTTCCCTCTCTTCCATCATCTTTCCTTTTCTTAGGTGTTTGGGGAGAGGGAGAGAAAGCAATGGAGGAACCCTTGGAAACTGTGCCCAGGGACATGTCACTCAGGAGGGTTTCCAATGTGGATGGGGGTATTCGGGGGCGGGGGGGCACAGGGGATGGCTTAGCCACTCTGCCCAGGGAACAGAATTCTCTTTCCCTACCACGCCCCAATTCCTTTTTGCTATATTTGTTGAAGTAGCCTCAGAAAGCTACAATCTGATCCTTGTCTCCAGGCTCGTCTCAGGCTCTGGCACAGAGCACAGTCTTCAAGTGTTGCCCCTTGAGTAGCAAAATGGGCTTATTGTCGAACTGTCCCCTTGTGCCCTAATGAATGCCCTTCTGGAGACCTTTTCTTGGCCAGTGTCTACCGTAGCCAAGTCCCTTCGTTTACTGCCAGCTCGGACTGGTGTTAATTTTTAAAGTTTAGATGCTGGTCATAGCTTTGCCTCCACTCTAACCAGCCTGGGTTTCTTTCTCCTAAGAAGTCCAGGGGACTTGCCAAAGGGCACAGTCTTAGTGAAGCCTGACACACACACCCTAGAAGTTTGCACATAGAGTGTACATCTCAATGAAGACAGCAAACCAATTACTGTAAGTGAACAAGTAAATGGGATTTTACATATCTAGGTATTTTCCCCAAAACTACCCTGTTGTGAAATCATAGAATCAGTCCAATCATGCTTTGGGTTTTTTTGGTTTGCCTATTTTGGTTTTGTCCTTATAAAGTGGAGTTTACTGTTAAACCACATGTTAATCTTTCTCGATCTCCATGTTTATTGAGCAAGAAAGCCTCTGATAGAGTTTCTCTGCAATGAGCATGTTACATTTCATACTTTATGCATACTATCAATAGTGATTATTACCGTGCTTATTGTTTAGTTGCTAAGTCATGTCTGACTCTAAGACCTCATGGACTATAGTCCACCAGGTTCCTCTTTCCATAGGATTTCTCAGCAAAGAATACTGGAGTGGGTTGCCATTTCCTTCTCTAGCGGATCTTCCTGACCCAGAGATTGAACTCACATCTCCTGCATTGCAGGTTCACTGCTGAGCCACCAGGGAAGCCCAAGAAATTTCTATACATCATCCATAAGGCTGAGAAGAGTTGGGCACCACTGAGCACCTGAGCACACACGATGTATCAGGCCACTTACTGAGGAATTTGTACACATTAGCTTATTTAATCTCCAAACAATCCTATAAAGCTGGGACCCTACTACTTAGTTTTGTAGATACGGAAAGTGAGGCCCACTTATGGAATGGCTATAGTTGTTCACCTGTAACTTTAACCATCTTGTGAGATGTAGAACATTCCCTTCCTCACCCTTCCATCCACCACAACACATATATCATCTCTTCACATGGTGGATGCCAGATTAAGAGCTGTGAATGTTCATTTCCAAAGAGGAAAAAATTTAAACCAAAGACCAAGAGACAATCAAGGCAGACTGTATTATGGTTCCTTCCAAACTGATTGCCCCACAAACCACTCTCAGACTTGAACAGAGTGGTAGTCTTTCTGTAAGAAGCTGACAGTGAATTTTGTGGTGTCTCACATCTTAAGTCTCAGCTCTCCAATTGGGGATTCCAAACTCATGGCTATGAACTATAAAAGCAGACATTAGTATCCTCTGTCAGCTAGAAACATTGCCTTTCTCATGGCTCAAAGTATGAACTTCAAGTCTATGTGAGAAAGAAGTACCTGAATGGGTTTATTATATCTGCAGGAGTCATCAAGTCAAGCAAATTCTGGGTGTTTACTTTGGTCCAGGGCCCAGCACACCAGTTTCTGGTTAGATAGCTACTTAGACCCCTGGTAGCTCAGACGGTAAAGCGTCTGCCTACAATGTGGGAGACCTGGGTTCAATCCCTGGGTGGAGAAGATCCCCTGGAGAAGGAAATGGCAACCCACTCCAGTATTCTTGCCTGGAAAATCCCATGGACTGAGGAGCCTGGTAGGCTACAGTCCATGGGGTCGCAAGAGTCGGACACGACTGAGTGACTTGCGACCCCACTTCACTTCACTATGCCTAGAAACTCAGACTTCATTTGCATTAAGTCTACCTTAATGCCAACGAAGGCCCTTGGCATTAAGGACCTTCATATGCTTGAAGTTCCTCTCCCTTCCCATCCCTCCCTTCATTGATTGAAACAAAATGACTAAAAAAGAAAATTACAGGTCAGTATCACTGATGAACATAGATGCAAAAATACTCAACAAAAATACTAGCAAACCAACCCAGCAACACATTAAAAGGTTCATACACCATGATCAAGTGGGATTTATCTCAGGGTCTGCAAATCAATCAGTATGACACACCATGTTAACAAACTGAAGAATAAAAACCATATGATAAATAGACGAAGAAAAAGCTTTTGACAAAATTCAATGCCCATTTATGATTTAAAAGAAAAGCTCTCCAGAAGTCAGCATAGAGGGAACTTAACATAATAAAGGCTGTATATGACAAATCCACAGCTAACATCATTCTCAATGGTGAAAAACTGAAAGTGTTCCAAGATCAGGAAAAAAACAAGAATGCCTACTCTCACCACTTTTATTCAACGTAGTTTTGGAAGTCCTAGCTATAGCAATCAGAGAAGGAAAAGAGATCAAAGGAGTCCAAACTGGAAAAGAAGTAAAACCGTCACTGTTTGCAGATGACATGATATAATACATAGAAAATCTTATAGGATGCTACCAGAACACTACTAGATCTCATCAATGAACTTGGTAAATTTGCAAGATACAAAATTAGCACACAGAAATTTCTTGCATTCCTATACACTACAACAAAAATAAGAAAGAGAAATTAAGGAAACAATCCCATTTACCATCACATCAAAAAGAATAAAATACCTAGGAATCAACCTACTTAAGGAGGAAAAGATCTGTACCCTGAAAACTACAACACACTGATGAAAGAAATTGAAGATGACACAAACAGATGAAAAGATATACCATGTTCTTAGATCAGAAGAATCAAGTGTCAAAATGACTATCAAAGGCAATCTGCAGATTCAGTGCAATCCCTATCAAATTACCAAAGGCATTTTTCACAGAACTAGAGAAAAAAAAATGTTTTTAATTTGTATGGAAAGACAAAACCTTGAATAGCCAAAGAAATTCTGAGAAAGAAAAACAAAGCTGGAAGAATCAGGCTCCCTGACCTCAAACTAAGTTACTACAAAGCTACAGTAATCAAAAGAGTATGGTACTCGTGCAAAAACAGAAACATAGATGGATGTAACAGGATAGAAAGCCCAGAAATAAACTCACACACCTATGGTCCATTAACCTAGGACAAAGGAAGCAAGAATACATAATGGAGAAAAGACAATCTCTTCAATAAGTGGTGCTGGGGAAACTGGAAGCTACATGTAAATAAATGAAATTAGAATACTCGCTAACACTATACACAAAAATTAACTCAAAATGGATCAAAGACCTAAATGTAAAGCCAGACACTATAAAACTTAGAGGAAAACATAGGCAGAACACTCTGACATAAATTGCAGTAAGATCTATTTTGATCCACCTCCTAGAGTAATGAAAATAAAATCAAAGATAATTAAACTTAAAAGCTTTTGCCCAGCAAAGGAAATCACAAGCAAAACAAGAAGATAACCCATAGAATGGGAAAAAAATATTTGCAAACAAAGCAACTGACGATGGATTGATTCCAAAATATACAAAGAGCTCATGCAGCTCTATGTCAAATAAATAAATAAAATCCAATCCAAAAAAAATGGGAAGAAAATATAAATAGACATTTCTCCAAAGAAGACATATAGATGGCCAAAAATCACGTGGAAAGATGCTCAACGTCACTAATTATCACGGAAATGCACATCAGAACTACAGTGAGGCATCACCTCACATGGGTCAGAATGGTCATCATCGAAAAGTCTACAAACAATAAGTGCTGGAGAGGGTGTGGAGAAAAGGGAGCCCTCCTTTACTGTTGGTGGGAATGTAAATTGGTACAACCACTATGGAGAATAGTATGCAAGCTCCTTGAAAAACTAAGAATAGAACTACCATTTGATCCAGCCCCATTCCTGGGCATAGCTCCAGAGAAAATAATAATTTGAAAGTACATGCTCCCCAATATTCATTGCAGCAGTGTTTACAATAGGCAAGACATGGAAGAAACCTAAATGCCCATCGACAGAAGGATGGATAAAGAAGATGTGGTACATATATACAATGGAATATTATTCAGCAATAAAAATAAGGAAATCATGCAATTTGCAGCAACATGGACGGACCTAGAGATTATCATACTAAGTGAAGTCAGACAGAAAAAGACAAATATCATATGAAATCACTTGTATGCATAATCCAATTTTTTAAATGATGCAAATAAATTTATCTACTAAACAAAAACAGACTCACAGATTTCTAAAAACAAACTTATGATTACCAAAGGGGAAAAATGGGGGAAGGAGTAAATTAAGAGCCTGGAATTAACATATATATACACTACTATATAAAAAATAGATAACCAAAAAGGACCTACTGTATAGCACAGGGAACTCTACTCAATGTTCTATAATAACCTATATGGGTAAAGAATCTGAAAAAGAATGAATATGTGTGTATGCATAACTAGATCACTTTGCTGTATAGCTGAAGCTAACACAACATTATAAATCAACTATACTACAATTAAAAAAAGAATAATATGACCAAAGAAAACACAGGGTCTAGCCAATGTCCAGTGCTTCAGAATTGAGTGGAGATTGTGAAATTGTGGTCTTTATATTTTATCAGTTTATTGGAAATCATTAGGGTATTCCTGAATTACATCTCAGATTTCCCCTTGGCTCCATTTCCAACTCAGGCTCAAAGGTTGCCCCACACCTAGTTCTCTAGATAAGGTGAAGGTACTTGCTTCAACCAATAGAAAATAAGTAATTTGGTTTCACCCCTAGATGTAGAGTTTATCACCAGTTGAATATCTCCAGTGCAATCTGTTGTCAGAGTCTACCAAATGCCAGAGTTGGATGCTGAGAACCACAAAGGGCAGAAGAAAGTGGAAAGGTGTCTCTGGGGGAAAGTCAGTTATTCCGAGATTCTTCTAATAGTCAATACCAATAGTGCCCTTTACCGGAACAAGAACCAGAAGACACCAGAAGATGAGGTGGTCCTAACACACAGGAGGCTTCAAGACTAAGACAGTGACCTGAGCCTATGCTCCGGATAGGATAAGTAGGATGCACCCCCATTAAAAAAAAAAGCACAGGACACAATGAAAACATGACTTAAATAAATTGCAAATTATATGCATAAGTTGTCTCTCTCTGTCTACCCAGAGATGAAATCAGGCCATGAGCTAAAGCATGGAGCCAGAGAGCATGTCATTTCATCATCATGGCATACTTTCTAGACTCTTCAGTTTGAACAACTCATATAAGTTTACAACAGGGAAGAAATAAAATATTTTCCTCAAAGAGGTGACTATAGATTCACTGTCCTCCAGAGCATTCTTCTTCTTTTTTTTTTTATATTTAAATCAATGTTTATTAACTGAATTTGCTTCCTTATATATACAATTCAATAATGAGTCCCAGATTCTGTCAAACTACTTAATATATTTCTAGTATAAAGAATTTTAGTGCACATAATAATAATTTTTTTTGACTTTAACTTTCTTTTAATTGAAATACTTATTCAATATTTAGTTACATTTAAATTTTTTTTTTAATTTTTTTTTTTAATTTTAAAATCTTTAATTCTTACATGCATTCCCAAACATGAACCCCCCCTCCCACCTCCCTCCTCATAACATCTTTCTGGGTCATCCCCATTCACCAGCCCCAAGCATGCTGCATCCTGCGTCAGACATAGACTGGCGATTCAATTCACATGATAGTATACATGTTAGAATGGCATTCTCCCAAATCATCCCACCCTCTCCCTCTCCCTCTGAGTCCAAAAGTCCGTTATACACATCTGTGTCTCTTTCCCTGTCTTGCATACAGGGTCGTCATTGCCATCTTCTAATAAGGTCGCGGTCACACTACACTGTGCCATTCTCTGGCCTCAACTCTCCAAACTCTGGGTTGTTTTGTTTTGTTTTCCATATTAACATGGAATCTCTACCATCCTTCCTTGCAACTGCTATTTATTCTGAATTCTGTGCTCCAGAAAACTGACATTTGGGATGTAAAGTGATCTGGACCTTCCTAATGTGTTGGTCTCCATTCAGTCCCAGTTAGGTGGTTTGGACCTGGCCCCATCCCTATTGCTGGCCTGCTCACCTGATCAATGGCAAAGAGGAAGACACCATAAGTAGGTCTCAAATAGAATCTCAAGGGAAAGATGCAATGACCTTGATAAGATGGCCACATAAATAAGAAAAGAAGCCAAAACAGGAGCTGTGATGCAAACCTCCCAAAAATGATATCAAAGGCTGAGCAGAGAGGAATTCATAGGCTTTGAAGTACAGATGTGGAGGAGACCTCTAAAATCCCTACTCCAGCCATGCTGGTCACTTTTACTTCCAATGAAGCACCAAGGATACCTTAGGAGTATGAGAACCCTGGTTAGGAAATCATGATGATACCCATCACAGTCTTGTAGGTGATCTTGTAATTTGTGGAGTTACAGGTTCCTATCTGTAAAATGGGGATAATCCTACCAACCTCACAGGAATATCTCAAGGTTTAAATGAGATCATGACATGAGCACTGCTACAGGACCTACGATATGCCAGGCGTCAGTAAACATGGTTTATGATGTAACTTGCCCAAGGTCACGTGGCTAGGAAGTTGTAACCTGTGGTAACTTGAAGCCAGGAAGGGTGGTTCCAGTCTGAGTTCTTATCTACCATGCCTCTTGATAGAATGCCCATAAATCACTCAACCAGTTCCCGGGATGTTATCATCATGTTGTACATGTCAGCTATCATTTTATTATTTTTCTTAGGGCATAAGGAAAACCTTGTCAGTAGCGACTTGGGGAGGAACTGGAGACTCTGAAATGCAGTATCTGGGGCTCTGCATGCCAGAAGTGTTGTTTGGGAAAGAGTTCAGAAAGGACTCAAAGAAATGTGATGGAGCTGTTCCCTGGAGCTGTGTCTAGCTCACACAGGTGTTCCTGGGTTAGCACCATCATCTCTTCTGTTTTTTAAGACTGACACAGAGCTCCACGTCTAGTGGGGACTTGTAGATGACACTCACCCTCTCATATTATACACAAGTAAATTGAAACCTAAGTTACAGGATTTTATTATAGAAGCTTTGCAAATTAGCAACAGAGCTGATACTTGAATAAGTCTCCTGATGCCCAGGATAATGCCTTGTCTCTTAACCCTAGAGCCAATGTATAGCGGCTTTTCCAGATTTCAAAATGTCTTGTCCATCGTGTGTGTAAGTGCTGTCCTCTTGGCTAAATAAGCGATTCAACTATTGATTTGGAAAATAACGATTACGACAATGATTCATCACAGGGAAGACAGTTATACAACCTCTCTCTCCATTTCCTTCTAATGGCCTGTGGGACTGTGGGGTGGTGGTGCTGTGGGGGTGGTGGTGCTTAAAATCAAAAGGTCCCTAATTACCTACCACAGTCCTCTGGGTCTTCGATGGTCCTGAGGTTTGAGGATCTGTTTGCCAATGTGGAGACCCCAAAAGCTGATGCTGAATTAGGTCACTCAAGTGCTTCAGAGGGGATGGGGACGTGAAACACTGAAATTAGGGACCTCCTCCCACTCCCTGCAAAAGATCCTTTGCCTTTAAGGGCTCTTTTTAACAGCCAGCGAGTTTTCTCTGATCCTCCTTAATAAAGTGCCCCAGCAGCAGCGCTCCCCTTCCTTATTTGAGGTCTGTGCAGTCTCATTAAATTTGATGTGTCGCAGAGGGCTTGGTTACGTGAAAGAGAGGCAGGGGGGACAGAGCTGGAGGCTGCCAGCTCTCCTAAGGAAACGTAATTCATCACGGCTTCTCAAAATGGACGCCCCTCTGGCTTCCTGCTCCATTGATTTCTCCCCCTTTGCAAGTAACAAGTGAAGGGCCAGCTCAGCCTGCAGATTTAACCCTTATTAACAGCCGTTTAAATTAGAGATGTGGTTTGATGGAGAGACAGGAGCCTTTCTAGAGTCCCCCCTCAAAGGAAACGGAGAAGAGATGATTAAAGATGAAAGCGCACTAGGCTGGCTACGCGGCATCTATCCCCACCTGAGGAGGAGCTAGCACCTCTGTTAAGTAGTTTATCCAAATAATGTGCACCTACTTTTCCCTGATTAAATATGCATGGCCCACTCCTTCCTCCCCCGCCCCTTTTGAAAGAGTAATGGAGGAAGGAGAATTTGCTGTTCTACATGAAGTGATGAACAGGAGGACGATGGCAGACCACCAGCCTGCTAGACCACTGCCTTTTCGACAGGACCGATCCAGAACATCCAGGATGACCTGCCTGGCTGTAGGCTTCCCTAAGACCTCCGAGTGAAAAGAAAGATGCTCCTGCATGGCTGGACCTGAAGGAAACCCACCTGGTCTGGGAACAGAGCTTGCAGAAAAGAGACCAGACTGCCTCATCATGCAAATACCAGCTTCATGTCCATCTGTGGGGACCAGTGTGTGCAGGGGCCACACAAGCTAACCAGGGAGCAAAACTGAAAGGTCAAGGTGCAAGGGCAACACTTCAATAAAGGGAGGATGAACATGTCCGGGATTAGGCTGCCCATTCCAGCCTCTCTTCACATTTTATGTGCATCCTTGTAACGCCTCAGATTCCCTAGGTGGTCTTAGTGGTGACTTTGTCATTGTTCCTATAAATTTCTACCTTAAGAAAAAACACTTGGGGCATCACACCAAGGACAGCAGACTAAGTGAGACCTAGCTGCCCACTGGGAAAATGAGCCATGAAAAAAGGCCATCTTAGGGAAGGGTGGGAACAAAGTGTCCCTCAAGCAGCAAAGCCCACTTTTTTCAGATTTGTGCTTCTCCACCTCCGCTAACAACCCTCATCTTCCCTTTAAACATAGAGAAAATAATCCCCCTGAATTGGGGTCATATCCTTTGGAAAACACAGCCACACTTACACTGCTGTAAAAATGAAAAGCCTCAAGGTACTTCTCTCGCGCTCACACTGTGTGTTTTCCTGACTTGTGACATCTAACTCAAGGAATCTAAAGAGGAACATTCTAGACAGAAACAAAGTGATACAGGCCCCACTACACGGACAGCACTAGTATTGTATTAAGTCAACGATGATGTCAGCTCTCTCCATTTTTATTTTACTTTCAACAGAAGTATGTAGATGTTTCTGGAGTCTAAATTTTATAAAGGCAACTTATAGTGCAAAAACCTTAGTATACCCGAGTTTAGACTCTACTAAAAGAATTCTCCCTACCCTACCCCCCAAGTATCAAAATAGGACAGAAATACATAGAACTCATGGCAGTATCCCTCCACATCCCCCTCAATTCACTTTGGTGAGTTTGCTGCAGGTTTTTCTGGAAGACTCAAAGTACACACAGAGTTCAGTTATAAACAGGGTTTTCTTCAAACTGTTTTGAAACCAAGTTTCAAAATAATCACAGTGTCAGAGAAAGTTATTGCTAGCTTGCTCTCACCATTACGTGGGAACATCGGAAATATAGACTTTCCACGTTGCTTTTTTTTTCTTTTTTAAACTAATTGACACCATCATCAGGGAAGTGAGCCAAGATGAAGCATTGGGAAAATAAAGTATAAATTTCCTATGCATGTCCAGTCCAGGGGCAGATGAAGGGAGGTGCATACTGTATGAGCTGCCAAGAACGTTCAGGTTCAGAACAAGTGTCCAAGCAAGACGCAGACTTGGCAAGAGCCTTTTCCTCTTAATTTCATACTCTTGAGTATGTGCAGGGAAATGTAAGTCCCCCCTCTTTTTATTTTTACTGAGACGCTTTTGCTTTTTAGAACATCCAAGGCTGCTTTACAAGCACGTAGCGCATGAACAAGGCGGTAATCATGTTGAGGAAACCTTCCTGCCAAGGCAATTACTCCCGCAGCAGTAAGAAGTTGTGTGTTGTGAGGTGGGCACTTTAAGAGGTCTTTAGCTCCTCTACAGCCTGCACTCTCACGGTGAAATACTTCTCTGACCCCTGAAAATGAAAATGTACAGAATGATAAAAGAGGGCACTAGGGAAGGAAAGGGAAAAACCTGATATTGCTAAGCACTTAGTATGGCCCGGAAAGTGCTTAAGAAATATACATGTGCTGTTCATTTCATCTTTGCAACAGTACTATGTCATCAGTTATCTTTTTTTTCTCCACTTAAAGATGAAGACCCTGAGGACCAGAAGGGTTGGGTAAACTTCTCCAACGTCAGAGTAGCTGAGTGAGGACTAGATCACAACATATCTAATTTTGAAGCAACTTTTTTTTCCACTATATGTTACTGTTGCTAACAGCAAGAGTCTTCAAAACCACAGAACCAAACGCTACAGAGGTCACTGAATAGAGAGGAAAAGAAACTTGATCCTTAGCTCACACTTACTTCCGGAGATAGCAGAGTGGCCAATGCTTTACTTTAAAATGTTTGTTTGTTCCATTACTTCTAAAATGAGTCTGCTGCTGCTGTTAAGTCACTTCAGTCGTGTCCGACTCTGTGCAGCCCCATAGACGGCAGCCCACCGGGTTCCGCCATCCCTGGGATTCTCCAGGTAAGAACACTGGAGTGGGTTTCCATTTCCTTCTCCAGTACATGAAAGTGAAAAGTGAAGTCGCTCAGTCGTGTCCGACTCTTCGCAACCCCATGGACTGCAGCCCACCAGGCTCCTCCGTCCATGGGATTTTCCAGGCAAGAATACGGGAGTGGGTTGCCATTGCCTTCTCCAACGAGTCTAGCACCCTCCTATTATAACTCTTAATTCAATGCCATACACAGTCAGACACAAGCCATACAGTGCACCACTGATGACAGTAAAGGGGATCAATTATATGGGCAAATTATTTCAGCCAAAATTTACTTGTGCTCACTATACTACAAAGATCTTAGGGTTAAAAAAAATCCATACAGGCATAGCCCCAGCATGGCCTCCTATCTCCACTCATGATACCTTCTGCCTGCCTTCTACCCAATAACATTGTCGTCAGAAGCTAAGAAATCAAGGCAAAGACAGACATAAACAGATATTCACATAACACAGTAGAGAGGTACTTTGAATTCCCAAAGTGGAGGCAGACTGTCTAGTCTGCCCTCTCCTTCCCTTATCATGAACACAAGTCCCAAACCTTTCCCTAGCCCCAAACTCGATCTAAGTTTAGCTCCGGTCTCCCTACTGCTAGTCTAAGCACAGAGCCCACCCACCTTGCTTCCTTCCCCTGCTTTCCCTTTCAGTCACCCCCACCTTACAGCTCAATCACTTTTCATCCACCCACATATTCCATACCATCTTTTCAACCAGTCTCTTCTTTGGCAGTCTGTGGAATCCCGCTTAAAGAGCAGATTCTTCATGGCTGCAGATCCTTGCCCCAGCGTTCTTTCCATCTCACTGTCAAATGGAAATGTGGCTTTCCTTTCATTGTAAAGAGCCCTCAACCCCGTTTCCCAAAGCTGTTTTCTCTACCCTGACCCCAACTCAGAGACAGTAACACTTGCTTTCAGCCTATGTTGCAGGGTGTTATCCTGTATCCATCACCTAAAGAGCCCTTCTCCTTTGCAACTCTTTCCCTCACTCCTCAGTGTACCCTTCTAACCCTTAACCTAGAGCACATGTTCACCCAAGACTCCATGAGCACACTGTGCTTTTATTGATGACTGATGACCTAAGCCTCTCATGATCCTAACCTTCTCAACATCAATGATTTTTACCTCCTTTCTGTTTCTTACCTGCCCACCCCCCCACCCCGCCCCCACCAAAAAAAAAAAAAAAAAAGTGGCTCTCAAAGCTTGGTTGTTGGACCACTAGCATCAACATCACCTGAAACTTGTTAGCAAGGCAAATTTCAGGCTTCCCTGTTGGCTCAGTGTAAAGAATCTGCCTGCCAGTGAAGAAGACTCTGGTTGGAACCTTGATCCGGGAGGATCCAGCATGCCGCACAGCAGTTAAGCCCAAAAGCCACAACTACTGAGCCTGCGTGCTTCACCACAAGAGAAGCCACCGCAGTGAGAGTCCCATGGCCTGCAACAAACAGTAGCCTCTGCCTGCAACTAGAGAAGAGCCGGCACAGCAATGAAGACAGCACAGCCCAAAATAATTAAAAAAAAAAAAATACAAATCTCAGGTCCAGCCTAGACCTACTGACTTAGAGTCTTTAGTGGGGCAGGGATAGCAACCTGTGCTTTAACAAGCCCTCCAGGTGATTCTGATGTGCAAATTTTGAAAACCACTAATGCAGAGGTTGACCCCACTGTAGGTCATCCCCTCAGCTGGCACTTTTTGACTCTTAAGAGCTCTGCTTCACCCACTTTTCATCATGTTTCCTATTCTCTCAACCTTGCTAATCTAATATTTGCCAACATCTGTAGGTCTAGCGCCTCTTCTGGGCTCACCTTTACCCGGTGTGGACCCTGGTCAGCATTTTCCTGATGCCTCTAACCTTACAATAGCTACTTAACTGGTAGCCCCTACCCCTTGGACTTTTGGCACAAGCTGTTAAATTGTGCTGAATCCAAGCTAGCCCTCTTACCTGGTGGCTGCTGCTGCTGGTTTATAATGAGAGGATTAATTTCTTTTGAATGTGTTAATTTTTTCTTTGCATTATTTCTAACATGTATCCCCTTTCTTTAATACTGGCATTTCCACATCGTCTTTCACACTTTCAGCCAGTGGTTTTGGTTCTTCCTAAGAAAAAGCTGGGGCTTCACCAGTGGCTCAGTGGTAAAGAATCCACCAGTAATGCAGGAGCCACAAGAGACATGGGTTTGATCCCTGGATCAGGAAGATCCCCTAGAGGGGGGCATGGCAACCCACTCCAGCATTCTTGCCTGGAGAATCCCCATGGACAGAGGAGCCCAGCAGGCTACAGTCCATAGAGTCACAAAGAGTCAGACATGACTGAAGTGACTTAGCACACATAGATTCAAGAATAATTCATCCACCCAGTTTTCCTCAAATTCCACCCATTGCTCTCCAAATCATCTTGATAGCTGCTCCTGCAGACTCTGAAGAAGCAGCCTCCTCCTCTCCTATGCTCTGAATCTTCTGCCTCATGACTCCACCAGAACCTTGCTCCTCAGGAATGCCAGAGGAATGCGGGGCCTCCGAGAAGGGAAGTTCAAGACCATGTCTCACCAGAGGGCAGAGGGGGTTGTCAATGATTAATAGTGTCATGTGCCAGAAATAGATCCAAGATAACGAAACTGGAGAAAGGTTGTTTTGTTTGGGCCATTACTAGATAACTGGTTTCAGAATTGCTATTTTAGTAGAGAGGTGAGGACAGAAGACAGATTGCAGGAGGTTAATTAAGAGAACCAAGTAAGGGTGCACATGGCCCACCATTAGGGGAAATTTAGCTATGCAGCAAAAACTGAAAGTTGAAATGTAGCTTTCACGAGGACTGCATGCACAGTCTCCTCTCTGCCATTAGTGAGATCTGTGTTTGTACAGTGCCACGGAAAAGGGAGGGACAGAGAGGGACAGAATAAAGACACTGAGACGGGATAATAAAGGAGAAAGGGCCTGCCAGGGACCCCAAAGCAGGGAGTAGAGAGCATAACTCAGAGGAATGGCAACCCACTCCAGTGTTCTTGCCTGGAGAATCCCAGGGACAGGGAAGCCTGGTGGGCTGCCGTCTATGGGGCCGCACAGGGTAGGACGTGACTGAAGCGACTTAGCAGCAGCAGCCGAGAGCAAAACTGGAGTCTGTTCATCAGGATTCTTGGCTGCAAATGACAGTATATCTCCATCAACTAACTTGGGCCAAAACAGAAATAGACTGGCTCTCATGATTAGCAAGAGGAAAAGTATAAAAGGAGACCCTGTACCCAGAGAGCTGATGTTTCTAGGACCACTGTCTCATCTGGGGTGCACTGCATGTGTATTCCTTACTCTCTCCCATGAAGAAAAGCACTCATGGGAAGATGGCTAGACACATCCCTGGGCTGCTCTTGGCATTTATGTTCCCAACTTTTCCAGCTGAAAAGAGCATTTCTCCTCAGCTCCAGTCAAATGCCATCGAAACTCTGAATAGGCCAATCTAAGTTCCATGCCCAGTCCTATGGTCAGGGAAAGAGGGAGAAGACAGTATGTTAGGGGTCACAATCCTCACTGCAAACATATGCAAGGAAGAGAAGGAACCCTTCTTCACTCTCCCACACAAAGTATGATGCCTTGATCTACAGACTAAGAAGAAATGAGCTATAGGCAACACAACCAGTGTCAGGAACACAGGCATCTCTTCTGCCACCAGATTGGGTGCGAAGGTATATATATGTGTATGTGTATTATATATAAAGGAAATCTCTGATGGCTCAGCAATAAAGAATCTGCCTGCAATGTAGGAGATGTGGATTTGATCCCTGGGTCAGAAATATCCTCTGGATGAAGAAATGGCCACCCACTCCAGTATTCTTGCCTGGGAAATTCCATGGACAGGGAAGCCTGGTGGGCTACAGTCCATGAGGTTGCAAAGAGGCAGACACGACTGAGTGACTAAACCACCACATATTACACACACACACACACAGACACACACACACACACACACACACGTGCAATGCATGTATACATAGGTATAGTTTTACAGTTGCAGAAGTATATCCCAGGCCAGGTGCCCTGAAGGCAGATGCTCAGGTTGTTTGGTTTGAAAGATGTTTATCGGGGATCCACACCTGTGAAAGAAAGAAGCCATATTTTTCGGAGGGCAAGGTAAAACTGGAATGCAGACCTCTTCCACCCAGAGGAGCACTCAAGAGTGAGCGTCGCTAGTCAGAGTGCTCTGGCATCAGTTAGAAAGAATTGATGTGCTGGGGCTCTTATACCCCTAGGTCGCTCAGTCTTCAGATGGGGACTGTCCCAGGGAAGGTATGAGCTCAGGGGAGGTCACACTCTCTATAACTGAGGCAGACCCAGAAGATGCTGACAGCTGAAAGCGGCGCTCTGTATTTCCCATAACAGGGCAGTGAGTCCTTCCCTTAAACAGAGAGCTCGATGGTGCGTCTTCTTATGTACCACACAAGAGTGGAAGCATAGGGGAGTCTCAAGGCAATGAAACTCCTCTGAGTGATGCTATCATGGATGGCACACGTCATTGTATGCTTGTCCAAACACATAGAAGGTACAGCACCAAGAGTGAACCCTAGTAATAACTATGTACTTTGGATGATAGCAACGCTCTGCTCTGGTTGGGAGACCATACATATGTGGGGTAGGAAATGTATGGGAAATCTTTGTTGTAATTTTCCTCTTAATTTTGCTGTGATCCTGAAATTACTCTTTAAAAAGTCTGTAAATAATTGTTAAAGAATTTATAGGAAAAAAAAAACTTATGTCAAATGCCCACAGAGCAGAGTGTGGTCCTTTTACTGTGTCAATGCTGGTATGAGAGCAGCAAGGCTAAGCAGATGGTATCTGGACTGAAGTTAGCCTCCAGGGATTTCCTAAAAGAAATTCTGAATTTTAACATGGCTAGGTGTCATAAATTAAAAATGCAAGTAAATTTCTTTAGGTGCCTCTCATCAAGAGGTGGAGTCTATGCCCCCTTCCCTGGAATCGAGGCTGGCCTGTAATGGTTTTGATCTCTAGAATATGTCAGAGGAGACACTGTGTTATTTCCAGGTCTGGAGAAAAACTTGGTTCTGAGAGCCCTGAGGTGTCAAATGAGAAGTCCAATTACCTCAATGGTGAGATCACACAGACAGGGCTTCCCCAGTGGTGCAGCGGTAAAGAATCTGCCAGCAATGCTGGACACATGGGTTTGATCCCTGGGTGGGAAAGATCCCCTGGAGAAGGAAATGGCAACCCACTCCAGGATTCTTGCCTGGAAAATACCATGGACAGAGGAACCTGTTGGGCTATAGTCCATGGGGTCACAAAAGAGTCAGACCACAACTGAGCAACTAAACAACAAAGATCACATGGCTTGGAGGACATGGGGAAGTTTGAAAACCCGTGGAACAATAATGACAAGAAAAACACAAGCTATAAATGACAAGGTCACCAGCAAGGACTCACTGAATTCAGATGGCCTGGATGTGTGTCAGTCTATGTCATCAGTATTTTGAGGCCCTCTCGTATGATGCTGTGCCACTGAGGAGCAGAATCAGGGTGTACTCAGCCATGGTGGATACCACCGCAGGTCAAGGAATTAAGACGTCAAATGTTAATGGGAGATGCAGGCACAAAGACCTGGATGCAGTAAAATGCTGAATGTGAAGGTGGAGAGTCTTGGCATCTAGATGAAAGTAAAGATCAGCATCTTAGGGAGTGGTTGTAAGTAAAAGAGTCCATTCATCACTCATTTATTCATTAACAAATACTTCCTGAGTCTCTACCATGTGCCAGCTATTATTCAAAGCTGCTTGGTGTCTCTACCTGAGAGTGAGCAAGAGTAGGAAGAGAAAATGAAATCAAGTCCACTTAAGAGAAGTAGAAACTTGTGAACAGTATGGTCCTGCATCATCTATGGGATTGCGTTATGTGTCCATTGCCAATAAGAAACAAGGATTTATCCATGATCCAAAAGGATACCTGCACCTCAGTGCTCACTGCGGCACTGCCTTCAACAGCCAAGACATGGAAGCAGCCTGAATATCCATCAACAGAGGGATGGGTAAGGAAGATGTGGTATATGTCTATGGTGGAATATTACTCAGCCATGAAAAAGAATGAAATCATGTCAGTGGCAGCAACAGGATAGACCTAGCGATTGTCATACTGAGAGAAGTCAGTCAGACAGAGAAGAAGAAATATCTCATGACATCCTTTATATGTGGACTCTGAAAAGAAATGATACAAATGAACTTACAAAACAGAGAGACTGACAGACTTAGAGAACAAACCTATGGAGGCCAGGGGAGAAGTAGGAGGGGAAGGTATAGTTAGGGGGTTTGGGATGGACATGTACACACTGCTTTATTTAAAACGGATAATCAACAAGGACCTACTGTATGGCACAGGGAACTCTGGTCAATGTTATGTGGCAGCCTGGATGGGAGGGGAATTTGGGGGAGCATGGATACATGTATGGTTGTGTTGCTTCACTGTTCACCTGAAACTATCACAACATTATTAATTAGCTATACCCCAATACGAAACAAAAAGCTTTTTTAAAAAAGAATCATTTCCTAATTAAACACATTATTTTTAAAAAAATGTGTATAAAGGCCCTGTTTGAGTCCTAGTATAGACTAGCCTCTGAAGTATACCAGGTTCAGAAGAATTTTAAATAATCCTTTAAAAGTCTAGGACCTATACAGACCCTGTAGAAAACCTGACTCTGACCACTGCTATAAATCAAGAATGATTAACTTAACCTTTCTGTACTTCTGTGTAATTATCCATGGCAGATATGGTCCTGACCACTCCTGTTCTGAGCACTTATTAATTCCACTCACTCAGTAAACATTTACTGAATCCCCCACTTTGTGCTTGATGCTGGGCTGGGCCCAGTAGAAACAATGGTCATTAACACAAGGTTGTTTATCTTCAAGAAAACCTTCATTTAGTATGTGAGATCAGCCCATAATCTGTACCCATAATATAGCGTGCCAAGTATTAGGATTATGAAGACCTACTCTTCATAGTACATATTCAACTAGTCAGCCATACTATTGTTTTTGGAGAGACTGAAGAGAAGTTACATTAATTGAATTTCTACTAATTGCTCTTTAGTTTATACAGATCATCTCATTTACTCCTCACAAGAGTTCTACACAATAGATATCATTTGCCCCAGGCCCTAAGGCTCAAAAAAGAAAGCTGGCTACTCAGGGGTAGATGTTTAGAAGGGCTACACTATGACCCAGCAATCACACCACTGGGCATATACTCTGAGAAAACCATAATCCAAAAAGACAAAGACTCCCAGTATTCACTGCAGCACTATCTACAACAGCCAAGACAGGGAAGCAACCCAAATGCCCATTAACAGATGAATGGTAAAAGAAGATGCTGTGAATATATGAAGATATGGTGTATATACATACACACACACACACACACACACGCACATACACACACACACATACACACAGCGGAATGTTACTCAGCCATAAAAATGAACAAAATTGGGTCATTTGTAAATATGGATGAACTTAGAGTCTGTCATACAGAATGAAATGAAGAGAGAAAAACAAATATTGTATATTAACGCATATATGTGGGATCTAGAAATAGTACAGATGAACCTACTTGCAGGGGAGGAATAAAGAAGAAGATGTAGAGAATGGACTTGAGGGGAAGGAGAGAGTGGGATGAATTGAGAGAGTATTCCTGATATATATTCACTGCCATGAGTGAAATAAATAGCCAGTGGGAAGCTGCTGTATAGCACATAGAGCTCAGCTTGGCACTCTGTGATGACCTAGAGAGCTGGGATGGGATTAGGTGGAAGGAAGGTCCAAGAGAGGGGATATATGTATACTTAAAGTTGACTCTACACATGGACATTACCAGATGGTCGACACCGAAAATAGATTGATTATATTCTTTGCAGTCAAAGATGGAGAAACTCTAAAGTTAGCAAAAACAAGACCAGGAGCTGACTGTGGCTCAGATCATGAACACATTATTGCCAAATTCAGACTTAAATTGAAAAAATTGGGGAAAACAACTAGACCATTCAGGTATTAGCTCAGTTCAGTTTAGTTGCTCAGTCATGTCTGACTCTTCGCGACCCCATGAATCGCAGCACGCCAGGCCTCCCTGTCCATCACCATCTCCCGGAGTTCACTCAGATTCACGTCCATTGAGTCAGTGATGCCATCCAGCCATCTCATCCTCTGTAGTCCCCTTCTCCTCCTGCCCCCAATCCCTCCCAGCATCAGAGTCTTTTCCAATGAGTCAATTCTCATTGGAAGTACTAGAACTTCAGCTTTAGCATCATTCCTTCCAAAGAAATCCCAGGGATGATCTCCTTCAGAATGGACTGGTTGGATCTCCTTGCAGTCCAGGGGACTCTCAAGAGTCTTCTCCAACACCACAGTTCAAAAGCATCAATTCTTCGATGCTCAGCCTTTTTCTCACAGTCCAACTCTCACATCCATACATGACCACAGGAAAAACCATAGCCTTGACTAGACAGACCTTGGTATGACCTAAATAAAATCCCTTATGAATACACAGTGGAAGTGAGAAATAGATTTAAGGGACTAGATCTGATAGACAGAGTGCCTGATGAACTATGGACAGTGGTCTGTGACATTGTATGGGAGACAGAATTCAGGACCATCCCCATGGAAAAGAAATGCAAAAAAGCAAAATGGCTGTCTGAGGAGGCCTTACAAATAGCTGTGAAAAGAAGAGAAGCAAAAGCAAAGGAGAAAATCAAAGATATACCCATTTGAATGCAGAGTTTCAAAGAAGAGCAAGCAGCGATAAGAAAGTCTTCCTCAGCAATCAATGCAAAGAAACAGGAAAACAACAGAATGGGAAAGACTAGAGATCTCTTCAAGAAAATTAGAGATACCAAGGGAACTTTTCATGCAAAGATGGGCTCAATAAAGAACAGAAATTGTCTGGACCTAACAGAAGCAGAAGATATTAAGAAGAGGTGGCAAGAATACACAGAAGAACTGTACAAAAAAGACCTTCATGACCTAGATAATCACAATGGTGTGATCACTCATGCTTACCTAGAGCCAGACATCCTGGAATGTGAAGTCAAGTGGGCCATAGAAAGCATCACTAAGAACAAAGCTAGTGGAGGTGATGGAATTCCAGTTGAGCTATTTCAAATCCTAAAAGATGATGCTGTGAAAGTGCTGCACTCAATACGTCAGCAAATTTGGAAAACTCAGCAGTGGCCACACAACTAGAAAGGTCAGTTTTCATTCCAATCCCCAAGAAGGGAAATGCCAAAGAATGCTCAAACTACTGCACAATTGTACTCATCTCACACGCTAGTAAAGTAATGTTCAAAATTCTCCAAGCCAGGCTTCAGCAATATGTAAACCGTGAACTTCCAGATGTTCAAGCTGGTTTTAGAAAAGGCAGAGGAACCAGAGATCAAATTGCCAACATCCGCTGGATCATCAAAAAGCAAGAGAGTTCCAGAAAAACATCTATTTCTGCTTTATTGACTATGCCAAAGCCTTTGACTGTGTGGATCACAATAAACTGTGGAAAATTCTGAAAGAGATGGGAATATGAGACCACCTGACCTGCCTCTTGAGAAACCTATATGCAGGTCAGGAAGCAACAGTTAGAACTGGACATGGAACAACAGACTGGTTTCAAATAAGGAAAGGAGTATGTCAAGGCTGTATATTGTCACCCTGCTTATTTAACTTCTATGCAGAGTACATCATGAGAAACGCTGGGCTGGAAGAAACACAAGCTGGAATCAAGATTGCCAGGAGAAATATCAATAACTTCAGATATGCAGATGACACCACCCTTATGGCAGAAAGTAAAGAAGAACTAAAGAGCCTCTTGATGAAAGTGAAAGAGGAGAGTGAAAAAGTTGGCTTAAAGCTCAACATTCAGAAAATGAAGATCATGGCATCTGGTCCCATCACTTCATGGGAAATAGATGGGGAAACAGTAGAAACAGTGTCAGACTTTATTTTGGGGGCTCCAAAATCACTGCAGATGGTGATTGCAACCATGAAATTAAAAGACACTTGCTCCTTGGAAGAAAAGCTATGACCAACCTAGACAGCATATTCAAAAGCAGAGACATTACTTTGCCAACAAAGGTCCATCTAGTCAAGACTATGGTTTTTCCAGTGGTCATATAAAGGATGTAAGAGTTGGACTATAAAGAAAGCTGACTGCCAAAGAATCAATGCGCTGAAGAACTGATGCTTTTGAAATGTGGTGTTGGAGAAGACTCTTGAGAGTCCCTTGGACTGCAAGGAGATCCAACCAGTCCATCCTAAAGGAGATCAGTCCTGGGTGTTCATTGAAAGGACTGATGCTGAAGCTGAAACTCCAATACTTTGGTCACCTGAAGCGAAGAGCTGACTCATTGGAAAAGACCCTGATGCTGGGAAAGATTGAGGGTGGGAGGAGAAGGGGATGACAGAGGATGAGATGGCTGGATGGCATCACCGACTAAATGGACATGGGTTTGGGTGGACTCCACGAGTTGGTGATGGACAGGGAGGCCTGACGTGCTGCTGCTCATGGGGTCTCAAAGAGTCAGACACAGCTGAGCAAGTGAAATGAACCGAGGACTGATTCATGTTGTTGTACAGCAGAAACTAGCACAACATTATAAAGAAGTATAAATAAATAAATAAATAAATTTTTTTCCTTTAAAAAAGGCTGGACTGAGATCTCTCTCCCCAAGACCCAGCTATTTTCCAATCCCCTGAAGCCTCCTGGGGTGCTCCATTTATCTGCGGATGTCTATCTCTTAGACTGGGTTGTATTCATTTTAAGGGTGAGAATATTGCCTAACTGATGACTTTCCTCCTATACCAAATTATATATTTGCTGGTCAACAAATATACATTTCTTAACCAAAACACAGTACGAGTTTCACCAAAAGATGCTCCCTAGAAAAACATAACTGGCAGTGAGTTATTACTTGTAAGAGAAAAAAGATGAATGAACGGGAGACTGTATGAATGAGTATCTGAAGACCTGAACCAAGGCTGAACTTGCTCTCAGCTCAGGGCCCTTGCGTCTGCTGGTCCCCAGTTGGGGATGGTTTTCCCTCGCATTGCTCCATGACTTGCTTCCTCCACACTCTCTTCAGTTCTCAGCTCGAGTGTCACCTTATCAGCACCCCCTTCACTGGCCACCCTTTGTAAATAGCAACTGCCCCTCCAGCTGTCTCCTCCACATCCCTATCCACTCCCAGCTCTTTCACAGCACTTACCACCCCCTGACATACGGTCTATCTGCCAGTTCCTCCATCCTGCCCCTCCGTGCGAGCACACACCCCACCTTAGCAGAAGCTTTTTCTGTCCTATGTGCTGATGTAGCCCTGGTGGTGTAAGTGTTCAATTAATATCTGTTCCAGGAATGAACGTGACCCTAAACACAGTCTAAAGAGATCAAATTCTTGCCTTATCTTTTCTCTTGTTTTGCCTGGAAAATGAAATACTTTAATCAACACTTCAAGCAGCGCTGTGTTCCAAAAGTATCGTCTTCCTATAAAAAATGCTATGAGGTTGTCTTTAATTTTATGTCTTTCTTCTGTGAAGAGAGGATGGGGTTTTGTTGGGATATGTTGCTACTTTTCCCATCTGCAGAAGCTGGAGATAAAATAGCATGTCCAGTCTCTCCTCAGTAAGTTGAAAGGTTAAAAGAAGTGCTTTCTGTTCCGTAAGAGGAAAGTGTTTCACTCTCTCCACTTCTACTTTCCTCCTCACGACCACTCGATTTGGGTGGTGGTTTGGAAGTTAAATGAAGGATTGTTTCAGCCCTTGTAATATTGGAAGAGGGAAAAGGAACTCTGAAGGTTAATGTTGACTTCTAAGCAGGACAAAAGAGGAGCAAACAGCTCAATTCCAGTTTTCCCTGTCTCCTGCAGATAAATCACAATAAAAATTCTTTCACTATAAAAGAAGGCCCTTCATTATCTTAATCAGGCTTTTTTTTTTTTGTCTTAGATAATTAGAGAAAGCACTCATTTCAAGATATCATTGAAACATAATGCTGTAATAATATTCATTGCAGTGGAATTTTACCTTATGATAATATTATCTAGTGGCAACCAATCTCATTCCCCAACTCTCTCTGTCTCTAATTACTTGGAGAAATATCCTAACATTGTGATGTTTCAGGGTAGGTCCTATGTGACTAGGGTGCTAACAGACTTTAATGCAGAACCTTTGGGATTAAAATAAACCATGAGCTACTGAGCACATACTCAAAGCTGAAATAGTAATAACACTTATGTGACATTTCACTTTTCTTGCTTTATTGTCACCACTCCCTGCATTAGAAAAAAGTCAGAATTGGAAACGTTCCCCAAATTGCAGGTGAGGTTCCAAGATCAACATCATTCTATGGTCACACAGCTAGAGAGATACAGCCAAAACCCAAGCTCTGGTCTTTGGGCTCCTGTGACCTCCTTGACTTGCTCTAAACAGCCCATAAAAAGGGAAGACATGGCACGGACTGCAGACCCTCCCCTTTGGGATCTGATTGCTGGATCTCCAAGTCAATAACATATCACAATGTTGACTATATTGGGAAAAAGAACAATCTCTGGAGACTCGGAGAGCAAAAGTGGAAATTGTGACCCCTGTGACTTCTGGAGAGAAAGCCCAAAATCAGGGACTTCCCTGCTGGTTCAGTGGCTAAGTCGCCATGGTCCCAATGCAGAGGACCTGGGTTCGATCCCTGGTCAGGGAACTAGGTCCCACACGCCACACCAAGAGTTCACATGCCTCAACTAAAGATCTCACATGCCACAGTTAAGACCCAACTTCTCGGGTGGCTCAGCGGGAAAGAATTTGCCTGCCAATGCAGGAAACGCAAGAGATGTGGGTTCGATCCCTTGGTCAGGAAGAGCCCCTGGAGTAGGAAATGGCAACCCACTCCAGTATTCTTGTCTGACAAATCCCATGGAAAGAGGAGCCTGGCAGGCTACAGTCCATGGGGTCACAAAGAGTTGGACATGATTGAACACCACAACCAAATAAATAAATAAATACAAGAAAATAACAAAAAGAAGAAAGAAAATCTTGAATCACATACTGAACAGAGGAAAGTACAAGTCCCCAAATGAGCTAGCTGTCGGAGGAGGTTGATTTCAGGACCAGCCAAGTATTTACTCTGAAACCCTCATGGATTTAGCAATAAATCATTGTTTCTCTTTTTAAATTTCTTTCTCTGCAAAGAGGAGTTATTCCCTTTATGATTAATAGTTCCCTGAAACTATTCATGTGGGCGCATTTCTTTATCACCTCTCTCTTCTCTCACTCTCCCTCCCCTCCTCCTCCCCCCTCTCACCTCCTTTCTTCCTCCTTCTCCCCTACTTTGTTCTCTCTTTTTATCACAGCTTTTCAATTCTCAGTCTTGCAATGGGATATTACTTTCTATTACGGCATTAAAAAATTACTATAAAAGTGGCATCTTACAACAACACAAATATATCATTCCAAAGTTTCTACACATCAGAAGTCTGGGCAGAGTGTGGCTTCATTTCTTTGCAAAGGGCCTCAGTGGGCTGAAATTGAGGTACCGCCTGGGGCTGCAGTTCTCTTCTGGGTCCTCTTCCAAGACCACTGGTTGTTGGAAGAACCCATATCCTTGAGCCACTGGATGGAGGTGCTGTTTTTCCTGCTACCTGTCAGCCAAGGACTGCTCTCCCTGAGTGCTTCTTGTCATCTGCCCTCATAAGCGATTCAGAACGAATGCTTGCATCCTTCCAGAGCAGCTGAGTCTGTCTGTCTGACTTCTTTTTGTACAACCAGCTGAAGAAAACTCTATGCTTTTAAAGGGCCAGTGTGAGGAGGTCAGACCATCCACTGTGCCACACAGGATCACCTAGTCACTGGAGTAAAACCTGTCCTAGCCCATGCTCCAGCACTGATGCAGGGTGCGCACATGAGGGGCACAGGGAATCCTGGGACTATCTGAGAACTCTGCCTACCACACTCAGCAGCTTTGTACTCCATGTGTGTAGCTATGTTGTATGCAGAGAAGTCTTTCTCTGTCTTTCCAAGGTGATTCTGCCCTCCACCTTAAACCACTCTTCATTGTTCTCTGAGAAGCTGTGCTGTGCTCAGTCCCTCGGTCATATCCGAGTAACCCCACAGGGTGTAGCCCACCAGGTTCCTCTATCCACGGGATGTTCCAGGCAAGGATACTGGAGTGGGCTGCTATTTCCTATTCCGGGGTCTGAGAAGCCAGTTTCTTGAACGTCCTAACTCTCTGACCACCCCTCTATCAGCTGCTGTGATGGTTCCTCCTCATCCTCCAGCATCTAAACGTTGAAGATGCCCAGCACTCTAACCTCACCTCTTTATCTAAAGCCTGCCTCAGAGATCTCACCTTACCCTAGAGTTTGAAGTACCATCTCTATATGATGGCTCCCTAATTTATCCCTAAAACTCAGACCTCTCACCTTGAATTCCTGACTCACATACCCAATTGCTAGCTTAACATCATCACTTCTGATCCAATAGGAATATCCAACTTAACTCTTCTGAAAATAAACTTGATTCTGACCTTCCTCAAAGTCTTTCTCTTCATGTCCTCCTTGATTTAATCAATGGCAATGCCACCATGTTTAACTCCCTTTTCTCTTACATACCCCAGAGTCAAATTCCCTTGGCTCCACCTTTAAAATATGTACAGAATCTGGCAGTTGCTTACCTCTACTGCTAACAAGGGCGTTCCTGGTGGCCCAGTGGTATAGAACCCCCCTGCCAATATGGGAGACGTGGGTTCAATCCCTGGATCAGGAAGATCCCCTGGAAAAGGAAATGGTAACCCACTCCAGTATTCTTGAGAAATTCCAAGCCCAGAAGGAGCTTGGTAGGCTACAGTCTGTGGGGTCAAAAGAGTCAGACACGACTTAGCAACTAAACAAAACCGCAACTGCTAACAAGCTACCTTGCCTGGAGTTTTGCTATAGACACCTAACCATCCTATTTTTATCTTTATACTCCCCCCCTCAATCTCTGTGTTGGGAAGACCCCCTGCAGAAGGTAATGGCTATCCACTCCAGCATGCTTGCCTGGTGAATACCATGGACAAAGGAGCCTGGCTAACTAAAGTCTGTGGAGTCGCAAAGGTTGGACACGACTAAGCAGCTAACACTTCATTTCACCTCCCTGCTGCTGCTGCTGCTGCTGCTAAGTCACTTCAGTCGTGTCCGACTCTGTGTGACCCCATAGATGGCAGCCCGCCAGCCTCCACCATCACTGGGATTCTCTAGGCAAGAACACTGGAGTGGGTTGCCATTTCCTTCTCCAATGTATGAAAGTGAAAAGTGAGAGTGAAGTCGCTCAGTCGCGTCCGACTCTTAGCGACCCCATGGACTGCAGCCCACCAGGCTCCTCCACCCATGGGATTTTCCAGGCAAGAGTACTGGAGTGGGGTGCCATTGCCTTCTCCGTTCAACTCCCTACTCCATTCTATTTACCACACAGTAGCTGAAGTGACTCCTTTAAATATCATGTCTGTCGTGCCATCTCTCTGCTGACAATGTTTCAATGGCTTCTCATCTCACCCCGAGGAAAGGCTGAAGTCTTCATTGTGTGACTTGGCCCCCTTGCATCTTAGGAGATGCCGCTTGTCCTCACCCCACTGCACCACAATACCCTCCTATACAAGCCAAGTTTGCTCTATCCACAGGGCCTTTGCACATTCTCTTTCTGTAGCTCTTCTTCCAAATGCCCATCAGACTCATTACCTCCTTCTTTTCTTCTCTGCTCAAGTAATAACAGAGAGAATTTCCCTAATAACCTACCGTAAAAGAACACTACTCTGGGGACTCTCTACGTCCTGTACCCTCTTTAACTTTCTGCATGGCACTACCACCTCCTGATAAATGAAGTAAGACATCACAGATGTTTTATTTCATCACTGCATTAAAATATAGACCCCATGATAGCAGGGACTTGGTCACTTCACTGCTGTGTCCTAGAGCCTCAATTAATAGGCACATAATAAGTATTCAAGGAATATTTATTGAATGAGTAAAAATTTCAATCACACATCAGAAAACATAAATTTTCTCTACTTTGTGTTTTGGTAGAAAATATTATGGTGGCAAGAAGGCGGCTTAGGATAACCTTGTAACTCTCTTTAGAGAAGGAGTTCTCAGCCTCTGGGATCTAACACCTGATGATCTGAAGTGGAGCTGAGGTCATAATAAGAGAAATAAAGCGCACTGTAAATGTAACGAGCTTGAATCATCCTGAAACCATCCCCACACCAGCATTGGTCCATTGACAAACTGTCTTGCACAAAACTGGTCCCTGGTGCCAAAAAGGATGGGGACTGCTGCTTTAGAGAGCTAATTCAACCCTTACGACATCAGGGTGAGGACAAAGGAAGGCCTTCGTGGAAGAAAGATATTCAAATGAGCTATGTATTTTCTTTCATCTCAAGCATTAGAAAGTTGGATCATGTGTCATCATTCTTGATAGAAATCAGGGATGTTTTGCCTCCCTATCCTTTGTTCCACAAGCTGAACTAGATTCCAAACTCGCTCTCTTTATTCTTATGACTCTCTGCCATGCCTGCCCTCACCTCAACTTCCCCAAACTCCATCCATCCTTCAGGATCTATCTGAAGCACCATCCTCATCATCAGAGATTTGCTGATTGCCCCATGCCATGACCCACTCCTGCCTCAAGCCTCCCCCAGTGCCTCATCTTACTAGGCAACCACCGTGTACCTTCTGACGCCTTTCTCCTCCCACATGTCCAAGCCTAGGGGGTATGGCATTGTAATACTTATCTCTCCTCCATAGCACTTAGCACCATGTCTTACCAGCAAAGATGCTCATTATATGTTTGCGGGATAAGATTGGATTGGTTCAAATAATTATATGTCTTTGGGAAACTAGGCATTTAACTAGCAAACTGTCTAATTGCACTTCCAGGCCTCAGGGACTGAGCAACAGTCGTCTGAGCCTCTGGCACTGAGCTTGCAGGCTTGACACTGCAGTTACCTGTCCAGCTTGCTAAGAGAGCGCTCCTAACCAACTGAGGATTCTACAGTTTCATCGAATACAATGGGCATTCAAAAATGATCAGGGGGAAAGGTCCTCTTTATCAAGAGTACATTAAACTCTCTACCTCTTTTCCATTTCATGCTCACTCATTGTATTTTTTAAAATGTACTTTAAAAATCTTTGTGAAAGCAATGTCTTTTCTATCCAAGTGGAATAATACAATTCACCCGGTGCTGCCCATGGTCCCTTCGATGCTTCCAGGGGACACAGCAAAGGGCTACTTCCCTTTACAGCCTTTGATTTGTTCCTTCTACATCCTGTAATTTCCATCCACACCAGAGAGCCAAGTGCTGTGTGAGGCTAATTAAACACTATAATTATCCATGAGCTATGGCCCAGAAGCAGAGAGAAAATCTAACACATGTCTGATTGTAATATCAGGTAAATACTCAAGATGTGTGACTGGTGAAATGCAAAATATTCTATTCATTTAATATTCTTGATGAATAGTGAATTAGTCTAATCACATTAGCTATTCTATTCATTTAATAGGTGAGAGTGATTAGAAGTGAATAGCTGTGGAAAAAACCCTCTCAAGTTGCAAAAATTAGACTTCTATAGTTTTATTATGTTTATTTTCAACTGAGGGTAATTGTCTGTAGCTTTCTCTGAGACTAGTCTGCACCCCTCCCTTATCTTTGTCCCTTGAAAAACAGTGCAGATTACAAGGGTAGAGAGAGCACAAGACAATGCAGAGCTGGCATACAAATTCTCATATAGAGTATACAAGCGCGAAAAATACTGCATATAAATATCGTAGTTCCAAGGACATAACCGAACGATTTTTTTCTTTTATTTCTTGTTGCAGTATAATTTAAATACAATAATATGCATAAATCTTGCCACTATGGAAAACAGTATGGAGGTACTTCAAACAACTAAAAATAGAACTACCATGTGATCCAGCAACTCCACTCCAAGGTGGGTGGGTGGGTGGGTGGGTGTGTGTGTGTGTGCAGAAAATGAAAACACTCATTTGAAAAGATATGTGTACCCCAGTGTCCATTGCAGCATTATTTACAACAGCCAAGATATGGAAATGACTTCAGTGTCCTCAACAGATGAATGGATAAAGAGGAACACATATACATATACACACACATATACATATAGACATACACATATACAATGGAATATTACTCAGCCATAAAAAAGAATGAAATCCCACCATTTACAACTATGTAGATGGACCTAGAGAGTATTATGCTTAGTGCAATGTGTTGAACACAGAAAAACAAATATTCCATTTTATCATTTATTTGTGGAATCTAAAAAATAAGACAAATACAAAAAAAAAAGAAAGAGAATCACAGATATAGAAAACAAACTAGTGGTTACCAGTGGGGAGAAGGCAGAGGGAGGGACACAGTAGGAGTAGGAATTAAGAGATACAAACTACTATGTATAAAATAAATAAGCAACAAGAATATATTGCCCAGCACAGGGAAATTTAGCCATGATTTTATAATAACTTTAAATGGCATACAATCTATAAAAATACTGAATCACTATATTGTATACCTGAAACTAAAATGATATTCTAAATCAACTGCATTCAACAAAAATCATAAACCTGAAGTATACAGCTCAATGAATTTTTACCTATATAGATGCCCATGTAAGATATAGTTCAAGACACACATTTCCTAGAAAAGTTCCCTTGTTCCTTTCTTAGTCAATGAGAAAATAGACAAATCAAACTCCAGATCTGTAAACCCAGACAGATTATATCCTGGAGTGTGAAGAAGCTCAGAGGTGCTGTCTGAGCCACCATCTTTTTTAAAGAACCGTGGAAAGAACCAGAGATGTTTACCAAGAAGCAGCAAAGACCTGAGAGGAAGGGCGGGGTAGCACTCTAGGGATGAAACCAGCTCTGTGGCTCCGGACGACGGATTCACAGCCAGGGGTGGGGCAGGGAGGTCACAGTGAATGTGGCTGCTGGCCTGTCAGTTTCACTTCGTTCATTCAGTCACTTATTCAACAGATAATTACTGAGGCACTACCATGTGCTGGACATTGTACTCAGTGCTAGTAAATAGAACAGTAAGTAAAGCTCCTGATGCCACAGCTTGTATCTGTGCAAGTAAACAATAAGTAAATAAAGAAATATACACTATGTCAGGTTTGATAAGTACCATAAAAATAAATCCACACAGAGGCTCTAGGTTTCCCTAGTGGCTCAGTGACAAAGAATCCGCCTGGCCATGCAGGAGACACAAGGTTGATTCCTGGGTCAGGAAGATCTCCTGGAGGAGGAAATGGCAACCCCATTCTTTCCCAGGCAAGAATCCCATGGACAGAGGAGCCTGGCGTCACAAGAGTTGGACACAACTTAGTGACTAAACCACCGCCACTACCCAAGAGGCTATAAAGAGATATGAGAGGGTTCTTTCTGAGCTCTCAGAGACTGGGTTCAGATCTCTGAGAAGGTCTCTTCTCTGAAGAGATGGAATGATCCACTTAGACACCTTGGTGGTGGGGTAGAGGAAGGGAGGGATTCACGTGAATACAAAGGAGGAAAATGGTCCAGGTGGAGAAAGCAGCATCTACAAAGGTCCTCAGGTGGGTGCATATTTCACCATGGGGAATAGCAAAGGGATGATGACTGAAGTCAGGCCAGCATACCCAGGGGTGAATAAGGATATTGATAAACACCAAATTTCCACCTCAATCTGCTGGAGACAGACTGTATAGGATCTTAGGTCCTTAATAGTACTTTGCTTTTTACTCTGAGATGGGAAGCTATTGGAAGATATTGAGCAGGAGAGAGAGATGATATGACTAATGCTATAAGAGGATCGATCTAGACCTTGTCCTGAGAATAAACAATAGTTGAATGGAGGAGGACGTAAGGAGCCAGGAGGCTGTTAAATTAGCCTACATGAGAGAGGACGATGAGCTGGACTAGACTCAGCTTGTCAGTAGAACAGTGGGAAGCAGGGGTAGAGTGGAGATATTTCTGAGGGTAGAGTCGATGGCATTCGCCATTGGCTTGGACATAGGGTGTGATAACAAACAATGCGTCAAAGATGATCCCAACGTTTTAGAGATGAGTAAAGCATGTAACTGTCATTTATTGAAATGGGAGAAACTTCACAATGGCAGATTTCCAGGAAAAATAAAAAGTTAGCTTTGGGACATGAGTTTGAGATGTCTATTAGACATCCAAGCAGAGCTGTTGTGTGAGGAGTTGGCTATAAGAGTCTGGCTTTTAGGACACAGGGCTGAAAGGGATATAGAAATTGGGGAGTTAGTTTCTAAACGGTATTAACAATCATGGCATTAGATAAATCCCTCTTTCCTATTGCTTCAGTTCAGTTCAGTAGCTCAGTCATGACCGATTCTTTGCGACCCCATGAATCACAGCACTCCAGGCCTCCCTGTCCATCACCAACTCCTGGAGTTTACCCAAACTCATGTCCATCAAGTAGGTGATGCCATCCAGCCATCTCATCCTCTGTTGTCCCCTTCTCCTCCTGCCTCCAATCCCTCCCAGCATCAGGGTCTTTTCCAATGAGTCAACTCTTCGCATGAGGTGGCCAAAGTATTGGAGTTTCAGCTTCAGCATACGTCCTTCCAATGAACACCCAGGACTGATCTCCTTTAGGATAGACTAGTTGGATCTCCTTGCAGTCCGAGGGACTCTCAAGAGTCTTCTCCAACACCACAGTTCAAAAGCATCAATTCTTTGGTGCTCAGCTTTCTTCACAGTCCAACTCTCACATCCATACATGACCACAGGAAAAACCATAGCCTTGACTAGACGGACCTTTGCTGGCAAAGTAATGTCTCTGCTTTTCAATATGCTGTCTAGGTTGGTCATAACTTTCCTTCCAAGGAGTAAGCGTCTTTTAACTTTTTGCCTGCAATCACCACCTTCAGTGATTTTGAAGCCCAAAAAGATAAAGTCTGACAGGGTTTTCACTGTTTCCACATCTATTTTCCATGAAGTAATGGGACCAGATGTCATGATCTTCATTTTCTAAATGTTGAGCTTTAAGCCAACTTTTTCACTCTCCACTTTCACTTTCATCAAGAGGCTTTTTAGTTCCTCTTCACTTTCTGCCATAAGGGTGGTGTCATCTGCATATCTGAGGTTATCGATATTTCTCCTGGCAATCTTGATTCCAGCTTGTGCTTCTTCCAGCCCAGCATTTCTCATGATGTACTCTGCATAGAAGTTAAATAAGCTGGGTGACAATATACAGCCTTGACATACTCCTTTTCCTATTTGGAACCAGTCTGTTGTTCCATGTCCAGTTCTAACTGTTGCTTCCTGACCCGCATACAGGTTTCTCAAGAGGCAGGTCAGGTGGCCTGTTATTTCCATCTCTTTCAGAATTTTCCACAGTTTATTGTGATCCACACAGTCAAAGGCTTTGGCATAGTCAATAAAGCAGAAATAGATGTTTTTCTGGAACTCTCTTGCTTTTTCCATGATCCAGCGGATGTTGGCAATTTGATCTCTGGTTCCTCTGCCTTTTCTAAAACCAGCTTGAACATCTGGAAGTTCACAGTTCACGTATTGCTGAAGACTGGCTTGGAGAATTTTGAGCATTACTTTACTAGCGTGTGAGATGAGTACAATTGTGAGGTAGTTTGAGCATTCTGTGGCATTTCCTTTCTTTGGGATTGGAATGAAAACTGACCTTTTCTAGTTGTGTGGCCACTGCTGAGTTTTCCAAATTTGCTGACATACTGAGTGCAGCACTTTCACAGCATCACCTTTCAGGATTTGAAATAGCTCAACTGGAATTCCATCACCTCCACTAGCTTTGTTCTTAGTGATGCTTTCTACGGCCCACTTGACTTCACATTCCAGGATGTCTGGCTCTAGATGAGTGATCACACCATCGTGATTATCTGGCTGCTAAGCATGTATAAATTGAGAACTGAGCCCTGTGACACTCAAAGATTTTGAGGTCATGAGGAGGAGAAGGAACTCTGTGAAAAAAAGATTTAGGAGGAACTGCCAGTGAAATGAAGAGAACTCAGAGGAAGTGGTATGCCAGGGACTAGTTAAGAATGTGCTTTGAGTGATCAACTATAGCTAAGGCAGCTTACAGACCAAGCAAGATGCTGCCTGGAGACACACACCCCAATGTTCATAGCAGCACTGTTTACAATAGCCAACACATGGAAATGGAAGCAACCTAAATGCCCATTTAAAGATGAACGGATAAAAAAAGATGTGATACACACACACAGACACACACACACACACAATGGAATATTACTCAGTTATTAAAAGGATAAAATAATGCCATTTGCAGCAACATGGATGGACCTAGAGATGATCAGGCTAAGTGAGATAAGTCACAGACAAATATCATAAGATATCATTTATATATGGAATCTTACAAAATGATACAAATGAATTTATTTACCCAATAGACTCAGACATAGAAAACCAATTTATGGTTACCGAGGGGGAAAGGGTGGGGGGGGTTGAACAGGGAATTTGGTATAAACAGATACATACTACTATATAAAATAGATAAAAACAAGGATCTACTATATAGCACAGGGACCTATATTCAACATCTTGTAAAAATCTATAATGAAAAAGAATCTGAAAAAGGATATATATACGTATAAAAAACTGAAACACTTTACTATAAACTTTAAACAATGTAAATCAACTACCCTTCAATAAAAAAATGAATTTTTAAAATTTTAAAAAGAAAGAAATTTTAGTATACCTTAAGAAAAACAAAAAAAAAAGATGGTGCCTGAGAATCAGCTATAACTTCTGTCAACTCAAAGGTCTTTGGTGATCTGGGCTAGAGCCATAGAGGTGTTGTGGAAACAAAGACCCAACTGGAGGGGTTTTAAGAAAGAACTGGAGGAGAAAGTACAGAGACAGAATGTACAGGAAACTCTCTTACTGGGTTTTGCTGTAGATAAGACAGGAATGGGGTAATAATAACTGCAGGGGGCGTGGAGTGAAGGAATATGGTTTAGGGTGGTGGTTTGGTTTAAAGATGGGGAAAATTCCATCATGTTTTCATGTGGCAAGAATGATCTAGCAGAGAGTGCTACGTGTTAGTATGGGGGACACTGGGAGAACTGCTCAAGGCACACTCTGGAATATAGCAGAGGACAGGAGTTCTAGCACACAAGTAGCAGGGACTCCGGAGAGCCAACCAGAGTCATTCTCAGCTTACATGCTTTGTGTCTTGCAGTTCCACAGAGAATTTCACTAGCAGAAACATGAGTGTTTCACTGCTAATGTTAAAAAAAATTGATAACCATTTGCTTTATTTATCCCTTACGTATTCCTCTGAGCCATTTTACCCCCATCTTGCTAATAAGAAAGGCTCATAAAAGTTATATGACTTGGGATTAACATACATACACTGCTGCTGCTAAGTCGCTTCAGTCGTGTCCGACTCTGTGCGACCCCAGAGACGGCAGCCCACCAGGCTCCCCCGTCCCTGGGATTCTCCAGGCAATAATACTGGAGTGGGTTGCCATTTCCTTTTCCAATGCATGAAAGTGAAAAGTGAAAGTGAAGCCGCTCAGTCATGTCCAACTCTTAGCAACCCCATGGACTGCAGCCTACTCAGCTCCTGCCATGGGATTTTCCAGGCAAGAGGACTGGAGTGGGGTGCCATTGGCTTCTCCCCATAAATACACTACTGTATATATAATAGACGGTCAACAAGGACCTACTGTACAGCACAGGGAGCTAAACTCAATATTCTGTAATAACCTATATGGGAAAAGAATCTAAGAACGGATATATGTGTGTGTGTGTGTGTGTGTGTACTGAATCATTTTGCTGTATACCACACTGTTAACCAACTATACCTCAACATAAAAAATTAAATTAAAAAAATAAAAATAACAGGAACAACAAAAGTTATATGATTTCATCAAGCTCCCAAAGCTTATATGAAAACCAGATATCAGACTAGGTCTAGGTGGGATTTCCTTAGTTGTTCAATGGCTAAGACTCTGTGCTACCAATTCAGGCAGCCCAGGTTCAATCCCTGGTCAGGGAATTAAACCCCACATGCAACTGAAGATCACTCATGCCACAACAAAGACTGAAGATCTCACATGCTGCAACTAAGACCCAGCATAGCCAAATTAGTAAATATTTAAAAAAGAAAAAAAAAAAAACAAACCTTAGGTCTGGCTGATTCCAAAGACCATAAATGTTCCACAACATCAGAGCCTAGAATCCCCCCAGAGGGTCCACCAGCTAATGAGAAACGGACAACATCATTTTAAGATGTCAGGTGAAGAAAAGCACAATTAACATGAGCCTAAAGAAGCCCACACACAAGCTTCAAGGAAGCAAGAGTAAGTTATGAGCCTGGCCCCTCTGCAGTGAAGCCTTTGGGGAAGATGTGGTTTAGTTGATAGATGGTAAAGTGGAGAGTGATGGAGGCTTCAGTGAATGACAACGTGATAGGAACCTCCTGAGAAGAGCTGGGCATCGAAGTAGAGCTGATGAGTCCCATGTGGATGGGAGGGAGCAAATGTTCCCACTTGGAAGTGGGGCAGTAGAAGTTGAGAAAAGCATTATGGGGCTTCTTTGGGTTTCCAGTCCCTTCAATGAACATTTACTAAGCACCTACTATGTCCACAGCACAAGACTTCATGTTCAGGAAATGAAAAAGAGCAGTCCGCCTTCCAAAAGTTACACAATGAACAATTTGAATTCAGTATAAGCTTTCTAAAGAGCTGTATGAGTCAGGGTTCTCCAGGGAAGCAGAATCAGCAATACATAGGGATACCGATATAGATCAGATGTATATATTTAAATATATATATATATATATATATATATACACAAATACATATGTGATTTATTTCAAGGAATATAGGGCTGGCCAATAGTCTGGAAACTTGGGCAGAAGTTGATGTAGTCTTGAGGCAGAATTTTTTTTTTTTTCTTCTCTGGGAAACCTCAGGGTTTTCTCTCAGGATCTTCAACTGATTGGACAAGGCCCACCCACATTATTCAGGGTAATCTACTCAGTCAGTCAACTGTAGCTGGTAACCATATTTACAAAATACCCATCCTGTCAACACATGGATCAGTGCTTGATTAAATAACTGGGTATTCTGGCCCAGCCAAACTGACACATAACATTAACCATCACAGTATCCTGTTAGTTCTCAGATTTATTCATAGAAGCCAAAAGCAGGTAGTTTTTCCTTTTAGAATTGTTCTTGCCAGACTGATCAGATGTTGAGCCGTAGACCAGTGAGGGGCCAGAGGAGGGGCTGTCTCTGAGCCACTATTAAGCGTGGTTTTTAAAGGTTCTAATTCATTGTAATTAATTTTTATTGTGCAGAGGCAGAAGCCTGGTGGAATGAAAGGGAGTAATTTCACAAGTCAAAATAACAAGTAAATACAAATAGTCCCCAACTTCCCACCACCTCCAGGTCTCGCCTCCTGGAATGAAACACAGCCCTGAGCTCCTGTTGCTTCCCCGGCAGTCCTAGCTCTTGGCTCCTCCTTCCCACCAGTTTTCCAGGAAACCAACCTGGTTTCAAAAGTCCCTGACCCCAAGAGCCCCCTTCTCCTGCAGGAGACAATGTCAGAGCCTTTGTCTATTAGATGGAGTGTAGATTTCGGGCATTAACAGTCCTCCCACACAAAGTGGGAGATTCACCTCCGAGTGGGCTGGGGAGACAAGCCCATCTTGGTTGTGCTTGTTGCAAACAATGAAACAGTTCAAGGAGGCTCTTTGTTCATCTTCAGGCTTGGAGCCCTAGCGAGCTGAGCAGCGCAGGTGCGTGTGCCGGATATTAAGTCTCATTTCAAAGCTGCAGAGCTGAAGGGGTGACCTGACAGGGTGACGTGGGAGCCGGCAGAATGCTGCAAGTGGGAGGCTGGGATTCAGTCTGAGCATCCAGATGGAGGGACTGGAGATGTAGATGAAGGCGAGGCCCTGGGCTGTGGGTTATTTTCTTTTTTGGAGAATGAAGCCTGAAAGGAGGACTTGACTTTCTCTGGCCTGAAATCCAGTGTTGGGGTTTCAGAAGTCTTGAGTAATGACCGGTGTAGGTTTCTCATGGAGGACTCATTTATCTAGGTGCCAGGAGGTGAGCCTGGCTTCCCAAGCTTGAAAATTTAGATTTATTGGGTGCCAGAAATTGGACTGGACACCATTTAATAGGCCCATGCACCATGAAGGTGAGGGTGGGAGGATAAGAGTCAAGAGGGCAGAATGGATGGGGAAGGGACTCAATGTGAAGAAAAACAGCAAAATCTGATTAACACCGTAAAATGCTGGCCACAGCGGGCAGGAAATACAAGACTCCGGAGAAACCGGTGGTTTCTGAACAGAGCCGAAATCAGATAAAACCTGCGGGGAGAGATGGAGGAGAGGGAAAGAATTAGTCTCTGGGAACTTAAGGAAGGGGTTTATTGGAGAGGGAGGGAGGGAGAGAGAGAGAAGGGAGATGGGGAAAGAGGGAGAAAGACAGGTTTCTGAACTCTACAGAAGGTAAAACTGCCTTTAGAACGTGGATCGAAAAAAAAAAGCCATTTGCTGGCTACAAAATATATATATATACACACACACACACACACACACACACATATATCTTGTTCAGCCCCTTGCTCTGAAACAGAAGAAAAGCTTTGGGATTTACGGAATGTGGATTTACATAGACAGGCCCTGGAATATATAAATACTCGGCTGACTTCTAATGTGCAGAGAAAGACTGAGTGAGGCACGTTTGCGGGAGGGAAGGAGCAGAGGGAAGTGAAATCCAAACCCTAGGCTCCGTGCCTCATTCCCCAAGTGAACACGGGGAATGCATACTCCTTCTCTGCATGCTTCAATTTCTTCATGATTTTTATCTGTTTTCTCCCTGGGGCTGAGGAAGCGGTGTAAAAATGACTTCTCAGGCTCTAAGACCTTTAAACAAAAAAACTGTGTAATGCAACACAGCTGATCTGAATCTCTCTACTCACCAACGTGGATGTTCATTCAATATTTATCATGTTTCTTCTCTGTGCAAGGCACTACTTTAGATTCACAGGTGGAAATGTACATAGTAAACACTTCATTCATTCAACAAATATAATACCCAGGTGGAAATAACCATCACTTCCCTCAGAGTGCGTCCATCCTTGTGGGGAGAGGTGGGGAGGAAAATTCACGTGCATGACATGCTGGAGACATGAAGGAGGGCAAGCTGAGTTAAACCAAAGAATCATAGACACCTTCCTGGAGGAGGTGACTTACAGGCTGTGGCCCCTGGCATTCACTCAGTGGTCTGCTGAAAATCACATTTCTCAGTCAACAACCCAGATGTTTCGGCTCCATGTCAGCACACATGTAGGCATTTGGAAATGCCTGGATTTCTGGTGATTGGATCCAAATGCCCACCAGCACTTGTGGAAAGGAGAGTAGGCATGTACCTTGTAAATAATGTAAGCCTGGATCGTGTAGTAATTGTTTTTACGAGCCATTCTTCTTCCACCAGGACACAGATCATCAAAATTCTTAGCTATTTATTATACATCAGTTTATTACTTGCCCTCAATTACATGCTGAAATTTATATCTTTGCACACGACCAAGGTGGTGGGCCCCATGGCCCAAGGCAATTAGATAAGGCCTTAAAGAAATCAGACTGTGAACAAGGTAGAAGTTTAATAAAATTTGAAACCCACAGCTGTCAAGCTACATGCAGCCCTGTTCACAACTATCAGGCAAACATCATTACAGAATTGGTCAGGGTAAGGACAGCTTTGCATCCCATTTTGTGGACAGTTTTAAAGACTGTTGGTGCAAATGTGTGCGTGCATGCTCATGGGTGTACATATCTCTGTGTTAGTCACTCAGTCGTGTCCGACTCTGTGATCCCATGGACTGTAGCTCTCCAGGCTCCTCTATCCATGGAATTCTCCAGGCAAGAATACTGAAGTGGGTTGCCAGTCCCTTCTCCATAGAATATTCCCAACCCATGGATCAAACCTAGGTCTCCCACACTGCAGGCAGATTCTTTACCATCTGAGCCACCGGGGAAGCCCATGTGTCTACATGAAAGTGAAAGTGAAGTCGCTCAGTCCGACTCTTTGCAACCTCATGGACTGCAGCCTACCAGGCTCCTCCGTCCATGGGATTTTCCAGGCAAGAGTACTGGAGTGGGGTGCCATTTCCTTCTCCAGGGGATCTTCCCGACCCAGGGATTGAACCTAAGTCTCCCACATTGCAGGCAGACGCTTTACAGTCTGAGCCACTGCATATGAATATGGTATATTTAGATTATATTTATATTGATACAGGAAGGGAATGGCAACCCACTCCAATATTCTTGCCTGGAGAATCCCATGGACAGAGAAACCTGTCAGGTTTTACAGTCCATAGGGTTGCAAAGAGTTGGACACGTCTCAAGCAACTTAGTACACACACACAGGGATGGGCTAAAGGGGGGAAAGTGACACTGCAGAGGCCATGATTCCTTTCAGCCTCCCCAGCCACATGGTCCCTTATTTTCTCCCTCCCTGGAAAATCCCCTGCAGAAGGAAATGGCTTCCCTGGAAATCCCATGGACAGAGGAGCCCGGCAGGCTACAGTCCATGAGGTTGCAAAAGAGCCAGATACGACTTAGTGACTAAACAATAACAACAAAATCACCATCTTATCCCACACAAACCCCAACCATCTTATCCCGTGGCTCAGAGATCACACACCCCTCACCTCGGTATTCCCTTTCCAGCCCAGAGAAACCTACTCTCTTATTCCTATCTCACATAAATGTCCTTCCCATGAAATACTTTAGTTTAAACCACTAAGGTAGCCAAAAGATAAAGTCCAGACAATGACAGAACTTCAGGAATGAGTTGGCAGGAGTGAACTGGCAACAAGTCAAATGTAGGTGTGGGAGCAAGAGAAACAGCAGAGACTTTCCTGACCAGGGGAAACACACAACAAAGAAATGATGAGTCTACACACCTGGATAGGAGCTTCAGCACTAATTCCTGCTACATCAGGCAAAACACTTAAATGTTCTTGCTTGGAATCGGTCTCTTTTCCGTCTCCCAGAGCCTTCTGTAATTGCCTAAATAGATACTTATCAGACTGCATAATCACTTATTAGTTACTACAAATAATGTTGTAACATTATTAGTCACAACCAATCTTCTCGGCCATCTGTCCTTCTAGACGGTGAGCTCTTCAACCAAGGGGACCATGTCTTCCCAGGTTCTAGAACAATGCCTTGCTTGTGGTAAGTGCCCCACATGGAAAGATTTTCAATGAATATAACTATTCTGAGTCAACTACTCACCTGCAAAATGCAAGTTTCTCCACTCATCCATCCATTTATTTATTCACCATTTACTGGACAGCCTGCTCGGTGAAGTGCCATAGGAGGCATACAAATGCATAATCTAGGAACTTATCTAAAATAACAGTCCCTGCCTACCTCCCAGAACCATAGAGAAGAACAAAGAGTGTATGCTGCTGCTGCTAAGTCGCTTCGGTCGTGTCCTACTCCATGACCCCATAGACGGCAGCCCACCAGGCTCCCCCGTCCCTGGGATTCTCCAGGCAAGAACACTGGAGTGGGTTGCCATTTCCTTCTCCAATGCATGAAAGTGAAAAGTGAAAGTGAAGACACTCAGTCGTGTCCAACTCTTAGTGACCCCATGGACTGCAGCCTACCAGGCTCCTCCATCCATGGGATTTTCCAGGCAAGAGTACTGGAGTGGGGTGCCATGGCCTTTTCCAAAAGAGTGTATAAATGTGTATAACTGAGCTTTGGAAACTGTACTCGCTACCCAAGGTAAGGGGTCATCTTCTTTCTCCATTGTTGCCTGTGTCCTGCTGATGCTATGAGCCCTCCTGGCCCTGCAAGGGTTATTTTTGCAGACTTCCCCTGACTCCCTTCTCTGTAGCTCCCAACAGATGTATTAAGTGTAATCTTGGAACTGTTCCAGGTTCCCTCTTTAAGACTCAGAATGTTCAATATTTCCTGCACGCAGCAGGCGCTCTGGGCTGGCACCGTGCCAGACACTCTGCAGGGCTCATTCCCCAAGCATCACTGGTGTCTGGGTCTCAGCCCCAACTTGTCCAGGCTGTTGCATTGAGCCTGCTTGTGAAGCAGGCACAAAACCCCAGCAGAAGCTGCCCCTGCAGCCTCACCAGTTTGTTTCTGAGATAACCTGCAGGCTGACTCCCTGAAGCACCAGCTGAGGACAGGAAGACCCACTGCCCACGGCCCCTCTGTTTCCTGACTCAGCCTGAGCCCTGCAAGAGGCAAGTGGGGTATTGGAGCTGCCCTGAGGCTCTGGCTTGGTTGACAGTGGAACGAGCACTTTAGAGAAGTATCCACAGGAAAATAGGTGAACAGCAGCAAACCGAGTCCCCTAGATGCTTGCTGAGCTGGTATGATGGGAGTTAACCCCATGGGAGTTCACCATGTGGCTGACAAGACCTCATCTGGTTCTGCAGTGAGAAGAGCCTTCTTGTGACTGCTCAGGGCTGATGCCTCCTCATTTGTGTGGCAGCAGCACAAATGGAATCCACATCACTCTCCAAAACTGACAGGGAGAGAGGGATTCTAAGGCATCTTTGGGAGCACTTCCACGTGGACACATCATCCCACCCCTCCTCATTCTTCCCACTTTTTATTAATTTGTATAATCACTAGCACCGGCTGAACACATGTGACACACTCAGGACTCATGGTTGCATTGAAACAGAAACCAGTTTTGTGCTTTTAAATGTAATCTTTTCCCCTTTCCCCCAACCTTTGTTTTTCTTTTCATCAAGTCTCCCATCCCCTCATTCTATTTCTTTTTTCTCCAACTCTCCCACATTTGGTGAATTCCATGGACACTGTGACCTCCCCTCCATACCCCACCCTCCTCCCCAACCACATCAATTTGATCGAACAAGCAGATTCCACAGAAGAGAAGAAGGAAACTAAGATTCACGTGGCTCCTTTGAGGTGCCAGGCAGAGTTTAAAAATGCAGAATACAGACAGACAAGCTCTGTTGCACACCCAGAGCTCATGTGGAGCCTGGGAACCAAGCTATTGCTACAGCACCTATGCAACACCCAGACCTATTAAGGCAGGAAAACACATCCCCAAAATACAGGGTAAGAGTCACTTCCCCAGTGGCGCAAATGGTAAAGAATCTGCCTGCCAGTGCAGGAGACACAAGAGACGTGGGTTCGATCCCTGGGTTGGGAAGATTCCCTGGAGGCGGAAATGGCAACCCACTCCAGTATTTTTGCCTGGGAAATTCCATAGGTAGAGGAGCCTGGCGGGCTACTGTCCATGGGGCTGCAAAGAATCGAACACGACCGAGCGCTGAGAAGAGCTGCAGAGGCCCATTAAGGGCATGAGATTCAGAGCCCAGCTAGTAGGAGATTCTTGTACAGCTGAGAGATGGCCACCTCTTTTTGTGGAAAGAACTGCAATCCCAGGTGCAAGCTGAAGCTCTGATTTAACTGGAATATTTTTCTGCCCCTCAGTTTCCTCATGTAGAAGCTAGGATAATTGCACCAAATGACCTATTCTATCTCTCGCTCTGAAACACTTCTCATCCGTGAATCTTTCTCTCATCTTTGCCTTGTGACCCACATCACGATAAAACTATATTAAAATAGACTGTGAGAACAGGTAGATGTCAGCTGTATCTTGTCAGGAGATCAGATCTCTGAATTCTTGTCATAATAGCCTGCATTTGGAGCTAAAATGGTTTGTAGTGGTTTATTAGCCTGTGTCTGGCTACTGAAATCAGTGCTTCTCTCACTACTTGGGCCCATGCTATTTGTAAAGACAGACTGGTGTTCATTGTGCAGTCATCCTTACTGGAACCCCGTTCAGATAAAGCTTGAGCTGCTTGAGCTAATGAGAGAGACCTTTTATCAAACCCTGGAGGTCAGCAGATGCGGGCTTTATGGGAAAAGTGAAAAAATGGGGGAAATTCCATCGTGGTCATGAAAAGGCACTTCCAGTAAACTCTTATCCATCAAGGGAGAGTAACAGGTTGTCCTGGTCGGTGGCAACTAAAGAGTCTTTATAGATGCTGCATGGATGATCGATTTTCAAAGGTTGAAAGAAACATGGAAATACACCAAAAAGTTGCTATGAATATGTTAATCCTCTTTGAGAATTCCATAAAACCCTGGTGCTGTCATTACATAACAAACGAGAATGATCAAATTTAGGATATAATTGTTGCAAAAATAATGGGCCTCCCGCTTATCAATCCTATTACTTTGGGGGAAAAATAGTATTACCAAACATGATTTGGGTTTCCTCTCAATTTCCAATGACTGCCCTTTTCCTGCTCCACGCAGTCATGACCATTTCTAGAAAGAGAGAGAGTTCCCCACTCACACAATTGTGCACCTTTTCTCCTACGTCTCACTGCCCTACTTCCCTATCTGCCAGCTCAGCTATAGACCCCTTCACGAACCATCCATTATATCCGCCCCCAAAGACGGGTGGGATTGTTCCCATTTCCCAACTCTCACAGCTCTTTGTTTTCAACTCCCTTAAGGCATTTATCAATAATGTACTCTGGGACCACATGAATCTATCTAGTTCTGGCACTTCCCTTTAGAGAAAGTTTGACATATACTCTCCCTAAGGGTGTAAATGTTCTCATTTGGCTTGCACCTATTGGTAGGAATAGACACATGGTACTAGTCATCAGAATTTTTAAATTTTGAAAACATACATGATGGTCTGTATTCCGTATCTTCGACTTGCCTGTGAGCATCTTGTGGGCAGCATTGTGACTAGGAAAACCGCATTTCTGTTCCCAGTACAGAGCCTGGCATACGGTGGGGAACAATCAATGCTGGCTGAATTAAACTGAACATAAGAAAAGGACACCTTTGTGTATTCACACATTAGAAGAATATTAGAGATGGAAATATCACCAAGTTACAGCTCCCACTTTCAACTCAGAAATGAAAAGCACATTTTACACTGGAAAGAGGATCAGCAGCATATACAATCTTGTTTGCAAGCTCAGATGGTCTCCTTTGATTAAGAACCATCTTGAGCTATAATCATTCAGGAATTTGTTGACAAATGACAGTATCACTTTGGTTGTTTACAGTTGTAGGTATTCATTCATTCATTCATTCAACCAATATTACTGAGCATCAACTATGAGCTAGAAGTTGTTAACATTTTAGGATTGCAGCCATGGAATAAGGTAAAGTAACCTCCTCATGGAGGCTGTATTCTAGAGGAGGAAACAGGATAAGAAAGTACATGGATAAGAAATATGGTTAAGTGATAAAAGAAAATAAATCAGGGTGATGATAACAAAATTGATGGGAAGGTCACCATTTTAGGAAGGATGGATGGCTGGAGAAGGTTGTTTGGAAGAGATGAATATTCACCTCGAAGGAGATTATTAAGTGATCCATGAACGTATGTGAGGGGGAAAGTATTCAAGGCAAAGAGGACAGCATAAGGCATTGAGGCAAGAGACTACTTGGTGTGTTTTGAGAAAGAGAATAAAAGAGGAAGATAGCGTAGTAGACAGGACTGAACAGGGATGAGGTTAGAACAAGTGCAAGAGATGAGCTCAGAGCAGCAGCAGTGCACCACGATGACTCAGTGCATAAAGAATCCGCCTGCAATGCAGGAGACGCAGGCTTGATCCCTGGGTCAGGAGGTTCCCCTGGGTTGGAGGAGGCATGGCAACCCACTCCAGTATTCTTGCCTGGAAAATCCCACGGACAAAGAGTGGCTCTGGCAGGCTACAGCCCATGGGTTCACAAAGAGTCAGACACAACTGGAGTGACTGAGCACATACACACAGATTAGGAAGTTAGGACATGGTAAGATTTGGATGTTACCCTAAGATGGATGCTTTTGGAGGAGGTAGAACTGATGTGTGATGTGATCTGACCTACATTTTAAAAGCATCACTAGGGCTGCTGTGTTGAAACAAACTGGGAGAAGGCAAGTAAAACTTGTCTAGTTCGGAGACACTGGAGTCAGTTGGGAGGCTACTGTAATAATGCAGGGTGTGGATAACCTAGACTAAGCTGGTGGATGGTGAGATGATAAGAAGCGATTGAGTCCTAGATATGTATTTGACAACAGAGCTACAGGCTTTGTTGAAGAACTGGATATGAAGTCAGAGAGAAAAACTCCAAGGTTCTTAGCCTCATCAGTTGGAAGAAGAGAGCTGCCATTTACTGAGATGGAGTAGATTGTGGGAGAGGTTTTGGGGTGAGGGAGTTCAGTTTGGTATATATTAATTTGCAGATACCTATCAGTCATACCCAGAGTTGTTATGTTGAAGCAAACTGGGAGATGGCAAAAATATTAGGGCAAATAATCTGAGATTTGAAAAGGTCAAGAACATAAAGCCAATCATATTGCAAAAAAAAAATCTATGGTCAAGGAGGATGGAGAAAAGGAAGAAGGGGGACATGAAAATGGACAAATAGGTAGAAAGACATCCCCAGCTCCCTGGATCCCATTGTGCTTGGGTACCTGGCCACCGTCTTGGATAGTATCGGTCACCTCTTCCAAACTCTAAGCAGGAACTTATATCATCAGCTGATAGCTGTTTCTCCATTGAGCCTAGAGTGCTTAACAGCTACAACATGCTTTGTCTGCTTTTCAATTTGACCTCTTTAACAGAGGCTTGAAAATTGGCGGGAAGGGGCTTTTACACCAAAGTGACACTTAGCTATTTAATTTCACCCAACTACTTTTTACTGAGCACCTGCTCAAGCTGGGTACTATGCTGACTGGTGCAAAGATACAACTTTAAAAAAAAAAAAAGACTAGAACTTGCTTCCATGGAACTCACAATCTAAGTCAGTGGTTCTCAACTACTTTCCCCTCCAGGAGGCATTTGGCGATGCCCAGAAACACTTTCAATTGTCACCGCTAAGGGAGGGTATTACTGGCATCTAATATATAGAGGCCAGAGACGCTAAACATCCTCTAGTTCACAGGACTGCTGCTCATCTCAAAGAATCATCTAAAATGTTAATAGTGCCAAGATCAAGAAACTAAACTAAAGGCCATGACCACACAGATAAGGAATAACTCTAGTACAAGACAGACCCTGATAAGCAACAATTCATGTTTCTGGGGATCCTTCAAGCTTTGGAGAGAGATAGCATCTTAGTCAATCCTAAAGGAAATCAACCTTAAATATTCATTGGAAGGACTGATGCTGAAGCTCCAATACTTTGGTCACCTGATGCAAAGAGCTGACTCATTGGAAAAGATCCTGATACTGGGAAAGATTGAGGGCAAAAGGAGGAGGGGGTGGCAGAGGATGAGATGGTTAGATAGCATCACAGACTCAATGGACATGAATCTGAGCAGACCGTGGGAGATAGTGGAGGGCAGCGGAGCCTGGCATGCTGCAGTCCATAGGGTCATAAAGAGTCGGACACGACTTAGAGACTAAACAACAAGCATCTTAGATTCACTAGCAAGATGCCTCTAGGGGTCCTGGAAATTACATCTGGGGAAAACAGAGCTCCAGCAAGTTCCTGCATGGGAATACATGTGTGTCCATATAGCCACATAGAGGTAACAAGGGTCTTTTGTATATACAATCACATTCCATCCTCACGACAACTCTATTCAGAGGTCTTCCATCTATTCAAATAATTGTGACTGAAGAACAGTCCTCCTTTATTTGGAAAGACTATTCTCTCCAACAGAGAAAGACAGGGACCTCAGCCCAGCCAGTCAAACAGCCAAATTGACTCTGACAGTCACTGATGTTAGGTGCCCCGGACAGGAACGTCCATCATTCCTCAACAACCATCTTAAACCAACAGAGTCAGTATTCACACTTCCAGTTCAGATTTGGAAACTGAGGTTTAGTGACATGACTAAGATCTCACTGCTCCTAACTTGCAGTGATTTAGCTCAAAACTCACCCTTCTGACTCTAGATGCAGAAATCTTTCTACCACAAGAAGCTACTTCTTTCCGTAATAACTAGAAGTGTCAACACCATTATGGAGCTTAACAGTTCACAAAGGGATTTCCATGGAAGTCTTTTTTTCTCCCCAAGTATTTCTGTGGGCAAATGCATGGGAAGGAGTGGAAAATGCATTTGGGGTTTAGCCTGAAGGCGAGAACGAGTCCTCACCTGTATTTTTATCAGCCGTATCACATCTTTTTACGTTCCTACATAAATCATGGAGGACATGCAGCTAGAGGGCCACCCGGCATCAAGATGGAATCAGACTAAAGGGTTTCCTCAGTAGCACCATGCATTGCATTCATATACCTTAAAAAAACACTCAGGGGAATTCATTCAAGTATGGTAATGGCTTAAAATGACCACGTTAAAACTGAGCCACTTGATTTTATTTAAATACAGATGGTCAGGTTTTCAAACTGCTGATGCAAAGTGGGACCCTATACATATAAGTCAGCAAAGCCATTTTAGAACCCAGAGTTTGAAAGAGTCTATATAAATGTAAATTACCAACCAAAGGGAGCATAAAATCTATAGATGGGAAAATGAGACTACTATCTTCTCTCATCCAGCTCAGATTGACCATGTGGGCACACATGACTTTCTCTCATTTGGGGAGTTTCTAGAGCATGGATTTAGCTGAGTTTCTGCATGCCAGCATTTCAGCTGGCAGAGATCTGGTGACCTGTGTTTCTTCTGGGGTAATTTGTCGGTTCTGGGGGTGGGGGTTCAGATGTTGCCGAGACACTGAATCTCATGCGTATGCTTTGTCACCCCAGCATGACTTTCATCCCTCGAATTCTCAAACAGGAGTTTTCCAGGCAAATTCTGGGAATGGGTTGGCCCATTCTTTCAGCCTGATACCTAGTAAGCCCTCTTTGTTCAGGACCAAAGCTGAGCTCTAGTTGGAAATGAAATGCTTCTGAAAGCTGCCTTAACACTTTTCCTCCATGAATGTTGTGTTTCCCTAGGGATCCTGTAGGAACCATTCCCTAAATGGGACTCTGGGGCATGAAAGAAGTTCAGGTGAGCTTCTGCAAGCCTGTCCTTCCCAACTAGGGAGGATGGAGCCCACAGCGGGATTGGTAGAATGAGAGAATGACCACAAACTGCTCAGAGTTCCATGCAGGAAGAACCGAGAAAAGAACAATCTAGCTAAATGAAACTGCTTTCTTCCTTTCAAACCACAGTATATTAATTGGGTACACATCGGTCCACTTAATACCAATTGACATTAAGCAATTTACCATTTGATGGCAATTGAAAAACCCAAGCTTACTGCTCCAAATTCCCTTGATTGTTCCGAACAGATTTCCCATCCTAAAGTGGAAACGGATTTAATTTGATCTCTTCAGTCTGTTCACCATTATGTGTAAAACAGTAATGCTGGTACCAGGAAACCAGAGGCTACCTGGGCAGTGGAGTGTTCAAAACAGAGACATTCAGTCCTTAGAAAAGATTCAAAAGAAGGAGTCACTATATAGTTGTCATGATGGCTACAGACCTGGGGTAACATGGCTGTTCTTTGTAGTTGTTGATTTCTCAACGTTTTGATTTCTTGTTTCTTTTTTTTTTTTTTCTGTCCTATTTCCTTAACACCAGAGGAGCTTAAAGTTGAAAAACATCCTAGAAAGCAACCTAATTCAGCTCTGTCACATCTCAAAAAAAAAAAAAATGTTCTCTTTCCCTGTTTCCTATGTCTTCTTTATCCTCTTCCATCCCCATTCCTACCCCAGCTCAGAGCTCTAGAGGCAAAGAGGTAATGGAAAGAACATGTAATCTTATACCAAAGGACTTGAGTTCCAATGATGCACTTCTACCACTTAACATCTCAGGACCTGTTTCTTTGTCAGTAAAGAGGAATAAAAGTCTACCTCCCAGAATTTTTGTGAGATAGTGGTAGAATAACTTATGCAAAAGAACCTTAAAATCTGCAAAGGAACGTGACGTGGAAGATATTGCCTGACCAAAAGCCCCCTGGAAGGAGATCAGCCAAACGGGTCAAAGGTTGAAAGCCAGGCAAGGAACAAATTTTGAGCAGTTGGCAGTAAGAACCATAGCACCCTAGTTCTCTCCACTCAAACCTGAAACTAAAGAAAGACCAGGGATTAGAAGCCTGAAAATATTTGCAGATGTTTGGCATGGCTGTGGTTAGCCTTTTGACTTTTGGAACAAGTAATATCTAGGGATATTTGTTCCACTTGTTTTCCTTTTAACTAACTTGTCAAGCATATTGTTTGCAAACTTTTTAAATTCTAAAGATCTATTTTGCGAAAAGCTATCTAATCACTTATCTGAAAAAAAGGCAAACACAGCCTTGTGGACTTGCCCTGTAATTATACTTTAAAGTGAAATACACAAAGTCGTAACCTCTATTCTGTTGGCAATGTACCCAAATCCTTTATTAAAGTGTTCAAAGAAATATGTGCCATTGGCCCTTTCACAAGTATAGGCATAAATGAAATAACATATAACCAGATCATACTAGAAGCAACCCTGGGCTAGGAGACACAAAGCATTGGTCCTTGTTAGCTGTGTGACTTGGAGCAAGTTACTTTACCCTCTCTGAGCTTCAGAGAGGTAAGTGGGGATGCAGAGTGGGGACCATGACCCCAGGAGTAAACACAATCATATCATTCAGGTCTCAGCTTAAGTGTTTCCTGCTCAGAGGGACAACAGTGGATGCTCGGATACCTGCCTCCTGACTTCCAGGACTGACGCATCAGTCCCCTGACTGCTGAGTGCTAGCCACTGGCCACTCACAGCTGGATCCCTTCATAGACTGCCCTCAGCAGTCCATGTCCTCCAAGATCTTCTCCCCCACTAAAGACATCTCATATACAGTACTAGCCAATAAGAAGGGTGAAATATTACCATATGTAAAAGAGATGGCTAATGAGAAGTTACTGTATAACACAGGGAGCTCAACCTGGTGCTCTGTGATGACCTAGAGGGTGGGATGGGGTGGGTGTGGGTGAGAGGTTTAAGAGGGAAGGGACATATGTACACTTATAGCTGATTCACAACGTAGTATGGCAGAAACCAACACAACATTGTAAAGCAATTATCCTCCAATTGAAAATAAATTTTTTAAAAAATGAGGTCTCAAGTTCATCCCTCAAGCACTAGTTCAGAATACCCTGCAGGGCTGCTGTTGTTCAGCTGCTCGGTTGTGTCCAGCTATTTGTGACCCCCTGGACTGCAACACGCCAGGCTTCCCTGTCCTTCACTATCTCCTGGAATTTGCTTAAATTCATATCCATTCCATTGATGATGCCATCCAACCATCTCATCCCTCTGTCGCCCTCTTCTTCTCCTGCCCTCAATCTTTCCGAGCATCAGAGTCTTTTCCAATGAATGGGCTCTCTGCATCAGGTGGACAAATTATCGGAGCTTCATCTTCACCAGCTCCAAAGTGCCCTGCAGCCTTGGGAGTTCGAGGCTTTGCTGTGATTATGTAACAGTCCAACTTCTTCCTCTTCCCTATCCTGCTTCCTATATTCCCCCATGGATATTGATCCTGAAAGAGCTCCACAATAAACTCTCTGTATGCTCATCTCCATCTGAGTCATCTTCACAGAAAACCTGACCTGCAACAGAGGCGCTTCCTGGCCACATATTCTCTGGCAACTCTCTATCCTATTGCTCTTGTCACTATCTGAAAAAAAAGACCATTTATTTGCACATAGACTGTCTGACCCCTCCCCACTAGAATATATGCTCCCTAAGGGAGCATATCTTTTTGTGTTTCTTGCCCACTTTGTGTCCTTAGGGCCTAACCCTGAGTAGGCACTAAATACTTGTAGAATAAAAGAATTTCAGATATTCAGTCCTTCCAGTTCAGCAAATACAATGACCTGTACAAATGTTAGCTTATATATTTTTAAGAATTTGGTTTCTGCTTCAGAAATGATAAATTAAAGGTAACTGATAAATAGGACTCACCCAGTGAATCACTTATCAACAAATTAATGTATCTTGCCTCAGTTGACATTCCTGTTTCCAAACTAATGGCATACTTATTTAACTATCTCCATCATGTGCCCTCAATATACCCAAACAGTATTTTTTAAATATGAAAAAAAGCAACTTGAAAAAATTGGACGCAATCACAGTGCATTCGTAGGCACCAGCAAATATCATTTGTATAAACTAACAGCTCATAACTAAGGAATCAGTCATCAATAAAAGAAAATATTATTAGTCCAAAGACAAAAAGTTTCATTATAGACAAGAGTGATACATGTGTTGATCCTTATAAGCCTCTGGACATAAAGGCTTCAAGTCAGAACACCTGAGCTGCAGTCCAAGCTCTGCCTCTAGCTCATCAAGTGACCAGAGTCAAGTCACTGCATCTTACTGGTCCTGAATGTTCTCATCCATGAAGTAAGAAGATGTTCTCTTCATCTCTTTGCATTTTGAAATTCTACATGCCTATATTAGGTGATTAATGTATATCCATGATACACTGATATCAAAGAAGACAGCATAGACTATACTATCAACTATATTTAGGATGATGCTAGAAGTCTCACAGGGGCTTCCCTGTGGCTCAATTCAATTCAGTCACTCAGTCGTGTCCTACTCTTTGAGACCCCAAAGACTGCAGCATGCCAGACTTCCCTGTCCATCACAAAATTCTGGAGCTAACTCAAACTCATGTCCATCGAGTTGGTGATGCCATCCAACCATCTCATCCTCTGTCATCCCCTTCTCCTCCCACCTTCAATCTTTCCCAGCATAAGAGTCTTTTCCAATGAGTCAGTTCTTCACATCAGGTGGCCAAAGTATTGGAGTTTCAGCTTCAGCATCAGTCCTTCCAATGAATATTCAGGACTGATTTCCTTTAGGATGGAGTGGATGGATCTCCTTGCAGTCCAAGAGACTCACAAGAGTCTTCTCCAACACCACAGTTCAAAAGCATCATTCTTCAGTGCTCAGCTTTATTTACAGTCCAATTCTCATATCCATACATGACTACTGAAAAAACCATAGCTTTGACTAGACGGGCCTTTGTTGGCAAAGTAATGTCTCTGCTTTTTAATATGCTGACTATGTTGGTCATAGCTTTCCTTCCAAGGAGCAAGTGTCTTTTAATTTCATGGTTGCAATCACCATCTGCAGTGATGGTGGCTGCACCATCACTAACTGAGGTTATTGATATTTCTCCCAGTGATCTTGACCCCAGCTTGTGCTTCATCCAGTCTGGCATTTTGCATGATGTACTCTGCATATAACTTAAATATGCGGCGTGACAATATACAGCCTTGACATACTCCTTTCCTGATTTGGAATCAGTCTGTTGTTCCATGTCCAGTTCTAACTGCTGCTTCTTGACCTGTATATAGACTTCTCAGGAGGCAGGTCAGGTGGCCTGGTATTCCCATCTCTTGAAGAATTTTCCACTGTTTGTTGTGATCCACACAGTCAAAGCTTTTGGCGTAGTCAGTAAAGCAGAAGTAGATGTTTCTCTGGAACTCTCTTGCATTTTGATCATCCAACAGATGTTGGCAATTTGATCTCTGGTTCCTCTGCCTTTTCCAAATCCAGCTTGAACATCGAAAGTTCACAGTTCATGTACTTTGAAGCCTGCCTTAGAGAATTTTGAGCTACTTTGCTAGCATGTGAGATGAATGCAATTGTACAGTAGTTTGAATATTCTTCAGCATTGCCTTTCTTTGGGATTGGAATGAAAACTGCCCTTTTGCATTCCTATGGCCACTGCTGAGTTTTCCAATTTGCTAGCATATTGAGTGCAACACTTTCACAGCATCATCTTTTAGGATTTGAAATAGCTCAGCTGGAATTCCATCACCTCCACTAGCTTCACATTCCAGGATGCCGGGCTCTAGGTGAGTGATCACACCATCATGATTATCTGGGTCATGAAGATTTTTTTTGTATAATTTTTCTGTGTGTTCTTGCCACCTCTTCTTAATATTTTCTGCTTCTGTTAGGTCCATACTATTTCTGTCCTTTCTTGTGCCCATCTTTGCATCAAATATTCCCTTGGTATCTCTAATTTTCTTGAAGAGATCTCTAGTCTTTCCTATTCTATTATTTTCCTCTTTTTCTTTACCTTGATCACTGAAGAAGGCTTTCTTATCTCTTCTTGCTATTCTTTGGAACTCTGCATTCAAATGGGTATATCTTTCCTTTTCTCCTTTGCCTTTAGCTTATCCTCTTTTCTCAGCTATTTGTAAGGCCTTCTCAGACAACCATTTTGCCTTTTTGTATTTCTTTTTCTTGGCAACGGGCTTGATCACTGCCTCTTATACAATGTCACAAAGCTCCGTCCATGGTTTTTCAGGCATTCTATCAGATCTAATCCTTTGAATCTATTTCTCACTTCCACTGCATAATAATAAGGGATTTGATTTAGGTCATACCTGAGTGGTCTAGTGGTTTTCCCTATATTCTTCAAATTAAGTCTGAATTTGGCAATAAGGAGTTCGTGATCTGAGCCACAGTCAGCTCCCAGTCTTGTTTTTGCTGACTGTATAGAGCTTCTCCATCTTTGGCTGCAAAGAATATAATCAATCTGGTTTCAGTTATTGACCATCTGGTGATGTCCATGTGTAGAGTCTTCTCTTGTGTTGTTGGAAGAGGGCACTTACTATGACCTGTGCATTCTCTTGGCAAAACTCTGTTAGCCTTTGACCTGCTTTGTTTTGTACTCCAAGGCCAAATTTGCCTGTTACTCAGGCATCTCTTGACTCCCTACTTTTGCATTCCAGTCCCCTATAATGAAAAGGACATCTTTTTTGGGTGTTAGTTCTATAAGGTCTTATAGGTCTTCACAGAACCATTCAACTTCAGCTTCTTCAGAATTACTGCTCAGGGCATAGACCTGGATTACTATGATATTGAGTGGTTTGCCTTGAAAACAAACAGAGATCATTCTATCATTTTTGAGATTGCATCCAAGTACTGCATTTCAGATTCTTTTGTTGACTATGATGGCTACTTCATTTCTTCTAAGGGATTCCTGCCCTCAGTAGTAGATATAATGGTCATCTGAGTTAAATTCATCCATTCCAGTGCATTTTAGTTCGCTGATTCCTAGAATGTCCACGTTCACGCCATCTCCTGTTGGACCACTTCCAGTTTGTCTTGATTCGTGGACCTAACATTCCATGTTCCCATGCAATGTTGCTCTTTACAGTATCAGACTTTACTCCCATCACCAGTCACATGCACAACCAGGTGTTGTTTTTGCTTTGGCTCTGTCTCTTCATTCTTTCTGGAGTTATTTCTCCACTGAACTCCCATAGCATATTGGGCACCTACTGACCTGGGGAGTTCATCTTTCAGTGTCCTACCTTTTTGTCTTTTCATGCTGTTCATGGGGGTTCTAAAGGCAAGAATACTGAAGTGGCTTGCCATTCCCTTCTCCAGTGAACCACGTTTTGTCAGAACTTTCCACCATGACCCGTCCGTCTTGAGTGTCCCTACACGGCATGGCTCATAGTTTCATTGAGTTAGACAAGGCTGTGGTCTATGGGATCAGATTGGTTCATTTTCTGTGATTGTGGTTTTCATTCTGTCTTCCCCCTGATGGATAAGGATAAGAGGTTATGGAAGCTTCCTGATGAGAGAGACTGACTGAGAGGGAAACTGGGGTCTTGTTCTGATGGGTGGGGCCATGCTCAGCAAATCTTTAATCCAATTTTCTATTGATGGGCAGGGCTGTGTTCCCATCCTATTATCTGACCTGAGGTCAAAATATGGTGGGGATAATGAATATAATGGCAACCTCCTTTGAAAGGTCCCATGTATGCACTGCCGCACTCACTGCCCCCAACACCGCAACAGGCCACCACCAACCCTTGCCTCCACTGGAGACTCCTGGACACTCACAGGCAAGTCTGAGTCAGTCTCTTGTGGGGCCACTGCTCCTTTCTCCTGGGTCATGGTGCATGCAAGGTTCTGTTTGTGCCCTCCAAGAGTCTGTTTCCCCAGTCCTGTGTAAGTTCTGGCAGCTCCATTGTGGGGTTAATGGTGATCTCCTCCAAGAGGGCTTCTGCCATACTCAGGTCTGCTGCACCCAGAGTCCCTGCCCCTGCAGCAGGCCACTGCTGACCTGTACCTTCACAGGAGACACCCTTCTGGCTCAGTGGTAAAAAATCCGCCTGCCAATGTAGGAGACGTGGGTTCAATCCCCAAGTCAAGAAAATCCCATGGAGAAGGAAATGGCAACCCACTCCAGTATTTTTTTCGGGGAAATCCCACGGACAGAGAAGCCTGGCAGCTACAGTCCATGGGGTTGCAAAGACTTAGTGACTAAATAACGACAGCAACAAGAGAGAAAAGAGTCAGAGCACCACACATACACAAAAGTTATGCTGAAGTCCTTTTAGCCAGCAGGTCTAAAATGTGTGTCTGCCTCTGCCAGATCAATCCCTGGGTCAGGAAGATCCCCTGATGGAGGAAATGGCAACACACTCCAGTATTCTTTCCTGGAAAAAATCCCATGGACAGAGGAGCCTGGTGGGATACAGTCTATGGGATCACAAAGAGTCAGACATGATTGAATGACTGAGCAGCAGCAGCAAGCCTAATAACCTATTGGATATTTGTGGGGAAAAGCAGAGAACCTATGTGTAATTACCTATGTTACTAAGTTCAAGGTCATACGTTTTAAATTATTTTGATTTTACATGGGGATGATCAATAATTTCATGAGATTTAAAGGCAAATGAGCTTGAGGCCACTGGATGATATAATATGGGTGACTATGTTTGATCGAGGGGATGGGATCTACTTTTCTGGACCTAGGCAAGCAGTGTTTTTAAGAATGTTTCCTCCAAAACTATTCTGAGCAATGCAGTGGTCCCCTTGCCTCAAGTGTATGAACTAAGTGAGGAGGTATCAGACTCCACCTGCTAGCTCAGAAAATTGTGACTTCTCTCCTTCCTCCATCCTATCACTGTGGTACCCTTCAGCTTCCACCCTCTCCCCTCTTCTCTGCATCCTCATCTGAGATGATGATGTCATCCACCTACACAGCTTAACTATGTACAAATGGCTTCCATGACACTATCTCTAGCCTGGACCTCTCAATTTATAAAACTCCTAATTGCCTGCTGAGTAGCTTCATTTAGCTACCTCAACACCCCCAACTCATATCAAATCAGAACTAAACTTTTCCTTTATCATCTGTGTTATCTTAAACAATTGTTGCTTCTCACTTTCATCCTTGAGCTTATGGTAGCACTCATTCAAGTTATTGCTTCCTGAATCTAAATATTCACTAAATTCTCCCCTTTCCCTTCCACTATCTTCTGCATATGACTGATTTCCACTGCTTCCACACTAATAGAAGTCTTGAAGAAGATGACCCATTCAATAGTCAATAGCACTTATGTTCCTATTCTAAAAGTTTAAATAGACAATAGTATGAAAAAGTATAGATCTAACTCACTTATAAATATAGATAAGGCAATATTAAATAAAATATTAGCTAGGCAAATCAAGCAATGAACAAAAAGGACTTTGTGACAAATTGGATTTATGCCAGGAATTCATATACAGCTTAACATTAGAAATTTTATTTCTATATAATTCTTTACACTCTCAGACTAAAGGAGAAAAATAATATGCTAATACTCACAGACATATAGATTCAGGAAAAATATTAAAATTGACAGAATTCAACACTTGTAATTTAAAAAGAAAAGTTTAGCAAATTAAGAACTTTTTACATCTACCAAAAACTTCTCTCAAATGTCATTTTTAACAATCAAATATTAAAAATTCCATAGGAAAGATATGGAAATTCTGACTATTGACACTTATAAATGTGTAATAGAAGTTCTAAGAAGGACAGTAAGAAGAGCCAAAGAAATAGCAGGTATAAGAATTGAAAAGGAAAACAAAACTGCTCATACTTAGAGTTGATATGATTTCCTCCATAGAACAATAAAACAAAAGAATCTACAGGAAAAAATAATAGACTTAATAAGAGCAGTCAATAAAATTGTTGGATATAGTATAAATACACAAAAATTAATTCCATTCCCTTATAAATTAAGCAAAAATAACAATAAATATAATTTCACAATTACCATTTACAAGACCCAATATAAAGTACCAAATAATCCCACAGAAAATGTACAAACTGTTTAAACATAAAGTACTATTGAAAAAACACTCAATAGATCTAAACAAATAGATATACCAAGTTCATGGATGAAAATACTCAATAACTTAAATGTGTCTATTATTCCCAAATTAATCTATACATTCAAAAAACTCTAATCAAAGTCCTAACAGAATGTTCGTGGAACTTGAGAAGTCAAATTCTACAGATTTATGAAAGAAAAAAGGGCAAAGAAAAGGCCAAGACACTTGAAAAAGACTTGCCCAGATTTTGAGACTAGTATTGTGGGTTGGGAAAAGGGATGGACAAATTGAAAAAAATAAAAACATGTTTTAGTGTAAAAAAAAAAGTAAAAACAGGTTTTAGTGTTCAAAAACAGATTTGTATATATGAGGAAACTTCATATACAATAGAGAAAACACTGACAATCAGTGGGGGAAAAATAGGCTATTCAATAAATGGTGCTATAGTAACTATGATCTGTATAAAAAAACACACACACATATTTCTACCTCATTCCGCACCTATAAAAAGTCATTTAAAACAAAAATATAAACATTAAACATTTTGGAAGAGTTTTAGAATATATTCATGACGTTGTGATGGGGAAGAATCCTTAAATAGCCAAAGTGTAAAACCCATGAAAGAAAAGATTGATCAGTCCATCATACAATTAAAGTATTCTGGCCTCAAAGGACATAACTGGAGACAGTCTGGGTTACGGCAGGGTGAAGTAGCTCTTCAAAAATAGATATAACAACGCTGGACAAAATTCTCAAAACCATTCACTTCAAGGCTCTGGAAATTAACCAAAGGTAGATAATGAATTGAAAAGCATTTATTCTTGAAATATGCTAGATATTTTGGTGTGAACAATAGGGATGTGTGGTCTTCTCCTATTTCTTGCCACAGCTTGGTTGGTAAGAATTTTAGTTTGGCCCATGCTGGGCTAGCTGAAAAACCAGCAGCTTTGCTGCCAGAGGAATCCAGCTGAATTGTGAGGGAAATAAATGGGGAAAAACCCACAACCGCTTGCTAGTTCAAGACTGAAACCTTAGATGTGGTGAGAAGTAGACCAGTCAGGAACTTAATGGACAGATCCAGGAAATCAGGAAGCCACACATGAGCTAAAATGAACTTCCCACACATACCTGAGTGACTGCAAAACTATATGTGCAAAGAAGATCTGAGAAAGGCTGGAGATAAATTCTTAGGAAGACCTGAGAACTGGCCAGGTCTCAGGTCACACACAGATCAATCAGCACGGGGTAAAAGCCTTTCCCAAACAAGCACAGTCCCTGCCCACTCACTAGCTGGCCACTAAGGTAAGCAGACAAGGGAGCAGGGGCCGGCAGGGCGAGGGGCGGAGCGCCTCTAGGAAGCCAGAGGCTTCCACAGTAGCTCAGCAGTACAGAATCTACCTGCAAGGCCGGAGATGCAGCTTTGATCTCTGGGTGGGTAAAACTCCCTAGAGAAGGAAATGGCAACCCACTCCAATATTCTTGCCTGGGGAATCCCATGGACAGAGGAGCCTGGTGGGCTACAGTCCATGGGTCTCAATGAGTCCGACACGACTGAGCACGCATGCACCCATACCAGGAAGCCAGAATAAAATTAGAGCAAATTTTTAAAATTTAGTAAATACCTCAGTGACTACATTTCTTAGGGGAAATAGTTCCTCCACATCCTCACCAACATTTGGTATTGTTAATCTTCTTGATTATAGCCATTCTAGCAGGTATTAGTGTGATGTCATTGTGCCCTTAATATACATTTTATTATTGACTGATAATGCTGGGCATGTTTTCATGTTCTTATTAACCATTCACATGTCTTCTTTAGTAAGATGTCTATTCAAATCATTCACCCATTTAAAAGAATACAGACACTGATGGCGGGGATGAAAAATGGTTTGACCATTTTGTAAAATAGTTTGGTAGTTTCTTACAAAGTTAAACATAGAATAAACATACAAGTCAGCAATTCCACTCTGAATATCTACCCAAAAGACATCAAAATATACACGGACCCCAAAATTTGTACACAAATGTTCACAACAACATTATTCATAATGAAAGCTGGGAACAATTCAACAGATGGGTGGGGATAAACAAAATGTGGTATAGCCATACAATGGAATGTTATCCACCAAAAAAAAAGAGAAAAAACTACTGTTACCTGCAACATCCTGGGTGAACTTCTAAAATATTATACTGGATAAAAAAGGGAGTGACAGAAACTATGTATCATATACTTCCACTTATATGACAACTTTAGAAAAAGCTAAACTAGAAACTCAGTGCAAACCTGTAGAAGGTAAGATTGACTTAAAATGCGCAAAATATTACTCTTGAAGGTGATGAAAATGCCCTAAAATTGGATTGTAGCAATAGTTGCCTAATCATAAATATACTAAAACAAATCAATCGGTATTTATTATAAGCAAATATTGTGGTATACAAAGTATACTTCAACAGAGTTTGTTTGGTGGTTTTTTTTTTTAGGTAATCATTGAAAAATAAGTCAAGTTACAGACTGAGAGAAGATATTTGAAATTTATATAATCATAGAAGGATTAGAATTAAGAATATACATCCATTCCTCTGTTGATGAACAGTTAAATTGTTTCCATGTCTTGGCCACTGTAAACAGTGCTAAATGTCCATTGACAGGGGAACAGATGAAAAAGATACGGTACATATAAACAATGGAATGTTACTCAGCTATTAAAAAGAATGAAATAATTGCCATTTGCAGCAGAATGGATGGACCCAGAGATTGTCTCACTGAGTGAAGTCAGAGAAGGAGAAAAAGCATATGACATCCCTTATATGTGGAATTTAAAAATAAATGATACAAATAAACTTACAAAGGAGAAATAGACTCACAGACTTAGAAAATGGTCTTCTGGTTGTCAGGGGAAAGGATGGGGGAAAAGGATAGTTAGGGAGTCTGAGATGGACAGGTACACACTGCTATATATAAAATGGATAAACAGCAAGGACCTACTGTATGGCACATGGAACTCTGCTTAGTTATGTGGCAGCCAGGATGGGAGGGGAGTTGGGAAAGAATGGATACGTGTATATATATGGCTGAGTCCCTTGCTGTTCATCTGAAGCTATCACAACATTGTTAATTGGCTATACCTGATGGAAACAGTGTCAGACTTTATTTTTGGGGGCTCCAACATCAGTGCAGATGGTGACTGCAGCCATGAAATTAAAAGACACTTACTCCTTGGAAGGAAAGTTATGACCAACCTAGATAGCATATTCAAAAGCAGAGATATTACTTTGCCAACAAAGGTCCATCTAGTCAAGGCTATGGTTTTTCCAGTGGTCATGTATGGATGTGAGAGTTGGACTGTGAAGAAAGCTGAGCGCCGAAGAATGAATGCTTTTGAACTGTGGTGTTGGAGAAGACTCTTGAGAGTCCCTTGGACTGCAAGGAGATCCAACCAGTCCATTCTGAAGGAGATCAGTCTTGGGTGTTCTTTAGAAGGACTGATGCTAAAGCTGAAACTCTAGTACTTTGGCTACCTCATGAGAAGAGTTGACTCATTGGAAAAGACTCTGATGCTGGGAGGGACTGGGGGCAGGAGGAGAAGGGGACAACAGAAGATGAGATGGCTGGATGGCATCACGGACTCGATGGACGTGAGCCTGAATGAACTCCGGGAGTTGGTGATGGACAGGGAGGCCTGGTGTGCTGAGATTCATGGGGTGGCAAAGAGTCAGACACAACTGAGCGACTGAACTGAACTGAAACAAAGTAAAAAGTTTAAGAAAGAATATATATGTTTGTGCTACTGCTGCCACTAAGTCGCTTCAGTCGTGTCCGACTCTGTGCGACCCCATAGACGGGAGCCCACCAGGCTCCCCCGTCCCTGGGATTCTCCAGGCAAGAACAATGGAGTGGGTTGCCATTTCCTTCTCCAATGCATGAAAGTGAAAAGTGAAAGTGAAGTCGCTCAGTCGTGTCCCACTCTTAGCGACCCCATGGACTGCAGCCTACCAGGCTCCTCCGTCCATGGGATTTTCCAGGCAAGAGTACTGGAGTGGGGTACCATTGCCTTGAGTAAGTATATATGTGAGTATATATAGACCCACAGACAGAGAAAACAAACTTCTGGTTATCAAAGGGGAAAGGGAGGGGCGAGGGATAAATTAAGAGTTTAGGATTAACATATACACATTAATGGGCTTCCCTGGTAGCTCAGACAGTAAAGAATCTGCCTGCAATGCAGAAAACCCAGGTTCAATCCCTGGGTTGGGAAGATCCCCTTGGAGAAGGAAATGACTTCCCACTCCAGTATTCTTTCCTGGAGAATTCCATGATCAGAGGAGCCTGGAGGGCTACAGTCCAAGGGGTTGCAAAGAATTAGACATGACTGAGTGTCTAATACTTTTTTGCTATTTTATACACATTAATATATAAAAAATATCAATAGATAACTGACAAGGACCTACCATATAGTACAGGGATCTATACTCAATATTTTATAGTAATCTACAAGGGAAATAATATAAAAAATTATATATACATATATATGTGTGTGTATATATATATATAACTAAATCACTGTGCTGTACCTGAGACTAATACAATATTGCAAATCAATTATACTTCAATTTGAAATTTTAAAATTAAAAAAAGTAACTTGAAGATTAAAAAATTTGTGAGTGAATATATATATGTATATATATGCATGCATACTTCATTATATGTATATGGATTCTTACAAATAACTAGAAATAGAAAACACAATTTTGTAACAGAGTAGGTGGAAAAATTATCAACAGGTAATTCACAAAGAAAACCTGAATAGGCAACAATAAACATCTAAAAGACAATCAATGTCATTGTAGTCAAGAAAATATAAATTTAAACTACAATGAAGTAGCAAGCGTTGCCAGGGAAAGAAACTTAATTTTGATCACTCCAAATGTTGGCAAGAATATGGAGTAACAAGAATTCTTAAACACTGCTGGGAAGATTATAAATAAGGAAATCACTACGGAGAGCACTGTGATATGTCTCACAGTGTTGAAGATGTATACTTTTCATGACTCACCTATTGCATTTCTACACACACACACATGAAATTTTCACATGTATTCCATGAGAATAAATAAATAAGAACATTCATAATAATAGCTGCTTTTGGTGTCAGAGACCTGGATTAAATCTTAAATAAACCATTCACCCTCTGAGTAGCCATAGGCAAAAGGTCTTTTCATCTCTTAGCTTTAATTTTTCCAATATTTAAATGGGGGCAACCATACATGCCCACCAGAAGTATTGTGCAGATTGAAAGAAACAAAGGCTTATGAAGAATACAGCAGAATATTTGATGCGTACTAAAACTCTAAGTATATTATTACTCAGGTCTCCATGTACTAAATGGATTTTCACATCCTAAACTGATTGGAGGGATATTCTTTGATTTTAAGTGAAGTGAGCCTAGAGTGAAAGCATGTGTGCTCCTTCAAAATGCTGAAGCTCCATTTCCTGTCTTGGGTGCTTTCTAAAAAGTGCACCTTGCCACACGTCCCAGAGAAAAAGTATGTCATAGAAGGATGGAGCCAGAGACTCTGAAATAGTTACAAGCATAGGGAATCATTGATTATAGCCTTCTCAACACCTGGATCTCAATATGAGTTATAAATAATTATTCCTGGCTTAAAGTAGCATCTGTGTTATATTCAAATGGGTCCAGGCAGGTTTAAAGGGTAAATGTGTTTATATATGTTCAATGAGACATACTGATGCCTGGTCCTTAAAAACTTGTAAGACCATCTTATCAATTATGTTATGAAGGTCAGGGTAAATATCTTTAGTTCAGTCAGTCAGTTCAGTTGCTCAGTCGTGTCCCACTCTTTGCAACCCCATGGACTGCAGCACACCAGGTGCTGTCCACCACCAACTCCCAGAGCTTACTCAAACTCATGTGCATCAAGTCAGTGATGCCATCCAACCATTTCATCCTCTGTTGTCCCCTTCTCCTCCTGCCTTCAATCTTTCCCAGCATCAGGATCTTTTCCAGTGACACACTTCTTCACATCAGGTGGCCAAAGTATTGGAGCTTCAGCTTCAGCATCAGTCCTTCCAATGAATATGCAGGACTGATCTCCTTTAGGATGGACTGGTTGGATCTCCTTGCAGGCCAAGAGACTTTCAAGAGTCTTCTCCAACACCAGTGTTCAAAAGCATCAATTCTTCGGCACTCAACTTTCTTTATAGTCCAGTTCTCACATCCATACATGACTACTGGAAAAACCATAGCTTTGACTAGATGGGCCTTTGTTAGCAAAATAATGTCTCTGCTTTTTAATATGCTGTCTAGGTTGCTCATAGTTTTTCTTCCAAGGAGCAAGTGGCTTTTAATTTCACGGATGCAGTCACCATCTGCAGTGATTCTGGAGCCCAAGAAAATAAAGTCTCTCACTGTTTCCATTGTTTCCCCATCTATTTGCCATGAAGTTATGGGACCAGATGCCACAATCTTAGTTTTCTGAATGTCGAGTTTTAAGCCAAGTTTTCACTCTCCTCTTTCACTTTCATCAAGCAGCTCTTTAGTTCTTCACTTTCTGCCATAAGGGTGATATCATCTGCATATCTGAGGTTATTGATATTTCTCCCAACAATCTTGATTCCAGCTTGTGCTTCATCCAGCCCAGCATTTTGCATGATGTACTCTGCATATAAGTTAAATAAGCAGGGTGACAATATACAGCCTTGACACCCTCCTTTCCCAATTTGGAACCAGTATGTTGTTCCATGTCCAGTTCTAACTGTTGCTTCCTGACCTGCATACAGATTTCTCAGGAGGCAGGTCAGATGGTCTGGTATTACCATTTCTTTAAGAATTTTCCACAGTTTGTTGTGACCCACATAGTCAAAGTCTTTGGTGTAGTCAATAAAGCAGAAGTAGATGTTTTTCTGGAAGTTTCTTGCTTTTTTGATGATCCAACGGATGTTGGCAATTTGATCTCTGGTTCCTCTGCCTTTTCTAAATCCAGCTTGAACATCTGGAAGTTCATGGTTCATGTACTGTTGAAGCCTGGCTTGGAGAATTTTGAGCATTATTTTGCTAGTGTGTGAGATGAGTGCAATTGTGCAGTAGTAAATATCTTGGCCGTTTCTAAATTTTGCAAAGGTGCTCATGGCAGATAAGGTTAAAATGTGGCTTATTTCTGAGTAGGATGAAATATCCTATTACAATGGATGTCAGGCTGAAAATTTGGTTGGTTTGGGTGAGCCTAATTTTAAAAGAATTGTCTAAATGGACATTCCAGACTTAGGTCAGAATTGGGATCTACACAGAGTGAGCAGGGGGCTTCCCTTGTGGCTCAGCTGGTAAAGAATCTGCCTGCAATTCAGGAGACCTAGGTTCTATCCCCAGGTTGGGAAGATCCCCTGGCGAAGGGAAAGGCTACCCACTCCAGTTTTCTGGCCTGGAGAATTACATGGACTGTATAGTCCAAAGGGTCCCAAAGAGTTGGACATGACTGAGAGACTTTCATTTTCACTTTCAGAGCCAGCAGGAACTTTGCATGGAGCAGAAAGCCTGTATGGGGAAGGGAGGATCTTATCTCTAATCCTGGCTTGGCCCCTAGCTTGCCATACTAATCAATGAAGTCCCTTCCCAGCTTCCAAAGTCTCCACAGACTCAACGATCCACCTGTTCGAGATCTGAGATTCTCAGGTTCATCATCTCTTTCTCAAAGCCTGGTTGTAGAAGTTATCTTCCTCTTGGTCTATTAACATGCCTTGTGAAAAGAGAGATCTGTATTGAACACAGGACAAAGAACTGGGCAAAAATGATGTATGGGAGACAGGGAATGAAAAGAGGAATTAGAAGATTCATACAAATCATAAATGCATAAAAACTGAGATGTATTTTTAAATGGCATTGAATTGGACTGGATACATTAAATCAAAATCAGGCCTTCCCAGGTTTATGGAAGTATAAAGTTTGGATACCTACTCATAGTCTTAGCTTTTGAACTAGCTGTGTGACTTTGAATCACTCAGTTCCCTTCTTAGTCTGTATTTTCTCCTCTAATATAACAATATATCATTGGGGTCAGATGATTTCTGAGCAAAATAGTTTGATGAATTAAAGTAAGGGTGAATAGGATGTAATGAATGTCTAAACCTTGCCATGGTTAGAAGTGGGCAGGGGTTCCATCCAAGAGCCTCCCTGTTCTCCTGAGACTGTGCCCTGTCAGACTTCCCAGACTCTGCTGGCATAGCCAAAAGGCTGCTGGGAATTCCTCTGTACCTCCTTGTTCCAAAAAAGAACTCCCAGGAGATTGAGGGGATGGAGGAGGGTGCCAGTTTAAAGCAGGTATGATATGATCCAGGACCTGATAGGGTTTCAGCTGCCTGCTTCTCGGGCAATTTGCAGAGAAATTAAAGAGATTTTTTTTTTTTTGTAGAGGTTAAATGGTTCAAGTCCTAGGGAGGGGACACTGTTGCTCAGAAAGAAACACAAAGACAAGATTCATCTTGCTCAAGAATTATAAATAGAACAGTCAGATTAGATTCGGCCGAGGAATGGGGGCACCACAAAGGAGCCAAGTTCTCTCCGAATAAAGAGGCAAGGCTCCAAAGACTCCAAAAGCAGGCTTTCAAAAAGGGGGGGAAAAAAGAAAAGAAAAGATGAGAAAGAAGAAAACTTCAAAAAATGGGCCTTTTCTTCTAACCCACAACTTCTTTTCAGGCAAGAAGACAAAATCATCAGTTCCTGAAAGAGAGATTAAAAGTAAATTATCAGCCCATAAGGAGTCGTTCACTGTAAAAGGAATGAAAATAGTTTACTGCTCTACGGAAAATGCAGGCTGCTTCCAAACTTTAGGTTAAAAACTTGGCAAAGGGAGCTTGGCCTCCCTGTGATTCTGTCTCAGAGATGTTTATCCAGCGGATGGAGATACTGAGATGGGCCTGGTCCTCAGGTTTATTTTTTGTTCTGCATAAGGTTTCCATCAGATACAGTCTGGAAACTGGTGCAAGCCAGGAGGCTGCTGGAGGAAAGCCCTGACTTAGCTGCATCAGGCCCTGCTTATACCAGGACTCTGCTTGGTGAGAGCAAATCAGGACTGCAGAGACCAAGAAAGAAGCAGCAACTAGAGCCAGTGGAGGGCATTTGGAACTGGTTCCAAATTGGGAAAGGAGTACGTCAAGGCTGTATATTGTCACCCTGCTTATTTAACTTATATGCAGAGTACATCATGTGAAATGCCAGGCTGGATGAAGCACAAGCTGGAATCAAGATTGCCGGGAGAAATATCAATAGCCTCCGATATGCAGATGACACCACCCTTATGGCAGAAAGTGAAGAAGAACTAAAGAACCTTTTGATGAAAGTAAAAGAGGAGAGTGAAAAGTTGGCTTAAAACTCAACATTCAAAAAACTTAAGATCATGGTTTCTGGTCTCATTACTTCATGGCAAATAGATGGGGAAACAGTGAGGGCTTTATTGTCTTGGGTTCCAAAATCACTGCAGATGGTGACTGCAGCCATGAAATTAAAAGCCACTTGCTCCTTGGAAGAGAAGCTATGACCATCCTAGACGGCATATTAAAAAGCAGAGACATTACTTTGCCAACAAAGATCCATCTAGTCAAGGTTATGGTTTTTCCAGTAGTCATGTATGGATGTGAGAGTTGGACTATAAAGAAAGCTGAGTGCCAAAGATTTGATGCTTTTGAACTGTGGTGTTGGAGAAGACTCTTGAGAGTCCCTTGGCCTGCAAGGAGATCCAACCAGTCCATCCTAAAGGAAATCAGTCCTGAATATTCATTGGAAGGACTGATGCTGAAGCTGAAGCTCCAATACTTTGGCCACCTGATGTGAAGAAGTGCATCATTGGAAAAGATCCTGATGCTGGGAAAGATTGAAGGTGGGAGGGAAAGGGGATGACAGAGGATGAGATGATTGGATGGCATCACTGACCTGATGGACGTGAGTTTGAGTAAACTCCAGGAGTTGGTGATGATAAGACAAGGAAGCCTGGCATGCTGCAGTCCTTGGGGTTGCAAAGAGTGGGACACAACTGAGCGACTGAACTGGAGAGCATGTTGTTGTTTAGTCGCTAAGTCTAATCTGACTCTGTGAGCCCAGGCTCCTCTGTCCATGGGATTTCCCAAGCAAGAATACTGGAATGGGTTGCCATTTCCTATTCTAGGGGATCTTCCTGACCCAGGGATAAAACCTGTGTCTCCTCTTTTGCAAGTGGATTCTTTTACCAATGAGCCAGCCAGGGAGTCTGGTAGATTACATAGTGGCTCCCAACTCAAAAGACCATCTTTCAAGGTCCACTTCTAGCATTAAATGCCATATGGTCTTAGACAAGTCACTCAACCTCTCTGAGGTTGAGGAACCTCTACAGGTTCCCCATGTGTTCATCAGCGAGTCTGGCTTCCACCTATAACTCAAAGTTGTTTGAAAGAAGTAATATAAAATATAAGCTCTGTAGAAATGCCATCAGTAGTCTAGAGGAAAACAGATCCCTTCAAGGGGACTATAAGGGCTTCCTACAGAACCACAGGTAATAATGGGCTGCTCAGTCATATTATAAATTTCATGTTCTTCTCACAATGTCACCTAATAAATACTGCCAGTCTCTCCTCTTCTAAAGGGAAGTCCACAGAGACAGTGAAACACAAAGATGATTAAGAGCGTGGGTTTTGGGTTAAGACAAGCTAGAACTTGAATCCCTGTTGTCTCAATCATTAGGTACATAACACTGGAAAAGTTTTCTTAAACTATCTGTATATCCATTTACTTCACTGGAAAACGGAAATAATGCTGGCCTCCCAGGTTTGCTACAAGGATTCATAAAAAGCAAGAATGTATGCAAACCCTATAGCATGTGTTCAATAAAGTGTGGTAGGGTTTTGAATCATCACTATCATAGTCACCAATTTTACTGTCTCTGAACTAAATCAGGACGAGTTCTCCTCAAAGTTGGAAAATGCACATTTCCAGATTTCAAAACTTACTACTCACAAATTTGACAACTTAGATGAAATAGATCAGTTCTTTGAGAAACAAAAGCAACCATAACTCACCTAATAGGAAATAGATAATTTAAATATCCCTTTGTTTTTCCAGTAGTCATGTATGGTGTAGTCATGTATGGATAAAGAAAGCTGAGCACCAAAGAATTGATGCTTTTGAACTGTGGTGCTGGAGAAGACTCTTGAGAGTCCCTTGGACTGCAAGGAGATCCAACCAGTCCATTCTGAAGGAGATCAGCCCTGGGATTTCTTTGGAGGGAATGATGCTGAAGCTGAAACTCCAGTACTTTGGCCACCTCATGCGAAGAGTTGACTCATTGAAAAAGACTCTGATGCTGGGAGGGATTGGGGTCAGGAGGGGAAGGGGACAACCAAGGATGAGATGGCTGGATGGCATCACTGACTCAATGGACATGAGTTTGAGTAAACTCCAGGAGTTGGTGATGGACAGGGAGGCCTGGTGTGCTGAGGTCCATGGGGGTCACGAAGAGTTGGACACGACTGAGCGACTGAACTGAACTGAAAATATACAGGAAATTGAATTTATAAGAAAATATCCACAAATAAATCTGGCCCCAAGGAGCTTCACTAAAGAATTCTACCAAATATTTAAAGAAGAATTAACATCAATTCTACGCAATCTCTTCCAGAAAATAGAATAAGAGAAAACATTGCACAGTTTATTTTGTGAAGCTAATACTTCCCTGATTCCAAACTCAAAGACAGTACCAAAAAACACAAATCTGAATACCTATCAAGAATATATGTGTATAATACATTCCTTTTGCTGTATACCTGAAACACATCATGAATCAACTATGCCCAACAAAATTTTTTAGAAAGAATATGAACACAAAAATTCTTTAAAGTATTAAATATAATTCAGAACTCATAAAAAGAATTTAAACACATGGGCCAAGTGGAATTTATTCCAGAGATGCTAGGTCAGTTCAATTTTCAAATTATCAATCCATGCAATTCATCATATTCATGGGATGAAGCAGTAAAATCCCATGATCCTATCAACCAGTTAATAAACAGCAGTTGATAAAATTTAATATCCATTCATAATTTTTAAATAGGGTTAAGAGAACTTTAGAAAATTGATAAGACCATCTACAACAAATCTATGAGTAATATTACATTAAATAGAGAAAGACAACCCTTTTCTCCTAAGATTAGGACTTAAGTAATGATATCTACTCTCTAGGCTTAATCAGTATAGTTCTGGAAGTTCTGAATAATACAGTAGGTGAGAAAAGGAAATAAAGGCATACAAATTGGAAAGGAAAAAGTAAAACTGCCCATATTTGTAGATGGCATGCTTGTCTGTATAGGAAATCTCAAGCGATCTATTGAAAAAAACTCCTATAAAAAATAAGTAAGTTCAGCAACATTGCAGAATACAAGATAAACATAAATTTATATATATATATAAAACATATTAATTTATTTTTATGTTTCTATAGGAATGAATACATGGGCATTGAAATAACAATACCATTCCAATCACTAAAAAAAAAAAAAATTAAATACTTATGTGTAAATCTAACGAAACATGTTCAGTACTTGTACCCTAACAAGCACAAAACAATGATGGGAGAAATAAAATAAAATCCAAATAAATGATGTGATATATGGTATTCATGGATTAGAAGACGTTAACATAGTGAAAAGGAGTACGTCAAGGATGTATATTGTCACCCTGCTTATTTAACTTATATGCAGAGTACATCATGAGAAATGCTGGATTGGAAGAAACACAAGCTGAAATCAAGATTGCTAGGAGAAATATCAATAACCTCAGATATGCAGATGACACCACCCTTATGGCAGAAAGTGAAAAGGAACTAAAAAACCTCTTGATGGAAGTGAAAGTGGAGAGTGAAAAAGTTGGCTTAAAGCTCAACATTCAGAAAACCAAGATCATGGCATCCGGTCCCATCACTTCATGGGAAATAGATGGGGAAACAATGGAAACAGTGTCACACTTTATTTTTGGGGGCTCCAAAATCACTGCAGATGGTGACTGCAGCCATGAAATTAAAAGACGCAAACAAAACAAAACAAAACAAAAATAAATAAATAAATAAATAAATAAAAGACACTTACTCCTTGGAAGAAAAGTTATGACCAACCTAGATAGCATATTCAAAAGCAGAGACATTACTTTGCTGACTAAGGTCCATCTAGTCAAGGCTATGGTTTTTCCAGTAGTCATGTATGGATGTGAGAGTTGGACTGTGAAGAAGGCTGAGTGCTGAAGAATTGATGCTTTTGAAGTGTGGTGTTGGAGAAGACTCTTGAGAGTCCCTTGGACTGCAAGGAGATCCAACCAGTCCATTCTGAAGGAGATCAACCCTGGGATTTCTTTGGAGGGAATAATGCTTAAGCTGAAACTCTAGTACTCTGGCCACCTCAGCGAAGAGTTGACTCACTGGAAAAGACCGATGCTGGGAGGGATTGGAGGCAGGAGGAGAAGGGGACGACAGAGGATGAGATGGCTGGATGACATCACCGACTCGATGGACGCAAGTCTGAGTGAATTCCGGGAGTTGGTGATGGACAGGGAGGCCTGGCGTGCTGCGATTCACGGGGTCGCAAAGAGTCGGACATAACTGAGCAACTGAACTGAACTGAACATAGTGAAAGCCATCATTTCTTCCCAGTTTTGTGTAGAGATTTGATGCAGATGCTACCAAAACTATAGAAAGCTTTTAAAACTATAGACAAGATTATTCTAAAATTTATATGAAAAGGCAAACTAAAATAGCTAAAATAGCTTTGAAAAGGGGGAATAAAGTGAACTCAGTCTACCTGATTTCAAAACTTTTTATATAGCTACAGTAATCAAAACTGTGGTACTGGCAGAGGAATAAACACAAATATCAATGGAATAAAGAAACCAGAAATAGACTTACATGGGTATGCTCAGCTGAGTTTTGATAAAAGTACAAAAGCAATTCCATAGTGGGAAGACTGGCTTTTCAATAAACAATGTTGAAACAATTGAACATCTACAGGCAAGAAAGAGGAGACGAGGGGGAAGTGGAGGAGTTAAAGAAGGAGCGGGTGGGGGAAGGAGGAGAGCCTTGACCTAAGTCTTACTCTTTAAACAAAAATTAAGTCAAAATGGATCACAGACTGAAACATAAAAAACAAAATTATAATTAAAAAAAAAAAAGGAAAACATCTTTAGGACCTAGGGCTAGACAAAGAGACCCCAGACTTGAAACGAAAAGCACAATCCATGAAAGGAAAATTTGATAATTCCACAAATATTCACTGAAACTTTAGTAATCATAGTGTAAAACTGGAAACAACCCAGGATTCCTTCAACAGGTAAATGGTTAAACAACTTAGGGTACATTCATACCCTGGAATCCTACCTAACAGCAAAAAAGAATAAATTACTGATACACACAAAAACATGAGTGAAATTCCAGAGCATTACCTATTGTAGGAGTTCGTGTCTATAAAATTCTTAATATGACAAAATTATAGAAATGGAGAATAGATCAATGGCGGCCAGAGGTTAAGGAAGGGTGGAAGTGGGCGGATAGTGAGTGTTATTATACAAGGGCAGCATGAGAGACCCTTGGGATGATGGAACCTTGACTGCATCAACACCAATATCCTGACTGTGATATTGCACTAGTTTGTATTGCAAGATGTTACTATTGGGAGAAAATGGACCAGAGTTATGTGGGACCACTCTGTGTTATTTCTTGCAACTGGATGTGAATCTACAATTAACTGAAAATTAAAAGTTTCATTTTTTTCAAAGTAAGTAATTTTAGAAAATTTGGACTACACACACACACACACACACACACACACATATGTACACACCATGGTGAAAGTGCACATTTACTGCATGGTATTAGAGAAAATGGGCTTCCCTGAAGGCTCAGAGATAAAGAATCTGCCTGCAATGCAGGAGACTCAGGTTCAATCCCTGGGTCAGAGAGATCCCCTAGAAAAGGAAATGGCAAGCCACTCCAGTATTCTTGCCTGGGGAAATCCTAAGGACAGAAGAGCCTGACGGGCTGCAGTCCATGGTGTCACAAACAGTCAGGCATGACTTAACAACTAAACAACAACAAAATATGTGTGTATATGTGCAGAAAAATAATAAAAATTATGTGCATTGCCACCACGCAGAGATAACCACTGAATTCTTTTTTCTTAAATAATTTTGAAAGGTTTTCACCCCTTTTTTCCCTTCTGTTTCTTTGGCTGTACTGGGTCTTAGTTGCAGCACACAGGTCCAGCTACAAAGTTACATGCAGATTTTTCCATGTCCCAACCTCCACGTTGTTTAACAGTCAACTGTATATGCATTGATAAGGCAATCCAAAAGGCAGCAGCTTCCAGATACCAGAATAGCCAGTGTTTTAGTTTGAGCTCAAGTCCAATGCCCCAGCTCCTGGCAGTCAGGCAGAAAGAGTTCCCTCTTACTCATGGGAGGGCCAGTCCTTTGTTCTATTCAGGTCTTCAGCTGTTTGGAAAGACACTTTCTCCTTGGAAGAAAAGCTATGACAAACCTAGACAGCGTATTAAAAAACAGAGACATCACTTTACTTAGACAAAGGTCCGTATAGTCAAACCTATAATTTTTCCAGTAGTTGTATACAGATGTGATGGTTGGACCATAACGAAGGCTGAGCGCTGAAGAATTGATGCCTTTGAACTGTGGTGCTGGAGAAGACTCTTGAGAGTCCCTGGGACAGCAAGGAGATCAAACCAGTCAATCCTAAAGGAGATCAGTCCTGAATAATCACTGGAAGGACTGACGCTTAAGCTCTAATACTTTGGCCACCCAATGCGAAGAGCTGATTCATTGGAAAAGACCTGACTTAGTCTCATGATTCAAATGTTAATCTCATCTAGAAACACCCTCATAGACACACCCAGAATAACATCTGACTGGGTCTACTCAAACTGACACATAAAATTAACCATCACATGGCCTAATGCCATGCTCTGTCCCACCAGTGAATTCCTAACCCTGTTCTCCCAACTCTGGCCAATTTCCTGAGCAGTTTCTCATCTAAATACAGATAAGACCAAATTCGGCTTTATTTATAAGAGCCAGTGAGATCACGGCCGTGATTCTGTGGACCTTGGCTGTAGTATTTTTCAGCCAAATATCCTACATCTGGAATATATCTCAAGAGAGTTATTACTAAGTGGTAGTACCAGGGAGGGTGAAATACCACACAGGGAATGGGGCGTTAGTTTTGTGATGTATGAGTGATGTGGAGCAGCAGGAAGTCACAGTGGGGTTGCCCATGCAAGCACACACACACACACACACACACAAAAGGACCTTGTGAGCTGTCACGCTAGTTATTTGCCCACTTGTTTGGTAATGAACAACTCAGTCCTGGTATTGCAGACTAATCCTGGGACATTTTAAATGGACCTATTCTGCAGAAAATTGCCACCCTCCCTGCCACCATCTGTGCCTCAACTTCTTCAACTATAAAATGGGCATCTTTGGTTTGTCTTTGGTTCACAGACGTATTAAGAAGTGTAGTGATGACTCTACAGTGCTTCAGCTCCTTACCAGAAAACTGTATAAATAAATCAAAGGCCATTGCGTAAGAAAAAATTTCTAGTTCATTAATCACCCAGATCCTTACGAGACTCTCTGTAAATATTTAATAAAAGTAGACAAGTGGTTGGCAACTTATGAGGATTCAGCTTGCAACAGACTGCTGAAAGAAAAGAACTCATAGAAAACCAAGACTCAGATGGAACACCTGATAAAAGGATTCTATTTTGGCCATTCAGTTCTACTAGGCTACAAAACAATTCCCAATAGCATATTTTCCAAAACACACTCATCTATTCTATGGCCCAGCAATTCCACTCCTGGCATTCACCCAAAATAAATAAAAACATGTGTCCAAAAACAAAAATTGCACAAATATATTAGCAGCCTTACTCGTAGTACACAAACTCTAGAAACAACCTAAATGTCAATTAACAGGTGAATGGACTAAACAGATTGTGGCATATTCATACAACAGCAAGAGTTCGTAGAAATATAACAGAACTACACAATAATATGGGCTTCCCTGGTAGCTCAGTGGTAAAGAATCTGCCTGCAATGCAGGAGCGTGCCCGCATGCTAAGCTGCTTCAGTCGTGTCCAATGCTTTGCAACCCCATGGACTGTAGCCTGTCACGCTACTCTGTCCATGGGACTCTCCAGGCAAGAATACTGGAGTGGGTCACCATGCCTGCCTCCAGGGGATCTTCCCGACCACAGGGACTGAACCCATATCTCTTATGCCTGCTGCATTGGCAAGTGGGTTCCTTTACCACTAGTGCCACCTCAGAAGCCTGCAATGCAGGAGACACAGGTTCAATCCCTGAGTCAGAAAGCTACCCCTGGAGAAGGGAATGGCAACCCACACCAGTATTCTTGCCTGGGAAATCCCATGTACAGAGGAGCCTGGTGGGCTACAGTCCATAGAATCGCAAGAGTCAGACACGACTTAACAACTCAATAACAACAAAATAATACAACATGCACAAAAAGGGAATACATGAACCAGTGATATAGGTAACCACATAAATAGATCCTAAAGCAGTATGTGGAGCCCAAGAAACCAGACACAAAAGAGTACATACTGTCCCATTCCATTCACACGACGTTGGGAACACGCAAAACGAATCTACTGTCAGAAAAGTCAGAACAGGGGTGTGAATGGCAGGGGGGTTGGGATTAGAGATAGTGGGAAAGCAAATAACTAGACAGAGACGTGGAGGCATTTTCTGAGATAATGGAGATTTTTGTATCTGGTTTCACAGGTGTACACAATGACTGAACTCAAACTGAACCTGTAAGATTGGCACATACTATTGTATGTAAATTATGTCTTAATAAACAAACAGGTTCTTAAAAATTGTAAGACTCACCCATATTCAGAGGCAGGAAAACTTGATCCCCACTGAATAAATTATGAATGGGCAGTGGGGAACAAAGTACAGTTCTGTTTTGATCACATCCTTCGATTGTGCCTGTTGAAGATATCAGCTAAACACACTCCTTATTTCGTCCAAGAAAAGCAGAAAGGAAGGAAGAAAAGAGATGTCTGACACCCTCTCTGACTTTTCCTGTTTAATAAACTTATTTCCGTCCCCCTCAACTCCATTGTTGTAGCCATTCGGTATCTTGAGCCATTCACCTCTTGCTCCATCCTAGGCGCCTGATGCTCTCATGGGTGGCCCTGGGGTGGTTGGCTTAGTGGGGAGAAAGCCCTGGGGCAAGTGGAAGATGATACACAAAACAGTATGTAACTGAGGATTGATTTACACGGTACCAGTTTTAAGTGTCATAATTAGAAGAAAAAAAAATCTCTCCAAGAAGAACGAGGGGACAGTTTCACTGAGGCAATGAGATGAGTGTACTTTGAAGAAATGGGAGAATTATAATCAGCGAAGACACAAAGGAAGGCAATTTCCTAAGGGGGATCACAACCAAAGGCTCAGAATCAGAAAAGCACCAAGCATGTCGCGGAAATAAAAAGGATGAATGATAACTATTATCTGTTGAATGTCTTTGCTTTGTCACCAATAGATGTAAGCACTTATCTCCTGTAAACTTTGGGACAGCTCCCCATTATATGGATAAGAAGAGGAAGACAGAGGGAAACCAGGGAACTTCCTCAAGCTCTCCTAGCTCACAAATGCAGAGCTAGACTTTGAATCCAAGTTCAAGTTCATAACTTATGTATGAGCAAACTACACCTAACCTCAATGGAGCTGAAACGGCAACAGAGGTCTTCAGGCCTTTTTAGCAAAAGGAAGGCTACCAATTAATTAATTAGTTAATTAAAACAGAGTTAAGAGGACAGGGAGCTCAGCTCCACGCTCTGTAATGACCAGAGGGATGGGATGGGGTTGAGGGTGGGAGGGAACCTCAAGGGAGAGGGGATTACATGTATACCCATGATTGATTCACAGTGTTGTACAGCAGAAAATATACAACATTGTAAAGCAATTATATTTCAATAAAAATAAACTATAAAAAAAAGAGCTAAGTGGTTATTTGGACATACTGAGGTGCTATAGAATGAAAAGTTGGGGGGCCAGAACATAGAAAACCTTGAGTAATAAGTTTAGAAGTATCCATTTTATTGTAGTACAGAGAAATTATTTAAGTTCTTGGAGAAAAACCATGTGAATGTGCAAGAAATGTTTTAATAAGATGGTTCTGGTCCTGATAAATGGGGCGAGCTAGGCAGGACCAACAGCAGGTAAAACAGGTAAGATGATATTAGAATACTGTGCTAGTTCAAACAAGGGACCGTTTCAAGATCTATATTAAGGAACAGGAACAAGAAGAGAATAAAAAAAGTATTCAAGAGACATCAAAAAAGAAATATGCTCAGAGTGGTGTCTAATAGGATGAAGAGCTGAGCAAAATGAGCTAGGAAAAGAGAAGAGGGTTTTCAGGGTCAAGATTTGGTCCTCGGGAAAAGTCATATCTGTTACACAAGTCAGGAAAGAGAGCTGGAAGGAGAGGGGAGTGGTCAGCTCATCAAGACATTATATTTAGGGTTTGAGATCTGATGGGACAAGCAGACAAGTTGAGATCTGTGTGTCAATGGTAGACCAAGGGGGTACTGGAAACAGAAAACCAAACTATAGGCATCAGAGCCACCTGATCAAGTGCTTAGGCTTGAGTCAGACAGAGCAGACCAGGATTCAACATCTACCAGCTCTCTTAGCCTCAGTTCTTCCTATAAAAATGAAACAATTAGTGTACCTGTTTCATGGGGTTGATGGGAGGATTAAAAATGCATAATAAGTGCTCCACAAATGTCAGCTCTAGTTCTGGAGGCATGCATTTATTTGAGGAGAGAGAAGAGGAAGGGAAGCCTGGAAAACTCAGAAAAATTTGGAAAACAGTGCCCTGTGACATACGCCTAGGGGGTCTTGAGAGATTGATAAACAAGGGAGGGTGGAGTCATAATGGGCCATTGACATTGGCAATCAGGAGACTAAAGGAGGCAAAAGTCAGGCTTCAGGGGATTCAAGGGTCATTGAAAAATGTCACAGTGGAGACGGCAGTTGTAGAAGAATAAGAAGGGCATTAGAAGGAAAGATACTAGAAAAAGAGCAACTCAAGTGAAGATGAATTGACAATATCAGAAAGAGCGGACTATGGGTGAGAGTATAAGTAAACCAAGAAAATTTCCAGCGGGAATACATATATATATATATACATATATATATATATATATATATATATAAAATATACTTAAGAAAAAATTATAATTAAGGGACAAAACTCCAGATAGAAGCAGAGAGTAGTGCAGTCAAGGAGAGACATAGATGGGGACTTCTCTGGTGGTCCAATGGCTAAGACTCCACGCTCTCTATGCAAACGGCCTAGGTTTGATCCCTGGTCAGGGAACTAAGATCTCACATGCCACAGCTAAAGATCCTACATGCTGCAACTAAGATGTGGTGCAGCCAAATAAATAATTTTTTTAAACCTGTTACTAAATAAACAAATAAAAGAGGCATGGGTGAATTAGCCTGAGCAATGAAAAGGGAAATCGCTTACCTGGGGAAGACAGAGAAGAGACACAAAGAGAGACGGAGGTGTAAGAAGAAGAAAAAAAGACTTTGGTACCCTGCGGCTCTGTGGATGGTGGAGGAAGATTTGACCCCAAGGGTAAACCATGCCAGTCCTTTGGATTCACTTGTAATAAGCACAAGACAGAAACAACAGGCCATACAGAAACAAGCCAACCACACTCCTCACTCCCAGTGGACTCCAATATATACACATGGTCTTGAATACATACACATGGTCTTGCTGTCTAAGGCAGAACATCTTTGCCGTACACCATCACATGGAACCCACACAGGCTATTCTAGCTGCTTTCCTCCATCGTCTCCTCTCCAAAGTATTGTTCCCAATGCCTATAAAAAGGATTGCCAAGTAGTAGATGTTGAAAAGTGAAGACTGTAGACTTGCTGAGGGGTATGCCTCCACCAAGCACCCTTTAGATCAATGATTCCTGTGGAAACAGTAAATGCCCCCATTTTCTGATGGATGTGAGACTTAGTCTCACAGGGACCTAATTCAACATTTGGCAGTCCACTGGAGTATATGGTACAATGGCATTTTCATGGCTTCGTTATTTAAAGGCAAATTCATTATGTGCAATAGAAACAAATAAAACTCTATTTCTGACATTTCTCAATCTGAACCCTAAACTCTCAATAAACCTTCTAGTTTCAAAATAATTATTTAAGCAAAGCCCTGGTGTATTCACTCTAAACCATTGAGCAGGGCTCCTAATGGTTGGTGACGCAGTCTCCAACCGTGAGACTTGAGTATTGGAACTTCCCTGAAGAATATTAAGTAGTCCCCTTCCTTGCAACCCATTAAAGGCAATCTTGTCCTCACAGGCCTCAATCAAATTTGCACAGCAATTAGTCCTGCACAGGGTTTGATACATTTCTTAATTATAAAACAACTTTGTACTCTATTGGCCCTTTCAGATGGGTTAAGAGAACATTAATTACCTCCTCCTGAGACATCAAAGAGGTTTTTTAAAAAAAAATTCCCATCTTAGGAATGAATAAAGCAAGATATGTAGAGGAACTAACATTGAGCACCTACTATGTGTTGCACTCTATTGGGCGTGACTTACTCATGTGAATAAGTCTATGGGTAAATTACTAACCCTGTTTTGCCAATGGGAAAACACATTTGGAAAAGTTAGATTACCTGTTGAAGTCACATGACTTAGTAAGTCCGACTAGCCTGAAAATCGAGGTTGGGATCATGGTACCCTCAAGGGTAAATCTCCTGATTTTTTTTTTCTAATTGTTACCCATCACATACTTTTGAGCACCTCTGTATACCAGACAGTGTGCTAGGTGCAGTGAAAAATGAACTGACCGAGTCCCCATTCCTGGAGCAAACAAGAAACAAACAACCGCTCTATCCTGCTTCTGGGGTCAAGCCGGCCAGAGCGCTGGGGGCGGACAGAGTAGGGACCCACCCAGCTCAGCTTGGTGGGTGCGGGCTCCAGAGTTCACACAATCCAAGGAGGGGCTCCTCAGACCGAATCCCCTGGAAATCGCCACCTCTCCCTGTCTCCCTCGTTTTGGGTATACTCAGGGAAGGAAACTGAAACTTATCAGGAGCCAGCCCCGCCAGAAAAAGCACCTAGGTGCTCTCGGGCCATTGGCCTTGGCGTCAGAACATGCCAACCAACCGCTTTCTTCGCATCCTCTGACTCAGGCCTTCAGCCTAGCACCCCCGCCCCCCACCCCACCGTGCTCTACGCAGCATCCCTCCCCCACCTCCATTCCAGTCTAGATATTTTTTTTCTTTGTAATCTTCCTAAATTGCGCATTTCATAAGACCTTCAGGAAAAAAAAGTCAGGAAATGAGGTTTAGAGGAGGACGTTGGAGGACAGTGTTGGGGGTGGGGGGAGAGGAGGAGGGAAGCAAGCTCTAGGAGAGCAAGTCTTTCATTATCACGACCTGTTAGGCGCAAGTCTTCTCCCTCGCCCTGCGCCACCCTCTCGCTGGATGCGAGCCATTCTCAGGGCTAATGAGCAGAGCGCAGGAGATAACTAATCCTAATGCAATTACCGCTCGCCAGTACAGAGATAGGTTTGAGGCGCTCCCCGCGTGCCCCACAGCCGGAGACAGGCTCGAGCAGATGTGCCGGAGCCTCCCGTCTGAGACGTTTTGACAGCTGTATACAGTCCCGGGCCCCCTCCCCCTGCCAGCATCCCGGGAGAGTGATCTTTTCCCACCGAGTCCCCAAGCAGCCTGCTGGAGGTGAAATGAAATCTTAGCAGCTTGGGGGAAGCTCCGGTCGGGCCGTGCACGATTGCTGCTATTTCCAGGGCGGTGATGGAAAGAGCCAGAGACACAAGCCCCTGCTCTCCGCCGCTACCCCCACCCCCGCTGCTTCCTGAGAGCTTATGGGTGTTTCAACTGCAGTGAAAAATTATAGCGCGCGCGCGGGCCGGGCCCTCTCCTGGCGGGGCTCGCGCTCCCGTGATAGGGGGGTGGTTTGCAACACACACACATGTTCCTTTGTTTGGCCGGACCACGTGCTCTGTTTGCACAGCAGCATGTGGTACCACTGGAGGAAATCGAACCAACACTGAAAGTTCAAGGAACAGCCAAGCTCTGCTGGGAAGCGGCTGGGCCAAGGCCGGGGTGAAATGGTGAGGCAGGAGGCAGGCCCGACTCACTCCCGGGGAAAGACGTGGGGGTGGAGGGGCGAAAGGCTCTTATGGGAAAAAAGGGACTGCGGCAGGTCGAAGTGGACTCTGATGATGATAATAATCTCTTGTATTTGAAAGAGCTTTCTAGTTGATAAAGCTTTCTCTCAACTTTTATCTCATTTAATCCTTACAAAAACATATGATGCCAAAGTGCCTCTCCTTCTGGAAAATAAAGAGGGAGAGGGGATGGGCTGATGCCCCTGAACCCTTGACCGAATGGTCTGACCTTCCACGAGGCCCAGCAGGGCAGCTCCAAACACGGCTGATGGCAAAATGCGTGAAAAAAACAGCTTGTCGCTCTCTCTTTCCCTCTCATTCCCGCTAACCCTTCCTCCTTCCCTTTCTTCCCCTCCCTCTCTCCCCAGCTCTCTATCCCATTTTTTAAACTTACAAGAACAATACACATTTGTGGTTTTTTTTTTTTTAAGCCAAATAAGAAATGAATGAAATATGAGGATGCAGAAAGGAAATGTTTTCCAAAATACAGGTTCCCAAATAAAGCCATGGTTAAGAATTTCAGTCCTTTTCGTTTTTCATGTCTACCTGAACATATTTATACAAGTTATAAATACTTACATTTTTATTTCTTTAAGGGGGAAATCTTACTACATTTTGTTGTTCAATCGCCAAGTCATCTTACTGCATATACCACTCAGTTAAATTTGTTCAAATTAGCAATGTATCAAAGGATATCTTTCTGAAACAATAGACAAATCTACCCCACTGTCCTTTTTAATAGCTGCATACTATTTCTTTGTGTGAGTGTACCATTATTTAATTGCATGAGCAGATTGTTTCCAGTTTTACTAAAACAATGCCACACTAAACACATACATGAATATATCTCATATATTCATAAATGAATATACTATATACCCTTATATGAATATACACTGCACATTGTGAAAGTATTATTTTAGGATAAATTCCTAAAATTGCTAATCCAAAGCAGAGTTGGGTCAAAGGCAAAGCACATTTTAAATTTCAATAGGCATGGCTAAATTGTTAAAAAAAAAAAGTTACACTAATCTACAACACATGTAAGAAAGTTAACTGTTAGTATACAATGTTAATGTATAAAAGTTAACTGTTTCCACACACACCTGACCTGGGTATTTATAAGTCTTTGAATTCTTGCTAATTCAACAGAATGAAAATCTGATGTTTTTAAGAGTGAGGTTTAGCATATTATGATATTTTATTTATACTGACCATTTGTTATTTTTCTTCTATGAGTTGTATCTTTTACCCACTTTCCATTGGTTTACTTATCTTTTCATACTGATTTGAAGAAATTCCTTTGAATAATTTATAAAAGATGTTTCTCAATTTTCTACCTTTTTACCTCTGTAATGCAAAAATGTTAAATGCTTAATGTAGCCAAATCTGTCAGTGTTCATGATTTCTTGGTTTCTTATCAAGCTTACAAAAACTTTTTAAAACATCCCAAATCTGAATATTCTGCTACATTTTCTTATTTATGATGATGAGGATATAGATATTTGCTGAGCAGGTATCACATACCAGATGATTTTAGGAGCTGGATACGTAGACATAGCTCCTGAATTCATGGAGCTTATTTTCCACTGTGGGAGATAGACAATAAACAAACCAACAAATGAATGAATAAGTACAATTCAAAGTACTCTGAAGAATTAGTGGAAAATAATGGAGAGTACTACTTTGGGATAATGATTACAGATAGTGAGATATAAACTGAAAGCTTTAAGAGATGAGAAATAACCAGTCATAGAGATAACAATCCAGGCAGAAGGAACAACGTATACAAAGGCCCTGAGGAGGAGAATAATTTTGGAGTATTTGAGAAACCTAAAGGAAGCCACTGTCACTGGAATATGGTGAGGAATGCAGTGAATCAGAAAATAAAGAGCCTTGTAGACCAAGATGAGAAAGAAGTTAGGAAGTGCCTTACAGAAACAGTAAGATATCAGTTTTACTCTAAAAGCAGTGTGAAGCCACTGAATGTTTAAGGAAAGAAGTCAGTGATCTAATTTATGTTTTTATGTTTTGAGTTATTTAAAAGAATGACCTGGGTTCCTTGAGAATGATATAAAAAAGGTAATAGGGGGATACGAAGAAGGAATCTGACCAAGAGATGGAAAGATTCAAGATTCATTCAGGAAGGGATGATTTGCTGATGGAGTGGACGTGGGTGATGAGAGAGAAGTAGGATTCCATGTGATGTCTAAGTTCTAGTTTGAGTAACTGGGTGGATTGTGGTATCATTTCCTGAGAAGTGTAAATTAGAGAGGATGTAGGGGAAGGGAGAGTCTAAGTATCCTATTCAACCCACTGAGTTCAAGATAATCATAAGATATCCAAGTAGGTATTAATAGTTGGTAGCACAAAACTGGGGCTTCCCCAATGCTCAGCAGTAAAGAATCTGGCTGCAATGAATGCAGGAGACACGGGAGATGCAGGTTCAATCACTGGGTCAGGAAGACCCCCTGGAGAAGGAAATAGCAACCCACTCTAGTATTCTTGCCTGAAAAATCCCATGGACAGAGAAGCCTGGTGGTCTACAGTCCATGGGGTTGCAAAGAGTCAGACAGGACTGAGCAGAGAGACCACTACACTGGAGCTCTGGAAGAAGACTAGGTAGGAGGTAAAATTTTGGAAATGGCTGGCCGCTAGCTATTTAAATCCAGGAAAAGTGTGTACCCGAAAGAACTGGGGGCCTGGTTGCAAGCCTTATTCCCTTATGAATACTTCTATATTTGGAGTTGAAAGGAGACGGGTAAGCCAGCTAAAGAAACTGAGAAACAGTCAAGGACATAAGGCAGAAAAGTAGGAGAGATTGATATCTCAGAGATTAAGAGGAGAGGAAAAGGAAACAGCATCAAATGCTGAGGAGAGACAGAGAGATGCCATAATATAAGAAGACCAAAAATAATCCATTAGACCTGGCAACAAAGAGATGACTGATGCTATGGACCGTAACAGTTTTAGGAGGAGGAGGAAGTAGAAGCTATAATTTGAGAACCATGGCAACTTCCCAAAAGAAAACTTGAAATTTAATAGGGACTTCTGTGGATATAATGCCTTGATCTGGTATTTTCAAGCTTTGTTGTGTATTAGACTCATCTAGTTAAAATTATAGTGGCCTGAGCCCCAACCCCAAAGAGTCTGACTCAGTAGTCCCAGGGTCAATATTTCTTTAAGACTTTTTTTTTTATAGTGTAGGCCATTTTTAAAGTATTGAATTTGTTATAATATTGCCTGTTTTATGTTTTGGGAGGGCATGTGAGATCTTAGCTCCCCAATCAGGGATCAAACCTGCACCCCCTGTACTGGAAGGTGGATTCATAATCACTGGACCACCAGGGAAGTCATCTCAGATCACTATTTCAAATATTAATAAGTTCTTCAGGCAATTCTGATACAAAGTCTGAGAATCAGTGGCTTACCCAAGAGGCGATTTCTCAAAATGGAATTTTAGATTCTATGTCTGATTGAAAGAGGAAAGTTTTGAGGACAGGAGGCCTTTCTGGGCCTTTCAGATCCTGTCACATAAACAGCTGCCTAGTCTTTTACAGAAATAGTGACTGTACCTGAACATACATTGGATTCACTGAATTTAAGCTGAACTCCCTACTTTTCCTGCCTGTTTGGATATAACCACAGGTAGACCTGAATAAGCTTTCACAGATGAAATTCCTTTAAAAAAAAAAAAAAAAAAAAAAAAGCTCTCCCCAGAATTCAAAAATGCTTTTTTTATTTAAAAAAATAATAATTTTTGATTGGAGGATAATTACTTTACAATGTTGTGTTGGTTTCTGCCATACATCAGGGCAAATCAGCCATGAGTATACCCTCCTAAGTTTCCTTCCCACCTCCCCTATCCCAGCCCTCTAGGTCATCACAGAGTGCCAGGCTGAGCTCCTTGTGTTATACAGCAGCTTCCCAATAGCTTTCTGTTTTACACACTGTAATGTATGTTTTAATGCCATTGTCTCCCTTCGTCCTCCCATCTTCTTCCTCCGCTATGCCCACAAGTCTGTTCTCTTCATCTATGTTCCTCTGTCTTTCTAATTGACTAGACGGTCTAAGACTGAGACCATGTCCGTAAAGGCAAAACAACTCCTGATTTGGGAATTTAGAGTCAACTCCCTTTTATTTGATAACCACACTCTAGGCAAGCTCTTTTACATACATTATCTCAATGAATCCTCACATAACCCTTTTGAGGCAATTATTTTTATTTCTATTTTATGGATAAGAAACTGTGACTGGAATAAGTAGTAGTGAAATAAGTTATTACAGATGTCTCAAAAATAACATTCCTCAGCTATGTATAGATTTGGCTGTGTTATCCCAACCATGACCAACCTAGATAGCATATTCACATTACTTTGCCAACAAAGGTCTGTCTACTCAAGGCTATGGTTTTTCCAGTGGTCATGTATGGATGTGAGAGTTGGACTGTGAAGAAAGCTGAGCGCTGAAGAATGGATGCTTTTGAAGTGTGGTGTTGGAGAAGACTCTTGAGAGTCCCTTGGACTGCAAGGAGATCCAACCAGTCCATTCTGAAGGAGGTCAGCCCTGGGATTTCTTTGGAGGGAATGATGCTAAAGCTGAAACTCCAGTAGTTTGGCCACCTCATGCGAAGAGTTGACTCATTGGAAAAGACTTTGATGCTGGGAGGGACTGGGGACAGGAGGAGAAGGGGACGACCGAGGATGAGATGGCTGGATGGCATCACTGCCTTGATGAACGTGAGTCTGAGTGAACTCCAGGAGTTGGTAATAGACAGGGAGGCCTGGCGTGCTGCGATTCATGGGGTCGCAAAGAGTCGGACATGACTGAGTGACTGAACTGAACTGAGGTGAAGTGATCCCAACTATAGAAAGAAAAGTGGTTCATTACCCAAATAGTTCTGACATTTGCCTTCTCTCACCTTCCTGGCCTGCTGTGGAGCTCCGGTTGTGAACAGGCCAGGCTGCACTACCAGCTGGGTATTTACTGTGTCTCAGCTTGGTCATGAAGTGCAGTGTAGCGGGGTGTGTGCATCCACATGAGCTCTGGGGTTCAAACCCTGGCCCTGCCCTTGGTAACTCTTGCCTTGAACAATTATTTAGCCTTTCTAAGCTTCGTCTTCCTCATGTGTAAATCAAGGAGCTCTGAAAAGGATGTTGTATTACATGATATATGTTACAAACATGGTATGCTCAATGCTCAGTAGCTATTATTATTTTTACCAAACTCCATTACACCCCTCATTCAAATCTCAGTTCCACCCCAAATCTCCTGTAACATACATTTCTAAAATCCTCTTTTGGAGAGGTACTACTATTATTTCTTTTCTTTTTTTTTTTTTTTAGTTTTTTATTTTTTTTAATTTTAAAATCTTTAATTCTTACATGCGTTCCCAAACATGAACCCCCCTCCCACCTCCCTCCCCATAACATCTCTGTGGGTCATCCCCATGCACCAGCCCCAAGCATGCTGTATCCTGCGTCAGACATAGACTGGCGATTCAATTCTTGCATGATAGTATACATGTTAGAATGCCATTCTCCCAAATCATCCCACCCTCTCCCTCTCCCTCTGAGTCCAAAAGTCCGTTATACACAGCTGTGTCTTTTTTCCTGTCTTGCATACAGGGTCGTCATTGCCATCTTTCTAAATTCCATATATATGTGTTAGTATACTGTATTGGTGTTTTTCTTTCTGGCTTACTTCACTCTGTATAATCAGCTCCTATTCTTTAACCCCTGGAGGGGTTATTTCAGCCATATCTGCCCCTCTCCTGAGTTCCGCAGAGCCACCACTCCTTCATAAGATCTGATTTTGGATCCTGAGAGTAACGCAGTATTCAGACTAATAAGTTTTTTCTAAAGCCATCCTTAATATGGGCACAGTTATCCAGGAAGATTGAGGAAAGTGAAGAGCTTTGGCAAAATTAACAATTTCATAAGGAATACATAGTCAAATCTTTAGTATCTAAAAATATAATATTTTTAAGCAAAATGAGAAGACACGGGAATTTAAATGAAAGAACATGGAAAAAACAACTAGTGAAAGAGAGATAAACAGTTTACCAGACAAAGAGTTCAAAGCATTAGTAATAAGAATGCTAAAGAAACAGACTCACAGACACAGAGGATAAACCAGGAGGAAGGTGGGAGGGGTGAGATAGGCATAGGGAATTAAAAGGTACAAACTACTGTATATAAAATAAACTACAAGGATGTATTGTACAATACAGAGAATATAGCTAATATTTTATAACAACTATAAATGGAATATAACCTTTAAATTTTTAAATCACTATGTTATACACCTGAAACTTATATAATGTTGTTTATCAGTTAATTAACATCCAATTAAAATAAATTTATATTAAAAAAGAAAACAAAAAAAAAATAAAAAGAATGTTAGCTGAACTTGGCAAAAGAATTGGTGAACATGGGGAATTTTAACAAGGAGCTAGAAAATATGAAAAAGGAACCAGAGAGCTGAAGAATATAACAACTGAACTGAAAAACACACTACAAGTAATTAACAGCAGACTAGCTGATACAGAAGAAGGCATACATGACCTGGAAGACAGAATAATGGAAATCACCCAATGAGACTAGCAAAAAGAAAAGCAAAATTTAATAAGTGAGGAGAGTTTAAGGAACCTCTGCAACAACATCAATAGTACTTATAGGGGTCCTAGAAGGAGACAAGGGAGACAAAGGAGTCAAAAATATATTTGATGAAATTATGTCTGAAAACTTCTTAAACCTGAAGAAGCCAACAGATATCCAGGTATAGAAACCACAGAGGATCCCAAGGACAATGAACCCAAACAGAAACACACCAAGACATACCATAATTAAAATGACAAAAGTTAGAGAGAACTCTAAAGATAGCAACAGAAAAACAGTCACATACAAGGGAACCCCCATAATGCTATCAGCTGATTTTTCTACAGAAACTTTGCAAGTCAGAAGGGAGTGGCATGATATATTTAGAGTGCTGAAAGGGAAAAACCTACAACCTAGGATACTCTACCCAGCAAATTTATCATTCAGAATTTAAGGAGAGAGAAAGAACTTTTCAGGCAAGCAAAAACTAAGAGTTCATCAATACTAAACTGACCCTAAAAGAAGTGTGAAAGGGTCTTCTCTAAGTGGAAAAGGAAAGGCTACTGTGGGAAGCAGGAATTTACAGGAAAGGAAAAATCCCATTAATAAAGGCAAATATATACTAAAGGCTGTAGACCAATCACTTAAATAAGCTAGGACGTGTATGCATGCTAAGTCAACTCAGTTGTGTCAGACTCTTTGTGACCCTTTGGACTGTAGCTCGCCAGGCTCCTCTGTCCACGGGATTCTCCAGGCCAGAATACTGGAGTCAGTTGCCATGTCCTCCAGGGGATCTTCCTGAGCCAGGAATCAAACCCGATCTCTTGCATTTCCTGTATTGGCAGGTGGATTCTTTACCACTAGCGCCACCTGGGAAGTCCCAAACAAGTTAGTACAAAAATTAAAAGACAAAAATTGTATAAAATCTATTATAGCTACTATAAAAAGTTATGGGTAAACATGGATATATAAAATATAACATCAAAAATACAAAACAGGGTGGGGAAGTAAAAATACAGTATTTTCCACAACATCCCTATCACCTGGTCATGTAAACAATGGTTGGGTCCTTCAAGAGATGGAGGACTCAAGTAGTCCAATCATTCCATAGCCTTGATTAGGAGAAGCTTCTTCCTAAGGCCATTCAAATCTAACTCCTGTTGCTTTCATCCTACCCCTAAGGATCATAAAGAACTAGCCTTTCAGATTTCTAGCAGAACCTGGCAGAAAGTTCTTGAGTTTTCTCTCTCCCAGTTACATATCCCCAGATCCTTCAGTTATTCCTTATGTAATATGTTTTGTTTGTTTGTTTCTCCTTCATCATGTCCCCACCATTCTCCAAATACATTACTTATCATTTTTCCCTTTTAAGGTAGGGGAGTACCCAAAACTAAATGCAAATATGAGGTTTAACCAGCACAGAGAACAAGCTCATCCCCACCTCTGTTCTAAGCACTGTTTCTTTTTTAAAAATATTTATTCATTTGACTGAACCAGGTCTTAGTTGGTTGTGGCATGAGGGAACTAGCTCCCTAACCCAGGCCCCCCTGCTTTGGGAACATGGAGTCTGAGCCACTGGACTACCAGGGAAGTCCCTGAGCACTATTTCTTTCACCCAATTAACATTGTATGCATTTAGATACACCCAAGTGTGGAAGGTGGAAGCAAGGTGAGGTCCATTTCCTTGAAACAGTACTGCCCCTGGTAAGTATTAACACAGTTGTGGAGATCTTGGGATTTTCTGTAGTAGATGAAAGTTTCCCGATCACCGGCTTTATGGGCAATTAAAAACATCTGAAGTGGCTTCTTGATTCCTGTTTTGAAGTCAGTAGTGCCCGGGTGGCCTCCCACTTCCTCTCCCTCCTGATCATGGCAGAAATAGAAGCTCCAACCTTGGCAGAGCAATTCCACTGTATTGGTCTAAGAGTCATTCCCAGAGGCCCAACCTAGAGTTTGCTCCTCCAGGACATGCAACAATTATGTAATTACCTAAATGTGCTCGGGTCACTCAGTCGTGTTCTACTCTTTGCAACCCCATTGACTGTAACCCACCAGGCTCCTTTTGTCCACAGAAATTTTTAGGCAAGAATATTGGAGTAGGTTGCCATTTTCCTCCTCCAGGGGATCTTCCCAACCTAGGGATCAAACCTGAGTCTCACGGGCAGGCAGATTCTTTACCATTTTTGGCACCTGGGAAGAAGCCCAACCTAATTCCTTACATTAAGTCTCATCTTGCTTGAAATGGACAGAGTGCTATGATCCCTGCAATTGTATGCTAATCATTTTGAACAATGGGTAGGATTTCGCGAGACAGAAAAATTCTAGCAATTGAAAGTGTTGCTTTATATTCACGTGTATGTAATATCCAGGGGGCTGGAGTATGGATGGACAGATGGTTGGACTTGTGGATGAATGGATACAGGAAACACTATCTTCTTATCTCCATATATTTTACCCTATAGCGTCACAGGGTAGTCACACTGGCTGGCATCTATATTACTGATACACATCTGTAGTTTGGCTACCATTATAAATCCCACTGTATTGGTCAAGACTGTTGGTTACCAGGGACATAAACCCACCTGAAAATGACTCAAGCAAAAGAGGAGGATGAATAAAATCAACAGCAGAAAGCAATGCATATGGCCTTCGGGACAGCTAAACCAAGGACCAAATGTTCTAAGAAGTCTCTTCATCTCTTATCTCTCCATCTCTCTAAATATTACCTTTATTCTCCCAAACTAGCTTACCTAACATGGCTGCCGGTTATTCCAGATGTATACTCCAAATGTTCCAAAATCAGAGATGAAAATGAAGACCCTCTTCTCTCAACCGAAATTTGAGAAAAAACAAAGTGAAAATTCTGAACATGGTTTGGATCCTATGCTCATCCCTTGGACCATTACTATGGCCTAGGAAAGAGGCCCTATGCCTGGATAGGGATCCTGTATCACACAATCATCTCTGAACCTGGCGAGTGAAATCTATTAGCAGGAGGAGACAAGAATAGACACTGAGCCCACAGAGCAAGGCTCACCCCCAAACCTGAAAATGTTCTGAGTGATTCACTAATTGTAGCTGTTAACGCTTTTAGATGTTCACTCCTCTCAGAGGATTTAAAATCACTCACATAACCCTTACATTGAGAAATCTGTCTTAATATTACCACTCTGGTGAACATGTTTCTGGAAGATTTCATCCATGGAGGATTCGGGTCATAAGGCACTTATCTCAAGGTCAGTTATTTGTCCAATCAACCACTTAGAATCTAGGAATAAGAAAAAATAGCCTTTGAATAGGTAGTAGAGGTATTTTAAAAATCAAGTTATGGGTTGATGAAAAAGTTCTGAAAATAAGAACTAGTCACGGTTACACATAATAATGCTACTAAACTGTACCCTTTAAAAAATTTAATCATGAATTATTAAATCTTATGCATATTTTGCCACAATAAAAAATTTTTAATAAAGCTATGCATCTTATTCATCCATTCATGAACTCATTTATTTTACTTTAGTCTCAGGAAATCTAGAATATACAGACATATCTATGGAATAATGGGATCCAAAATGCTAGAGTTGGAAAGAGCTCAATGCACTCAGCTCTCCAAGCGGAAATCCATGATACCATAGAATTTCTGGGCTCAAAGTGTTAGCATAGATCATCTAGTTAATCCTCCACTTGTCACTAAAGAGCATTTCACTCCATCCATCCAGGACACCTAATTCATCCTAGACACAGATGCTCAACTGGTTTAGAAGTGCCGCTGACAGTAATTGCCCTCCCTAGGCTTCATAAGAAAACTTAGGTGCAGTCCAGACTGGAAAGAAATTCTCACGGGAAGGAAGCCGGTACAATGCCCCCACCCACTGCCACATCATGATGAGCCAATAGGCGTAAACACTATTAGAAGAAAAATGAAGACTTCCATGCTCTTAACCTTGAGAACCTGAGACTGTTCTGTAAGCAGAAGAAGGAAGCCTAATGTTTCTCTTCCCTAAATAACAGGGAATGACAAGCTCACAGAAGGCTAAGTTGACCTGGTGAAGTTGTCTGTGATCATTGGAAGTTCTAGAAACAGAGAGATTAAAAAGTCAAGGCTATGGTCCTATTTCACTCTGTCAGGGCATTAGGCTTTTAGATAAATATTCGTGTCTCCAGTGAGACAAAGGCTGTCATGGAGAAGCCAGCCTTCCAGAATGAATCAGACATTTCTACAGAATTGGGTTAAGTTGGACATACTCTGTGGTGAATTGGCCATAGTCTGTTATCTTTCACATCTTTTTCATTTTTAGCTCTCCTGGGACCTCTTTCTTTTGTCAAAAAAAAAAAATGGGGGTGGGGGAGTTTATTGTTTATACACATTACAGAGAAATAAACCGGAAAAAAAGAAAGCAAAAATCCCCATTTTTTTTTATTAGATATTTATTGAAGGTTCACTACATGCCAAGCTGATATTACAGTTATCTATCATCATAACAAAATACCTCAAAACTTAGTTGCTTAAACAACCATTTAATCTCATCCAGAAATTTGCAGATCAAGAATTGGAGGATGACTTAGCTGAATACACTTGGTGTTTGCCAGGCTGGTAGGCTGAAGAGGCAACTTATAAGATGGCTAGAACCTCAGTGCTCCTTGGCCATCCTGTCTCTCTCTCCCCTTCCCTCTCCCTCTCCCTCCCCGTAATGTCCCATTCTCTAGGGCTACTCCACTCAGCCCTAGTGGAGTGCGAATTTCTCACAGCGTGGCCATCTCACGGCAGTCATACAAATTAGCCGAAGACTAATTTCCCCACAGGAAGTGTTCTAAGAAACCCAAGTGAAAGCCTTAGAATTCCCTGAAGAACTTCTGCTACATTTTATTGGTCCAAGTGAGTCATTAAAACCAATCTGGATCCAGGGTGAGGGAAAGAATAGACTCCACCGCTCCATGGGGCTGTGGCAAGCAGAAGACTCCATGGCGGCCATCTTAGAGAAGGGCTCTCTCACCTGGTGCTTCTAAGAACCTTCCCATAGAAAGAACAGGTCACACACACACACACACCAACAGGTCATCACAGGGATACAGACGTAAGCTGTGGAATAGGAGCACATGGAAGGAGAACCCAAACCAGACTTGAGAGGTCAAGAAAGGGTTTCTGGAGTAGAAACCACTGAAAGTGATCTCTGAGCCAAACTTGAGGAGAGTGTGTAAATAGATGAACATCAGAGACTGTTCTAAAAGTTGGGAATGCTATTCTACAAAGCCCAGGAGAAAAACAGAGAGAACGAGCATTTGCATTCAAAAACCTGAAATAATTCCAATATGTCCAAACAGTAGGGTGAAAGGGTATGAATGTTGAAAGATGATGTTGAAGAGACCAGAACATAAATCCCCACCATTTTCTATGAAAAGGTAAATGTGCATTTAATATAGATATATAGTACAAAAATGAGTTCAAGACATTCACAAGATTTTGTGGTCTACATTTTATCACTTTATGTTAACATCTGTTCCTTCTCAATAAATATACTTCTAAAATATCACTTTAAATAAATGTATAATAGTCACTTATTAGTTCTATGTTCCCTTATTTGGGCTTCCCTCATAGCTAAGTTGGTGAAGAATCCACCTGTAATGCAGGCAGGAGACACTGGTTCAATTCCTGGGTCAGGAAGACCCACTGGAGAAAGGATAGGCTACCCACTCCAGTGTTCTTGGGCTTCCCTTGTGACTCAGCTGGTAAAGAATCTGCCTGCAATGCAGGAGACCTGGGTTCGATCCCTGGGTAGGGAAGATCTCCTGGAGAAGGGAACGGCTACCCACTCCAGTATTCTGTCTTGGAGAATTCCATGGATTGTATAGTCCAGGGGGTCCCAAAGAGTTGGACACAACTGAGTGACTTTCACTTTCATGTTACCTTATTTAACCAATCTCTTATTGCAGGATATGTAGAGTATTTCCAATTTCTTTTTACATTTATCTCCATAGCTAAATCTTAACAATTTTAGTGGTAACTTCCCAGATACCAAATTTCTGGTTCAACATATATGAATACTTTTTAAAGGTTTTTGATACATAGTGCCAACTCATTTTCCAGAAATGTATTAATGTTTAAAATCCCACCAGAAATATAAGAGAGTACCTAATTCCCTATATGCTCTCCATCAATAGGAACGATCATTTTGTTTCTATTTTTAACAACTTGATAAGTTTCCATTTCTGTAGTTACTGGGGAAATGGAACTTCTTATATGTGGGTAGTTCTTTTTCTGTAGGCATCTGAAGATCACAAACTTATTTAAAAAAAATAGGTAAATGGCTAGGCTTCAAACTTTCAAATGTTATGAAAACAAAATGTAATCTGCTAGTAAATTTAACCTGTAGTTTGACAATACCTCCCTCTGTCTTTCGTCTTACCTACTTCTGTATTTGACCTGTTCTAAAATAGTGAGTTGGTACAGAAGGAGGAGAGAAAGTCAAGAGTTGCGACAGATCAGAGACCCAGGCTAAGTTCGATTTCAGTTAAAGAGGTGAAGTGGGGTGAGTGGGGGGAGCTTGTTTCATTCACAATAACTCATTGGTTTCCTCTTTTAATGCATTTAATGATCCTGTGAGCTTAATGACTGTTGCAATTAAAGTCACCCTGCTTAAGCATTGTGAATTACATTATGCTTATTAGAGGCTGCCTTTGAAAAAACATAATAGCAAGTCATCTCTTTTACATCATAACTCATTTTAAATATTGCTTTTCCATATCTGTCCTTGCCCAGTTGATTTATTGCCTGGTACTCCCAAGAAGTGTGTAATAAAAAGAAAGGTAGGGTATGAGTCCTTATCCAGACTTCTTCCAGAGTCTGGATAAGGAGGTATCTAAAGGAGAGGTGGTCTTCTGATTGGTTAGCCTAAAAATGGAGAGGGAAGTAAGGGTGGCAATCAGGAACTAAAGTCAACAAGTTATACAAAATGAAAATATTAGCTTTTTATGGCCTCTTTGCCCTTCCTTGCTTTGATGGAAAATCAGCAAAAGCCAGGTCTCCACTAGGAAGACTTGAGAGATTTACTTATCCAGATAAACCAGGGAATGGATCTGAAAGCAAGAATGGGGACTGGGAAATATTGCAAATCTGCCTTTGTCTACTTAACTTTATCAAGGAAAATTCTGATATAGGTATTTGAAATCAAAACTGAACAATAATGTGGTGAAATTGACAAATGTTGGTTATTTAAAGCAAAAAAAGAAAAAAAAAGACCCTCTAATCAGGATGCTTTTTTAAAGTACCCTCCACCCTCATCCCCAAATTATAGGAATTGTTGTTCTCATTCTCTTCTTTATTTTGCTTCAGGAAGCCAAGACCCAGGCCCCTGGGCATTCAAGTCAACTGATGCCTAGTGTTATTTTATTGTAAATTCATAACCTTTATTCAAAACCTTTGTCCTTACTTATAACATTCAGAAAGGATGCATTTGGAGTTGGAAAGATATTGGTTGTATTAGATATAACAAAGGTCAATGATTCAGTATGATTTCACTCTGATTAGTCTCAAATGAAAACACATAGATAGAAAAAAATCTTGGGGTACACTGTCAAGTTCTTGGGGACCAGTGGAGTATTCCCCCCTATATATTATTTGTCCACTACAGCTGGTTCCTCTGTGATATCTCCATAAGTAACAGAATAAAGGATGATCCAATTCACATACCCAGCACAAAATCTTGAGCCAACAGATATAAAGAGTTCACAAATCTCTGTGCAATACCATGCTATTAAAATTACTTTTTGAGACACAGAGTGGTTTATTAGAAAATGCACTACACCAGAAACAAGAGCTAAATTGGAGATCAATGTCTGGCACTACCCTGCTATCTCTTCTTAGAATCATTTTAATTTCAACGGACCTCAGTTTCCTCATCTGTATCAAGAAAGATACAACTGTAACATCTCCAGTCCCTTTGAACTCTTAATGATTGATTCCACTTTGTCGTTCTGATCACTTTTGATGAGTTCTGTGATTTAGTAGCTTTTCCTTTCAAGATATTTTTCCAAGGAAATACTCATTCTGAAAGTATTTGTCCTCTCACTACCTTAAAAAAGAAAAGAATGATTTAAAAGCTTTAGAAGAAAGTCAGATAATAATACACACACACACCTTTAACTTAGTTTTAAGTTTCGAATTCACCCTGGGGGTAGGCAGGGGGGATTGGTAACATAGTAACACAATGGACCTAGATGTATTTTTCCATTTTTAATATATGCTTATTATTCAATTTTAATATACTTCCTTACATTCCTGTGGTCTATAGAAGACTCTTTCTTTCCTAAATTCCTATAGTAGACACCTTAGATATATCAGATGCCTAAATTCTGTTGTTCCTTAGGAAGTAGTAACAACAACAGCCCCCACTTGTATACCACTTTGCATTATTTAAAGTTAATGTCATTCACATCAGGATTATAATAGTGGCACTAGGTCATCCTTTCAGAATATAGCACCTATAATTTCATCACTCCAAAACCTCTAGAAATAAGCTACAAATATTAAATAAGTATCATGTGTTAAAATCTAGTTGATCTAAAAATGCCTTCTTTAGAAAAAAGCACAATTGGCCAAACAATTTAAGTTCTAAAATATAGAGTTAATACAATGAAATGGGCACACAATACTCATTAATACATATACATATAATTGGTATTCCACAAATAAATTTGGAAAAATGCACCCAGACTCTTAAAAATATTTGTACCGTAGTGATTTCTCTTTTATTAATATATTCTACAGAAAAATCTGAAACACAAATATTTTTTAAAGAACTTATGTGAACCTTTTATAATGAGCGAAAATTGGATCCAATCTAAGTGACAAGTACACAGTAATGATTTCGTAAATTAGGATGGATCCATATGATGGAATACTTTGTAGTCAGGAAAAATTAATTTTTTCAGAATTTCTAATGACATGGAAAAGCACCTCTGACATTCCATTAAGTGAAAAACGTCATAAAATTATACGTTAAAACTTGATCTCCAAATTACATGCCCAATAAAACTAGAAAAAAGTGTCTCAATATTGTATTATTATTATTATTAATATTTTCTCCTTTGAGTTTTTTTGTAGTTTCCACGTTTTACACATTGGGTTCTTGCTGTTTTTCAAATAAGAAAAAAATATACCCATAGAAATAAAAAACTGAAATTAAAAACAGCTTGTATGGTGAGACCTTGAGGAGCCAAAATGCTCAGAGGGATGAAATATTTCAGTGGATTTAATGTTGTGACAGACTAGAGATTAATTAGGAATCCTTTTTGAATATATCTGCTGAAAACCAAGTACTCAGCCAACAATTATTTTCCAAATACCTATTACACACTTCCTTCAGGGCTCTGCAGGCTGTACTTGCCCACTTCAGCCCAGGCACCTTGCAGAGATTCCAAACAACTCATATTCCATGAGCGAGTACAAATATATCAGGCAGCCTCTGTGCTGGCCAATGGGGAAACCTGGTGAAATACACTAGGTACCTTGCCTGGCAGGGCTACAGTTCTAGAAGAAGTCTATGAAAATTCACTCCGAAATAGAGGTACAAATGTTTAAAAAGGGGGAATGAGTTTCTGAAGAATAATTATAGAAGTAACTTTCCCTGAGAGTTCAAGAAATGACTTTACAGGACAAAAGGGAGCCCTGCAGGATGGGCAGGATTCCAACAGGAAATTAAAGAACCACCTCCACCCCTCCCAAGGCTGGAGAACCAAGATGGACAAAAGCGCAGAGGCTGAAGGGAATGAGGGGGCAGGTCTGGGCTCAAGGAGAGGGCTTTGCGGAAAGAGTGAGGGGTCTCCTGTGGAATGGTGGCGCATGGTTTCTCAGGGGCATTTGATTCATCTTCTAAATCAGTAACTAATGGGACACAACTGAGCCCTTGCTCAATTGTTGTAGGTATTTTGGTGCCTCAACCATCCATGGGAAGATTTAAAAACCACAATACACTTCCATAAATGCACACATAGTCAGAGGCATAAGATACTGTTCCAAATAATAACTGTAACCCCTTCCCTTTGCAGAGCACCTTTGCATTTACAAAGCTTTTCCCTATGGTTTATCTCCTTTGCTCTTCACAGCCACCCAATGAGACAAGCATTACTAAGACCGCTTTACCGATAAGGAAACACTCAGAGATCTGATGGGTCATCCCTCGTGACACCAGGACTAAGTGACAGCAGGGTGGTTTCAAACCTTCCAACTCCACTGCATTGCTTTCTGTAGTGCAGCCGCCTTTGAACCAGAGACACACCCTAGAAGTCCAGTTCTCTTTTACCTCGTATCGGAATTTCATGTTAATCATTGTCATCGTCTTCTTTCTTCTTGGATTATAGAGTACAGAGGGTTCTGTTTAGACTGGGTTTGGATTCTTCAAAGCAATTCTCTACTTTCAAAGTGCTTTCACACCTCATTTATCCTTACAACTTTTCAGGTAATTCAGACAAATTGAAAACTTTAGTCTAAATACACTAACGACAGAATGGGACGCAGAGAGGGGAGCAACGGGGAGGGAGAAGAGGCAGCAGGAGGGAGCAACTTCTACTCAACTATTTGGTTTGCTTTGTGCTACACAGACTTGGGAAGAAAAAGGCCTTACCCCCACTGAGGATGTTAAAACGTACTTGTACTTCTGTCCTTCCCAAGTTGACAGACTCCTGGAAATATAAGAGGTATAAAATCCCTTTTTATGAGTTCCATTTCTGTTGCACCACTTTTATTACTGAAGCCTTTTTCAACATTTGGCTCCATAAGAAAAACAGTTCTGTCATATGGTTTCAAGTAATCCTCACACTTCTAAAATCGAATATGGCTGCCAACTAATATCGCAAGAACTAAATAGATGACATCTGGAAAGGAGGATTTTCAAACCCTCTGTTCATTACCCCCACCTGTGCCTTTATAGGCAGCGTGAAAATGAGAGGTGAGGTAGCAAGGGGATTCTCTGAAACTTTGGAGGAAAATATCGGGGAAGAGTACATGTTAAAAATCAGATTTATCCTCTGTGCTATCCTGATTTACCAAATGTATTTCCACCAGGGAGAGAGAAGCAGAAGGTTGTATTATTAAGCCAGTGAGTTCAGGATGTGTTTACAACCAAACATCTCCCCTCAATACAAATCCTATTGCTCAAAGCATCAGGCTCACTGTGGCATTGAGCTAGGATTTAATGAACAGACAAATCAATGATACCTACTAAACATCTCCAGGGTCCCTGCTCTGTGAAAATCATGGTTCCATGTAACTTTTGGAGACCTGTTTAGTATTTCCTATATCAAGCTTCCTCGTCTGAGAAATTAGGATGCTAATAATACCAGCCCTTCCAAATAGACGGCATTACTGTGAAGCTCAAATAAGGTGATAGATGTGGAAGGGATTTATACACTCTAAAGTGCCAGGGAGATGCAAAGTCACGTGATTATACAATGAGGCATGGGGTCTGATCCTCGCTCACAAGAAGCTCATAATTAATTTAGAGGAAAAAAGCATAAACAAAACATATGCAAGTAATAGCATATGGATTAAACAATAGAAAAGACAACATGACAAGTGGTTTGGTAATATAATATGTAATTATTTGTGAGGGAGAGGTATAGATGATGAGATTCATAAATGTAAAGCAGGTAACAGTCACAGCAAGAAGTAGTGATGTGGACAGGCTTTGTGGGAGAAGCAACTCTGGCCTTGGAGGGTGGCGAGGTTGAGCAAGAAGCATAGGATAACAGACCTACAGTGAACCTGAGCTCCCTCCCCAAATCTAGGTAAAGACACACTGGGATGGAATTCACAAACCACTCCAGCAAGTGATCTGTAACTCTCTGAGGTCAACCCAGTGAGGCTCCACCATCATCAAGATCCAGGGTGGGCTTTAAAAGGAGCCCCTGGGCATTGCCATAGTGGTTCAGCTTGGAATTATTTGGCTGCCTTATGGACCAAAAACCACTCACCAGCTCCTCTTCACTGCATGCACCCTTATGCACCCTGAGCGACTAAGCACAGCACAGCATTGCATTCCCTATATGAGACAATCGCAGCATGTTCTACCATGGTTAGCAAACTCAATTCCAAGAAATGCAGAAGCAAAGATAAAGAGAAAACAAAAGCTATGTCTCCTTTCAAAGCCGTTCGCTTAGCAACGGCTGTGGCAGAGAAGTCAGCTTACTTGTGAGGTATGTACCGGGCCACAGGCTAAAGTCAGGAGGCTGGGAAGTGTGTCTGTGAGTTGTTCAGAGCAAGGTGCTAATGCAGCCAAGTTCAGAAGCTCAGTCTCTTGCCCATTCATTTCACAAACCAAAAAGCAGTTAAATGTCACCGTTTGCTGGACATCGTCAGTAGAAGCCCATCCGATCATCCCACTGGTGCAAAGTGTGGGTCATGACATAGTTCAGAACAAGGTGCAAATGGCTTCGTCCAGCACATGCCTGTGCCTAGAGGCCTGGAAAGCAAGTCAGAGACCAGCGCGCAAGTCAATCCCTTCCCCACTGGTCCAGTCACTGTCACTTGATATGTCAAAGACATGTCCAATGCACGTCTTCCCTTGAGCTCTGCCTCCTCCTCTGCTGCCCTTCCATCTCTCTGATGCACAGCATTGATCCAAACCTGCTCCTTTCTTCAGGACTTAAATTTTAATGCCTGGCTCCTCTGCAGGGCTGTCCTGATGTTCCAGGGCTCACGCTGTCCCACTGTCTAAACTCCGGACATGCTCATGCTGCCTTTCATTTGGGCCCTGGGATTACTCCCTTGATTTTGCACAGTGCTTTGTACAGAATAAGCTCTTTTCAAATGTTTAAGAAATAAATTCTGATTACAAATCGTAGGAATAGGGGGTGGCTAGTGTTTGGGGCTTGTCTGTTTGGGGTGTAAATGCCTTACCTCCCCAAACAGCACATCAAAGGCAGCATTAGTAATGATAGTGGTAACAGTAGGAGGTGGCAGAGTAACAGCATATTAGCCCTTGTGTGCATGCTAAGTTGCTTCAGTCGTGTCCGACTCTTTGTGACCCTGTGGACCATAGCCCCCCAGGCTCCTCTGTCAATGGGATCCTCCAGGCAAGAATACTGGAGTGGGCTGCCGTGCCCTCCTCCAGGGGATCTTCCCACCCAGGGATCAAACTCGCATCTCTTATGTCTCCTGCATTGACAAGCAGGTTCTTCTGACATAAATCACAGCAAGATCATCTAAGACACACCTCCCAGAGTAATAGAAATAAAAACAAAAAATAAACAAATGGGACCTTATTAAACTTAAAAGCTTTTGCACAATGAAGGAAACTATAAGTAAGGTGAAAAGGCAGCCTTCAGAATGGGAGAAAATAGTAGCAGATGAAACAACTGACAAAGAATTAATCTCCAAAATATACAAGCAGCTCAAGAAACTCAATACCAGAAACACGAACAACCCAGTCAAAAAGTGGGCAAAAGAACTAAACAGACATTTCTCCAAAGACGACGTATCAGTTCAGTTCAGTTCAGTCGCTCACTCGTGTCCGACTCTTGGCGACCCCATGAATCACAGCACGCCAGGCCTCCCTGTCCATCACCAACTCCCGGAGTTCACTCAGACTCACGTCCATCGAGTCGATGATGCCATCCAGCCATCTCATCCTCTGTCATCCCCTTCTCCTCCTGCCCTCAATCCCTCCCAGCATCAAAGTCTTTTCCAATGAGTCAATTCTTCATATGAGGTGACCAAAGTATGGGACTTTCAGCTTCAGCATCATTCCCTCCAAAGAAATCCCAGGGCTGATCTCCTTCAGAATGGACTGGTTGGATCTCCTTGCAGTCCAAGGGACTCTCAAGAGTCTTCTCCAACACCACAGTTCAAAAGCATCAATTCTTCAGCGCTCAGTCTTCTTCACAGTCCAACTCTCACATCCATACATGACTACTGGAAAAACCATAGCCTTGACTAGATGGACCTTTGTTGGCAAAGTAATGTCTCTGCTTTTCAATATGCTATCTAGTTTGGTCATAACTTTTCTTCCAAGGAGTAAGCGTCTTTTAATTTCATGGCTGCAGTCACCATCTGCAGTGATTTTGGAGCCCCAAAAATATAGTCTGACACTGTTTCCACTGTTTCCCCATCTATTTCCCATGAAGTGATGGGACCAGATGCCATGATCTTCGTTTTCTGAATGTTGGGCTTTAAGCAAACTTTTTTACTCTCCTCTTTCACTTTCATCAAGAGGCTTTTTAGTTCCTCTTCACTTTCTGCCATAAGGGTGGTGTCATCTGCATATCTGAGGTTAGATGGCTAATAAACACATGAAAAGATGCTCAACATTGCTCAATATTAGAGAAATGCAAATCAAAACCACAATGAGATATCATCTCATGCCAGTCAGAATTGCCATCATTAAAAAGTCTACAAACAACAAATGCTGGAAAGGGTGTGGAGAAAAGGGAATCCTCTTACACTGGTGGTGGGAATACAAACTGGTAAAGCCACTATGGCAAACAGTTTGGAGATTTCTTATAAAACTGGGAATAGAACTGTCATATGACCCAGCAATCCCACTGCTGGGCATACACACTGAGGAAACCACAATTGGAAGAGACACATGTACCCCAGTGTTCACTGCAGCACTGTTTACAACAGCTAGGACACGGAAGCCACCTAGATGTCCATCAGGAGACGAATGGATAAGGAAGTTGTGGTACACATACACAATGGAATATTACTCAGCTATTGAAAAAGAATGCATTTGAGTCAGTTCTAATACAGTGGATGAAACTGGAGCCTATTATTACTTTACAGAGTGAAGTAAGTCAGAAAGAGAAACACCAATTCTGTATGTGAATGCATATATATGGAATTGAGAAAGATGGTAGCAATGATCTATATGCAAGGCAGAAGAGAGACACATGTAAATAACAGACTTAGGGACTCTGTGGGAGAAGGCGAGGGTGGGATGATTTGAGAGAACAGCACTGAAACATGTATATCGCCATATGTGAAACAGACGACCAGTGCAAATTCAATGCATAAAGCAGGGCACTCAAAGCCAGTGCTCTGGGACAACCCAGAGGGATGGAGGTAGGGAGGAAGGGGGGAGGGGGTTCAGGATGGGGCATTCATGTCAATGTATGGCAAAAACCATCACAATATTGTAAAGTAATTACCCCTCAATTAAAATTAATTAATTAATTTTTTAAAAAAGACAAGTGGGTTCTTTACTACTAGTGCCACCTGGGCCCTTGGTATCTTAATAATCTTAGGCAGGTGAAAAACACCCGGCTCTATCAGCATAGAGAAGGAAAACCAGCTAAGCAGCTGAAGCCCTTGCCTAAGACATCTGAATAAACAAACTGGACAGGGAAATACAGATCTTTGAGGCATAAAAATGAGAGAATCATCATTTCCTCTCACTTCTTTTCCTCTTCTCCAAAATTCAGTTAGTCACAGGTTTTGCTGATTCTCCCTCTAAAATGTCCCCCACACCTATCCCCACTTTAAGTCATCCTCAAGCCCTTATTCTACCTTCTCTGGACTGTTCCAGACACTCTTGCCTGGGCTCAATCCAACTATCTGTTCCCCTTTGATTAATACATCATTTCAAGGCCGACAATGACTTTATAACTCTCCTGTCTGAACACATCACTCCTGTGATGCTAAGCCATGAATGCCTGCCCACCCCAATCCCTTAAGGGTACAGGCTGTATGCCTTAGCATAGCTTCTTAATTTGGCCCCAAATCACCCTTCCAGTTTTATTTCTCCCAATGGTCCCTCACATCCTATTCTCTAAGCTTCAACCATAGGGTTGTTTTTTTTTTACATCCCCATGACTTTGTACATGGTACTTTCTCTGCTTTGCCACTTTCCCCAACAAACTCCCATGCATCCCATAAAGACCAGCTTAAAAGTTACTTCTTGGGATTTGCCTGGTGGTCCACTGGCTAAGACTCAAGTTCTCCCAGTGCAGGGGGTCTGGGTTCAGTCCCTGGTCAGGGAACTAGATCCCACACGCTGCAACTAAAGATCCTGCATGCAGTGAAATATATATATCCCGGCGCAGTGAAATATATATATGCATGTGTGTGTATGTTACTTCTTCCTGGATACTTCTCTGACCATGGCTCCATCCTGCCCCCAACTCTTTCCTCAGCTTGCTCAGAGAAGACTAACACCATTGTCTGATCGCTATACAATCCCATCAAACTGAGTTCTTGCTGGGATGGGGCTGGGTTTTATTTCTCTCTACATCCTGAGTGCCCAGTACACAGAGGGTACTCATAAAACTGTCTGTTGTGTGTGGAATAGATTAACCCAGGTGGGCTATCTACCCCCGTTAAATCCACATTCTGTTCTGCCTTGTCCCAACAATTGTAATCTTTACCTTCCCCATATTTCACTGCGAGGTATTAACAAGAAACAAAAGATGAATGAAAGTGAAACAGTAGGGATGAACAGAGAGTACCAGGTCACTAGCAATTTTTTTTTTTTTTTTGCAATCGAATGAAGAATTTCTAGATCACATCTCTGTGTCCTCATTCACTGTCCTTTTTTCTCTTCTCCAGTGTCCAGTAAGTCCCAGATCTCATTGGTTCTCCTTCTAAAATGTCTCCCACATCTTAGATTATTCTCAAGCCCTACCCATATCTTACCTGGGACAAACCAGGAGAATTTTTGTAAACTGAAACTCCTGGAAATGTTTTCTGATTCATAGTCTTCCTTTGTTTTAGAAACAGTACCTAGAATACTTTCTTCCCTTGAGAAGAAAATAGCAACCCACTCTAGTATTCTTGCCTGGGAAATCCCATGGACAGAGGAGCCTGGTGGGCTACAGTCCATGGGGTCACAAAGAGTTGGATATGACTTAGCAACTAAACAAACACCTAGAATGCTTTTTTGACTCTTCGTTCTCCTTTAATGGCTTCATGGTACCTTCAAAGCCATCAGGATAAAGGAGAGGACACCGATTATGCAACCAGACAGAGAGCTTTTAGTTCCACCTCATCTGCTAATTCACTCTGTGACTTTAGTCAACACACTTTCCCTCTCTTGTCCTCAGCTTCCTTCTCTAGTGTCAACGTGGAAAAAAAAGTTCTCAAAACCAAGTAGCCTCTGCAGTGGTCTCCTATGAGAAGGTGCTCGCTGAGGAATTTTCCAGCTCTAACACTTTTGCTGCTTGCTTGCTTCTCCCCTCTCCCCCTTCCACACATGCCAGTACCAGGTCTGACCAAAGCCTCAACATTTTACTAGAATTTATTTCCATGATTACCTTTGTGTCAAGACCTCCTACCAGAAATAGGAAGGGTGAATATGAAAGACCTATTTCCTTTCCATTGTGTTTCCTCCTCCCCTCTGTAGTAAAAATGGCCTGTTTGGAGAAGCCAAAATGCTTTTGAATTGAATTCACCAAAGTAATATACACAAGGTTTTAATTTACAGTTTGGGGTCTCCTGGCCCCTGCATATGAGTTCTATAAATGAGACGTGTTGCTACAATAAGTCCCATTGGGAGAGGCTGGCCTTAGAATGAGAACAGCTGTAGAGCTATAATCCAACAAAGTCAGCTTCTGAATCAGATATGAATTATTGGTTCAGTCACAAAGCTATGGATATGCTTTCCCCCACAGGCACTCACATATGGCCTTTGGCAGAAATGAAAATATCTTTTCCCTCCATTACTGGGTTGGTTAATAATGAACCTTTATTCTGAATACTTTCTTGTGCCTTAACTTCCTTTCTCTTTGTTCTCATTCTAATTTCCTCCAAGGCCTCCAACAGCCATGGATACAAGGTGATGCTAAGAGCTCTTGGGAATATTTTAGAGCTAAGGGAGCCAAAAGAGCTGTTCTCAGCCCTGTTTGTACATGGGGAACATATGAGGATCTTTCAAAAATCCCACTCTCCACACTGCACCTCAAACCAAAAAATTGGAAACAGAGTATGGGACTGAGGCATTGGTATTTTTTTAAGCACTGAAGTGATTCCAGTATACAGTTAACATTGAAACCACTATTTTAAAGTCAATGCTGTCTCAAACTACAGGAGCTTTTCTCCCCATCCCCAAATATGTAGGAAATATGGATACAAAAGACTTCCTTCATAAAGCTGACTTGTGTGGAATCTTCAAGTCCAAAGACGAAGGCTTGTCTTCTAAACCAAGGTGCATAACTAAAACTGCAAAAAATTTACCCTACTTCCATAACTTCACTTTGCCAACAAAAGTCCGTATAGTCCAAGCTATGGTTTTTCCAGGAGTCTTATACAGATATAAGAGCTGGACTATAAAGAAGGCTGAGTGCCAAAGAATTAATGCTTTTGAACTGTGGTGCTGGAGAAGACCCTTGAGAGTCCCTTGGACTGCAAGGAGATCAAACCAGTCAAGCCTAAAAGAAATTAACCCTGAATATTCATTGGAAGGACTGATGCTGAAGCTCCAACTTTTTGGCCACCTGATGCGAAAAGCCAACTCACTGGAAAGGCCCTGATGCTGGGAAAGACTGAGGGCAAGAGGAGAAGGGGGCAACAGACAATGAGATGGTTGGATGGCATCCTGGACCCAACTGACATGAGTTCAAGCAAACTCCTGGAAGTTTGTGAAGGACAGGGAAGCCTGGTGTGCTGCAGTCCATGGAGTCACAAAGAGTTGGACATGACTTAGCACCTGAACAATAACCATAACTTCTGGAGTGTCAGCTTTCTGATCCTTGAAGCATTTGGTTGTGAAGTTCCAAGTCTAACAGAGAACAATGAAAAATGAACAAGAACAGAAAAGTTAGGAATAGGATCGTGTGTTTCTAGCACTACTCCTACTGAGAAAGAGTCTGTTTAAATGCTGAAGCTTTATTTGCTCATCTGCAAACTGAATATGGAAGTTGGTGAAATATAGCCTTTAAGTAGACTCCCTGCACCATTCTCCTGGTGCTATTAGATTGATCAAAATGTGTAAAGGGCTTGTTGTTGTTGTGTAGTTGCTAAGTCATGTGTGACTCTTTTGAAACCCCATGGACCGTAGCCCGCCAGTCTCCTCTGTCCATGGGATTTCCCAGCAAGAATACTGGAGTGGGTTGCCATGCACTGCTGAGCCCTCTTCCAGGAGACCTTTCTGACCCAGGGATTGAAGCCTCGTCTCTTATATCTCCTGCACTGGCAGGTGGGTTCTTTACCACTAGCGCCACCTGGGAAGCCCCTTATGTATACAGGGCATGTGGTGTCATGATGTCTGCAAATGAACTTCATGTGATTCAATAGGAAAAAGCAGATAAGACCAATAGGGCTAAATGTTAATAATTATTGAATCTGGGTGGTGGGCATATAGAATATTCCCTATTCTTTCGATTTTCCAAAATGCTTGAATTTTTTACAATAAAAGTTAAACTAGAAAAAAAGAAAGAAAAACTACAGGCCCACATTGCAGTGAGGAATGTGGATTTCATCTCATAGTTGATGAAGGATATTAAGCAGGGCTCTCACATGACTATCCTTCAGTTTTGAAGACTGCTTTTGATAGCAGGGTGGAGGAGGCCTTGAAAGAGACAAACCTTGGAGACAAGTGAAGGTAATAGAGAATGTAGCAAAAGTCCAGGTGAGAAGATGAGACCTAACTTCAGGTGAGAACAGCGGGACTAGAGAGGAAGTAAACTTTACATTATTTGGTTATTTATCCCGATTTCTTCCCGGTCTTTGAATCTTGATTTTTGTTTGGTTGGCTGGTTAGTTTGAGTTCTATTTCTTAAACATGAATTGAGTACTCCCATGCTTTCACTTATATCAAGCCTCACCACACCCCCTGAACTACAGAGATACTACAGTATCTCACTTTTACCAAAGAGGAAACTGACTCAGAGAGGTTAAGTAACTCTGCCAATGCCACACAGCTGAAGGCTGGCCTCATGCCCAGATTTTCTGGCTGCAAGTCAAGTGCTCTACCAACTGCACTCCGCTAAGTAGACTCATTCTACTTCTTTCCTATGGCAGACTGAAGGCTGGCAGACAATTTGCCTGGGCATCACTTACGTGGCTCAGAAGGCAGCTGAGGCAGAGCCTGGCTTTGAAGTCCGAGCAACCTGGGTCTGATTCCCAGCCTTGGACAAGAATCCTGGCGCCTCAATGTCCCCATCAGTCACAGCATCACAGTGCAGGTTTGCTCTTAAGTTGCCTGCAGTAAATGAGATCAGAGTCCCCAGTACTGTGCCTGGCACACAGTCTGTTCTCAAGAAATGGCACCAATTTTCCCCCAGAATAGTCACGAAAGGGTCAAGCCATCACCAGAAGAGACGTCGTATATTTGACTCAGGAATGTGGTCATGGGGCAAGACACAGACATAAACTAGGTTCAGGAAAAAAAAAAAAGGTTTCACATGGTTTTAATACTCCCTTGTCACCTCGAGAACAGTTTTTCCCCTTCCACTTATGCCACTGAGGTAACTGGTGAAAACACCCCCTTACTCCCTCCCCAAGCAAGCTTACTAGCAAGCCCAGGAGATCCTTGTGCTAAGCTATTTTACAGGAGTTTTCTGTTCTTTCCTTTTTTTCCCTCTCCTTTCATGCTAGAATTAAGAAACCTGTAACTTGCTGCTTATCTCATTATCTCCTGCCTTGAATTTTAATGTGTCGCTTCTAAAAAGGCCTCATTGATATTCCAGTTATGTATGTGTTTGTTTGTGTCTCTTGGGAAAATTTGCTACCGATCTTCCAAGTTGAGCACCAGTGTGCTCACAGCTCAAAGGTGGAGCTCTCATTTGTAAAAGAAAAAGAAAAAAAATAATGGAGATGGTTTGAGGATTTTGCATCTATAAGAAGCTGTAAATAGAGCAGCTCAAGAGCCTCAATCCAAAACCATGCACAGAAAAGCAGATGAAGAATTGGGTGTCTTCCTGGGATTCTGGGTTATGTCGATGAATAATTCAAGCCTACAGGCTCTTAAAAGGACACAGTTACCTGGTTTTCCAGATAATTAGAGACCACCCCTGACAAAAAGGTTTTAACCTAATTTAATCAGATAATTAACCAGATCATCCAGAAAAGAGCAAGCTTTTTTATCCTGCCTAAATTATCCGGAGTTTCATCGTTATTAAGTAACTGACAACCTCTACTTCCTGCCATGTCGAGTTTACACCCGTGGATGGAGCTAAATCAAGCTTCAGGTTAAGAGGTGACAGGAACAGGATAACAAGAAATCATTCTTACAAAATCTTGTTGCCTTTTTCAAGTGTTATAGATCCTGCCTACTTCCATACAAAGTACAATGTGAGGCTTAGGGAAGTATCTGTAACCAAACAAAAGTCCTACCATTAGGACAATCCAGACATGGTTGAGACCTAGTTTTATTGTCATTTTTGCACAGATCGGATTACTTAAATAATGGCTTGCTTCATATTACTTTGCTATGTATTGATGTTAGGAGATAGAAGTCGATGTAGCATTCTTGTTGTGCAGCTGATGAAATTTTCTAAATTTATTCAACACCTTTTCTTCCCGAGAACAATGCATTGAGATCTTTGAGGTGGCCATTGCTGACACTAATGACATATTTACTGAATACCAAACACACGCCTGGTTATCAGTCTTCATTATTCCATTTAAACATAGAAAAGGCCCTTCAAGGTAGGCTTGTTTTGTTTTTGAAATTAAAGTTTCTTATTTACATAAAATGAAATACTCTTGGGGTGTGTATATATATTTACTCATACTTAGATGCACACACAGATACATTTACAAGTATATACATCATTGTTTTTCAGTCACTCAGTTGTGTCCAACTTTTCCACTCCATGGACTACAGCATACCAGGGTTCCCTGTCCTTCACTATCTCCTGGAGTTTGCTTAAGTTCATGTCCATTGAGTCGGTGATGCTATCTAACCATCTCATCCTCTGCCACCCCATTCTCCTTTTGCCTTCAATCTTTCCCAGCATCAGGGTCTTTTCCAATGAGTCGGCTCTTCAAATCAGGTGGCCAAAGTATTAGAGCTTCAGCTTCAGCATCAGTCCTTCCAATGAATATTAAGGACTGATTTCCTTTAGGATGGACCGGTTTGATCTCCTTGCTGTCCAAGGGACTCTCAACAGGCTTCTCTAGCACCACAGTTCAAAAGCATCAGTTCTTTGGCACTCAGCCTTCGTTATGGTCCAGCTCTCACATCCATACATGACTACTGGAAAAGCCACAGCTTTGATTATACAATTGGCAAAGTGATGTCTTTATTTTTAATACACTATCTAGGTTTATCATAGCTTCCTTTCAAGGGGGAAGCATCTTTTAATTTCATGGCTGCAGTCACCATCTGCAGTGATTTTGGAGCCCAAGAAAATAAAATCTGTCACTGGTTCCAGTTTTTCCTCTTCTATTTGCCATGAAGTAATGGGACAAAATGCCACTTAGCTTTCTGAATGTTGAGTTTCAAGCCAGCTTTTTCACTCTCCTCTTCCACCCTCATCAAGAGGCTCTTTAGTTCCTCTTCACTCTCTGCCATTAGCATGGTATCATCTGCATAACTGAGGTTGTTGGTATTTCTCCTGGCAGTCTTGATTCCAGCTTGTGATTCATCCATCCCAGCATTTACATGTACTCTGAGTGTAAGTTAAGTAAGTAGAGTGACAATATACAGCCCTGACATACTCCTTTCCCAATTTTGAACCAGTCTGTTGTTCCATGAATGGTTCTAACTGTTGCTTATTGACCTGAATACAGATTTCTCAGGAGACAGGTAAGGTGGTCTGCTATTCCCACCTCATTAAGAATCATATATATCATTTATGTATTTAATATTGATGTATACATATCTATAACCTGTATAGATTTATGTAGCCATCACCACAATCATAACTGATTCACTGAGGAAACTGAGGTTATGTTGCTTTGAAATCCAGGTCTCTTTATCCTTAGCTCAGCATTTTCTCCATTTTCTACATCAGCTTCCTACCCCATAAATATTCTCTGGTCCATTTAAACAGTTCTCCTCAGCATTCCTTATCATTCCATGTGCTTATCTTCTCCTGGCAGCAAGGTAGGTTTTTATTATCCCCATTTTACTAATGAGGACACTGTGGTTTGGGGCGGTGTGGGTGGTGGCAGGCGGTGTACTCAGCCTGGATTAATTGCAGACTGGATGCCCTCTGTACTTGGTCCTGGGTCTCCTCAGAAAGGGCACTGCTATGGGGACATGAATCTTTACTACTCTCAGCCTGGCTGTGTCGCACTTTCAAAACTATTGACACCAGGACAGTAAGAACAACAATGAAAAGGTTGGAAAACAAAATTTGTCACGGCTTTCAACTTTTACAAGGGAAATCATAGGTGGGAGAGCTTGTGAATTAAAACCACCCTTGTCGGAGGCGATGTGGATTTAATTCTAGATCTATGGCTTATTGGCTGTGTGATCTTCAACAAATTAACCTTTTAAAAAAATCATTAATTTATTTTAATTTGGCTGCACAGGGTCTTAGTTGTGGTGTGTGGAATCGAGCTCACTGACCAGGGATTGAACCCCGGGCCCGCTGCATTGGCAGTGCAGAGTCTTAGCCACTGGACCACCAGGGAAGGCTCTACTCTTTCTAATCTTAAGTGCTCTCTTTCATACAATGGAAGGCTGTTGTAAGTATTAAAGAGATGAGGTTTATAAAAAGAGCAAAATAATGCCAGTTATAGTAACATGGATGCAACTAGAGATTACCATACCAAGTCAGAAGAGCATGACAAATACCGTATGTATCACTTATACGTGGAGCTTGAAATATGACACAAATGAGCCTACTTATGAAGCAGAAACAGCTTCTTGGACATAGAGAACAGATTTGGTGGTTGCCAAGAGGAAGGGAGTTGCGGGAGGAATCGAGTGGGAAGTTCGGGTTAGCAGATAAAAGCTTTTCCATAGAGTGGATAAACAAGGTCCCACTGTATAGCACAGAGCACTATATTCAATATCCAGTGATAAACCATAATGGAAAAGAATATTTTAAAAAGAATGTGTACATATGCATAACAGAGTCATTTTGCGATTCAGCAGAAATTAACACAACAATGTAAATACTTCAATAAAAGTATTATAACTAAAATATTGAATTATATGTCGTACACCTGAAACTAATAAAATACTGTATATCAACTATACTTTAATAATAAATAAAATTTAAAAAGATTGAGGCATGCGCATTGTCTGATACACAGTAAGCACTTAATGTTATTGTTAAACATGGAAGAGAACAACCATTTCTAGAAATGCAATGAATGATTCTAGAAATGCAATTATTTATCAATAACCAATGATCTGCATAACTTAGTGACGATTCACATTGATGTCACTGGGCACTGTTTAAAGTGTTTTGTATATGTTAATTTGTTTCATACTTGCAATAACCCTCCAAGGTTAACAACAGTTACAGGGTTTTTAACAACTTGGATTTTTTATTTATTTATTTTTGGCCATGTTGCACAGCATGTAGGATCTTAGTCCCCTGGCAGGAAATCAAACCTGTGTCCCACCCCCCCCCCCATATATAACAGAGCTGCATTCAAATCCAAGGAGTCTAGCTCCAGAGTCCATTATTCTGGTCACTACATTCTATTGCTTCCCATAATTGAAGAAGAGCAGGATTTTTACTACAGTTCGAAGTCATCTCATCACCATGACCACTGTCCTCTCTCAGTTCAGAGTCCTAGCCATTGTTTCTCTTGTTTGCTCAGTTCTTAAGCTTCCCCCATCTTTGAGGGCAATGATATATATGGAAATTCTGACTGTAATTTCTTAGGTTCAACCATTTTCCGTTTGTTTCCTTGTGCTAGCTGAATCAGTAACAAGAGACGAAAAAATTTTCTATGTAGCCACAGATTCTAGCCATCCGTGGGGCTGCAATGGGATATTCACAAGGGAATTTACTTTGCCTTGACAAGAAGGCGTGGAAGAGAGCCAGATGTCCCATTAAAAGTCCTTTCGAACCTAAATGAGTTTGTGACGATGTGTGTTTATACGTGTGAGGATAAAACATACTGTGAGCATCCCTTCTCCTAGCGTATAAGCTGTTATCTGAGAATGAGACGCTTCAGGAGGCTAATTAAGCACTGGAGGCTGTCTACACAGGCAGAGCCAAGTGGAGATCTGGGGCCCTCCCTGGCCCCCAGCCACCCCCCTCACATACACACATAAGCAAAACCCTGCTAATCATCTAGGAAAGCCAATTTCATCTGATGATACATCAACAATAACTTCATTTGCCTCTATAGACAAAGTATTTTTCTATTTTTCAGGTGCCCGGGCTTCCAGGTACCCAGGTAAGTCCCAGCTTCTTCTGTTGCAATGGCCCTCTCAGTACTTCTGAACATACCTCTGGCTCTGTCCCTCAGCTCAGATAGGCTGGGCCACTGCACCCCCACACCGATTCTCAGAGCCTTCCTGTACCAGCTGCAGCCATTTTGTCATTTAATAGCAAGCATTTAAAAGAAAAAAAAATCAAGGTGAAAGAGAATCACATTAAAAGTCGACTCCATATTTTATATAAAGACGTTATTTTTTTAGTGGTTATTTATGATCATTGGCCTTTTTGGATTAATTATGGCACCGCTTTTGTAAGTGGCAGGAGCAATCTGTCACCCAGAATTACACAGAAGGCCACCCAAGCTCCGTGTTTCCTGTTATCCGGCTGTAAATCAGTGTAACTTGCAAGGGAGCATGCCGTACCACACCAATGGCCGGCCCGTCCTCTGTCACAGTCAACGCCGTGCCCACCACTCCCCTGTTCTTGCTCCCCAAAGGGTCCTGAAAGAGGATTTGTCCAGGATCGCCACAGCCCCACAGCCTGCTGACTTTATAAAGAGACGAGGTGAAGTAACACTTTTCTTTTTAATACCCCGCGGTGTGGAACTGAAATTGCAGCCTGCTTCTATTTTCAGAGGCCTCCTTGGTAAGAGAATGTTTTTATCTGGAGATACAATGACCGTGGCCCATGCTCTGCCGTTCCCATGAAGGCCTTGCCAAAGTCCATGAATGCTCGCTTTATGAATTGGTCTTGCAGGTGTTCAGGGGGGTATGTAATCACGAATGAATGGTCGAAAAACACAGAAAGTCTCCGCAGCCTCTGGCACCGAGAGCTGCTGGGCTTTATGATTCTGTGAGAAAACACACATGCGTCGAGAGCATTCCCTGGGTGCCAGGGTTGCCTGAGGCCAGATATTTTTCACAGTTCCTCCCTGGGCTGGTGGTACATTCCAGAAAAGAAGGGATCTGTAGCCGCCCGATGGACCAAGAAGTTGGTCTCTCTCACATGGTTTTCCTGCTCTCACTTGCTACGGGCATCATGTGGACCAAGGCACTGTCTTTCTGCACACGGGCTACCAAGCCGGCTAGAGAGCCTGGAGATTCTAGGAAGACCTCATGGACACCCACCCAGCTGAGCCGGCCACCCAGACAAAGAAGGCATCGGAAGGTCAAGACCAAATACCCTCAGAGAATTTGTGCGTATCCTTAGGCAGGGGCATGACCAAAGCTGTGGGGAGTCAAGAACAGAGTAGCTAGGGGGCTTCCCTGGTAGTCCAGGGGCTGACACTTTACCTTCCAATGCAGGGGATGTAGATTCCATCGCTGGTTGGGGGCTAAAATCCTACATGCCGTGTGGCCAAAAAACCAAAACATTACAAAAGAAAAAAAAAACAGAACTATAAGTGGAACTATATATGTAACTTTGTCCTGTATTTTCCAAGTCTCCTGTACATCATACTTCCATAATTTAAAAGAAGATGAAAAAAACCCAGAAGCAATATTGTAACAAATTCAATACTTTTTAAAAAATGGTCTACAGTATTGTAACAAATTCAATAAAGACTTTTTTTTTAATGGTTTGCATCAAAAAAAATCTTAAAAAAGAAAGAGTATTTTCTCAAGCAGGCTGAGAAGGAGGGGACTGGGAAGGGGTGTCCTCTGACTAGGGACCCCGGGAGCCCAAAGCTTTCGATCTAAACTGAATCCCTTGTATCCCCTCCGCCCATGAAAAGAGACCTGAGATCAGTGATAGTGGGGAGAAGGTCACTATTAGCTAATCTAGCCTGTCTTTGCCAGCCTCAGCCCCAGGGAAATAGCAAAGATGTGGAAGAAGATTTCTGTCCTTTCCCTCACTCTCCCTACCTGTCCCCCCCCTCTCCTCTGGGCCCTGTCTAAGCTGCTAACTGGGAGAAAGTCTCCAAGGGGGAGCTTCATCAGCTCTCCAGCACTCTGGAAGGATGCAAAAGATATTGAGGATTTGCTGAGAGATTTCCAACTTTTTTTTTTTTTTTAACCAGTTCAGACTCAGGGCCCTAGAGAAAGACAGGAGCCTAGCCTGGGAAAAATAGGATACTGGCTGGTAATAGGTGGTACCTCTCAGGAGCATCCATGGCCAGGAGCAGCCCAAATCCCTGGCACAGAGAGTCTCAAGAGGCACTGGTGAAAGAAAGTGAGAGCTGACAGGATGACAGGGCACTGGCCTGGAGAGGGAAGCTTCTATTCTTCCAGCACCTGGAACTGAGAGCACCCTCATAATCACAGCTGGCAGGAAGAGCAGAGCTAGAACTGGAGTTCAGAAGCTTAGCTGTCAAGGCCACTCAAACACTGGGGAAAAAAACAATTCCTGTGATTAAGGGGTTAAAGAACTTTGAGATATGGGAGCTACAAAGATAGCAGACTCACAAAATAACCCACCTTCCCTGGCTTTTCTTAAGTATGTAAGTCTTTACCATCCGAGTTACCAGGGAAGCCTCGGCTTTTCATACCTCTGCTAATTCATGGTATACCAACATTTCCTATCACCTACACTGACACCCAAGATGCCAGAACTGTCCCCATGGACTAACCTCCTAGTTGTAAGGGGAAGAGGAAGTCTGAATTAGTTACATTTCAGAAGCACAAATGAAGACATTCCATTTCCAAAAATATTCCCAACTTGGCTCTTCTGACGCCAGAAATTCCACAATCTGAAATGTATTCCTTTGGTTTAACCCAACATTAAGCTACCATAAACATTAATTTATTCAGCAAATATCTACTGAATACCTTCTTTGTTGTCATGCCCTTTACTGGCATTAGATAAATGGGGAAAATAACATAGACAAGTTTTCTACTCTCGTGGCACTTAAATTAATCTCTATCAGTCCTTTAAGAATGAGTTTAATCATTTCCTGAAAGCACATTTCAATAGAAAGAAACTAAGTGAGACCACCTAAAGGGAAGTAGGATTAGGATGGGGTGTCCCTGAACATAAGGGCACAAAGGATGAAATGTAGTGGAACAAGAGCCACTGAGAATAAATATCATTCATTCATCCATTCATTCCATAAATAGGTTTTAAGCACTTCAGAGCCAGATACTGAAGGTCGATCATTAAATAAGACAGACACGCCCCTGTCCTGAAGGAGCTTATATCTAGTTTGGGAGACACACTGGTAACAGGTAAGACAATCACAGTAATATTTGACTAGTACCAGTCAGGGTAGACACAGGGCACTAAGAGGGCACACAAAGCAGACTTAGAGGGACTTCCAATGCAGGGGGCTGGGTGCAATTCTTGGTGCAGGAACTAGATCCCACATGCCACTACTAAATATCTCATGCGCTGCAACTAAGCCCCAGTGAAGCCAAATACATGAATAAATAAATAAATATTTTTTCAAATAAAACAGCAAACTTGAAGAAAGGGATGGATCTATGGAAGGTTCTTGAAGGGAGTAAAAGCACAACAGTGAGGGTGGGGCTTCAGCATTCCTGACAAAGGGAATTGCTTATGCAAAGTCCCTACAGAGGACCACTCTGCTCCCAGATCCACCACTGCAATGTGGAACATCAAAGTATAGGTAAGATGAGACCGCAGGTTCCTCCGTGGGTCTAAGCCAGAAGTTGGCTAAAGTTGGCCAGATAGTAAATATTGTAGGCTTGTGGCCCATGTGGTAGATTACAACTATTCAACTCTGCCACTGCAAAAGGAACTTGCCACAGGCAATATGGAAACAAATGGATGCACCGGTGTTCCTTTAAGATAAAATTTTTTATTGGAATATAATTACTTTACAATATTGGGAGTTTCTGATGCATGATGAAGTGAATCAACTTTGTGAAAGCGAAAGTCACTCAGTCATGTCCGACTCTTTTGCAATCCCATGGACTGTAAGCCCACAAGGCTCCAAGTCCTTGGAATAATCCAGGCAAGAATTCTGGAGTGGGTAGCCATTCCCTTCTCCAGAGGATCTTCCTGAGACAGGGATCAAACCCAGGTCTCCTGAACTGCCCATCTGAGCCACCAGGGAAGCCCAAATCAGCTGTAAGTATACACATGTCCTCACCCTCTTGGCCCTCTCTCCCGTTGTCCCCACCTCCCTGCCCCATCCCACGCACCTAGGTCATCACAGAGCACTGAGCTGAGCCCCCTGTGCTCTACAGCAGCTTCCCACTAGCTATCGATTTTACACATGCTCGTGTATTTATGTCACTCCTAATTTCCCAATTTGTTCCAGCGTCCCCACCCTGCCCCCGTCCCCATGATGCCCGCTTGCCCCTTTTCTGCATCTGTGTCTCTATTCATGCCCTGGAAATAGGTTCATCTGTACCACTTTTCCAGATTTTGCAACTGTGTTTCAGAAATAGGTTCATCTGATTCTGTAACTGTGTTTCAATAACACTATTAAAAGAAGAGGCAATAGGCTGGATTTGGCTCACAAGCCATAGTCTTTCAACTGGTCTAACCAAGACTTGGAGTCAAACAGAGGCCACTAAGGAAATTTCTGCAACTGGGCTGGGCCTCCCTGGAGAGGGTAAAATTTGTGGGAAAAGAGTACCAGGCATGGAGCTGAACCATCGGAACTTGTGTCTTGGTCAGAGCACAAACTCTAGAATTATGTCTTCCTCATCTTTAAGATGAAAGAGTAGAATAAGATGGTCTTCAGGGTTTCTTCTCAGAAAGTCTAAAACAAGGCTACTTAACCCGGGAGAAGGCAATGGCACCCCACTCCAGTACTCTTGCCTGGAAAATCCCATGGACAGAGGAGCCTGGTAGGCTGAAGTCCATGAGGTCGCTAAGAGTCAGACACGACTGAGCGACTTCACTTTCACTTTTCACTTTCATGCATTGGAGAAGGAAATGGCAACCCGCTCCAGTGTTCTTGCCTGGAGAATCCCAGGAATGGTGGAGCCTGATGGGCTGCCATCTATAGGGTTGTGCAGAGTCGGACACGACTGAAGCAACTTAGCAGCAGCAGCAACCCGGGTACAGGAGCCCCAAGGAATCTATGGGTGATGTTGAACCATTCATGAACATAGATGAAAAGGCACAAAATTTTTAGTTTTATTTATTTCCAACTGACACATGGCGTTTGTTTCAATGATAAATGTAATCAACCAGCTACAGTCATATTAGTGGTACCTATGATTTTGTGTCCAAGAGCAATCACAGATATTTTCCTAGCATGTTACAGTTGTAACAAGTAATGTTGAGATAGCAGCTGTATTCCTCACTTCTTTGAATTTATGATAGTTTTGGGATTTGTAACTGAACTTTGTTATTTAAAATGTGAATAGAGATACATATAATATCTATGGATATTTTTTATATTTGAAACCTACATTTCAATATAATTTATTTTCTCTGTAATCCTACATAATTTATTTTGCCCTTCAAAAATCAGTGTTCTGAGGAGTCTATCTCCCCTCAAATGGTTAACAACTCCTAATCTAGAGTTAATGAATTATCAATTTATATCTATCCTACTGGCAAAATATTCTTTCTAAAAAAAATCCTTTTCTGGGGAAGATGTGGCAGGGGAATGCTTTGTTATGTAGTTGGAAAAAATTGAGAATTGTAACAGACTTTTTAGAAAGTAATGTGCCAATATTTCTTAAAATTTCAAAATGTATATACATGCTATAATACCACTCCTGGTAACTTAACTAATATAAACATCCCTCAAAAGAAAAGACAGATTGGCAAGTATTGTTCAAAAGGTCAAAAATGAACAAACCTAGAAACAGAGTGAACGCCTATTGCCAAGAGGAAAGTTGGGAAGCAACGATCTATCCGCACTCATGTGGAACACTGTATAGTCATTAAAAATGATAATTTAGATTTCTAAGAGCTACTCTGCTGGGGCTGCCTGGAAGAATCACTGAATGAGGAAAGTGATCCAATTTTATTTCATTTAATTAAAATACACCTTGACAAAGGAATGTTGTATGTGTATTATGTGTATGTGATTACATGAGCCTGGAGAAAAGCAAAGAAAGAAAGATATTAGGGTATTCTTGTGGGTTACATGGGAGAAGGTGATGTTAATGGACTGACGAAGGGGAGGAAGGAGCCAAGAAAAACAGAAACGACCATGCTCAGGAGAGCAAAGTGTATTTTAATTTCATCTTGTCTTTATGTAAAATTATATTTGTAGGGTTAGAAGAGAAATAATTCCCTCTGCCCCTCAGAAAACCCTGTGATATCAGGTAAATATAGGCTGAGTCCAGCTTTTCTGGTTCACTGTCAATATATTGAGTATCTTTAGAATCCTGCTTTGTTCTCAACAATGCCTGACATCTTCTGGCAGCATATTTGGGGATTGAAATGATAAGTCACAATACCCAGCACGGTTTTATTTCACAAATGAATACGTCTATTTTGATATGAACAACTCGTTCATTCATTCAGAGAGAATCATAAGGGCCAAGCATGATGCTACAGTCTGAGGACAAACAGGATGGAAAGGACAGGAAAAGAGGAGTATTTGATATTCTTTACCGTTTCTAGTTAGTTTCTTTGTGGTTGTTGTTCACCAAAGTCAAACATACATTTTTTCTCATTTCCTCTACTTACTCCTTCGCCAACTTGGCCAGCTCTCATAAAGATAAGATTCATCAAGCCCAGGACATCACAGATAGCAGCAGAGGCTCACAGAGCAACAAATTCAGGTCCACTTGTGGGTCCTTTCAAGGTCAGGAGGGCGTGGCATTGGCTCTGGCCAGTTGCCATCTTGCCCAGTGACCTACAAGCTCAGGAATCTGATCAGGCCACTTTGCAGAGGTTGTCCACGCCACCAACTGCCCATCAGTTTCTGTTCTGACAGCCAAGAGCAAGAACAAAAGAAGTGAAATGCCAGCAGCTTTCAATCTCCTCACTTGATTCGATGGCCTTCTTGTTTTTTTTACCTCCCCAGATCTATTTCGGGAACTGTTTAACCAAAAGAAACTGATTCTTTCAAACTGCCTCTTCTTAACCCTTAGAAAGACAAAGGCTCTCACCGTTTTAATCTTGCATGGAGTGGAGGATAAGAAATAACTCTAGACATCCTGGAATCACTAGTACAGGTGGCAGCCACTACCACCTAATAATCATTACAATTCCTTACGGCAGTGCCACACATTTCAAAGTGTTTCCATCTGCACAATAAAATCTCGTAAGAGACAGGAAACACAGGCAGTATTATTGGCAGGAGGCGAAGAATCTGAATCTAGGTATAGGTAAGGAAGTGCAGGAGAAGATAAACTAGGAATACAGGAATTAAGAGCCCAATCCAGGTCTTTCAAACAGCAACACAGGAGCAATCAGCATTTTCCAGAAAATAAATTGGTATATACCAGCCCTGCCCAGACATAGAACGTGAGGCACACGTGTAAGTTACAAATTTTCCAGTAGCCACATAACGAAGAAAAACAGGTGAAATTAATTTTAATGTTTTTGATGTAACCCAACATTTTAAAATAAATACTATCACTGCATCATGAAATCAATATAAAAATTTTAATGCGCTACTTTGGCCTCTTTTGTACTAAGTCTTGGAAATCTATTGTGTGTTCAATCACCAGACGATGGCTGAATTCGGACTAGCCCCATTTCAAGTATGTAATAACCACATGTGGCTGATGACTACCATATAGGACAGCTCACAGATGTAGCCAAAGGGAGAAAATTAAGATGCTAGGTGCTAGTGAAAATCCAGTGGAATTCATTTAAAAGGGAAATTGGGTTGTGGAAGTGTTTCACCAGAAAAGGTGCTGAGGAAAGCCAGTATCACCCCAAAATGTGGGATCTGGCATCGCAGGAAACCCAGGAAAACAGTATCTGGCCCTAAGTAATAGAAGCAAGGACTTCCCTGGTGGCTGAGTTGTAAAGAACCTGCCTGCCAATGCAAAAGACACAAGGATGTGGGTTTGTGACTTCCTGATCCCTGGCTCAGGAAGATCTCCTCGAGGAGAGGAGGAAACGGCAACCCAGTCCAGTATTTTTGCCTGGAAAATTCCATGGACTGGGGAGCCTGGCGGGTTGCAGAAGAGTCAGGAGCAACTTAGCGACTGAACAATAATGGAAGCAAGGTCTGGAAAGGTTAGGAGGGAAGCAGGAGCAGACAGACGGGGGGCTTATAAACCCCTGTCAATGAGAAACCAGCTCCGCAATAATTTTAAACCACAGTGAGCTCTGACAGGAAACTGACCTAGTAAACCAGACAAATTACTACTGCAGCCGGCCCTGCCTGCTCTCATCCCATCCTCCCCTGACCCTACCTTGAAACTCGAGCTTTCTGGATGCTTCTGCTCAGCTTTCTGGAGGGTAAGAGAGGGAAGGCACACAGAGAGTCTGTGAGAGCTCGGACAGCCCAAGCCACAAGCCCTGGAGGTCTAGGTCATCTGTCTGAGAGCAAGTACTGGTGTGTGCTTTTGATCTCAACTTGCTGGGTGTCCCTGAACTGGTTGGTTCCCCTCTCTGACTTCTCAGTTATTAGGAAGTGTCCATCTTAATGCCTGATCATGGGACTTTCCTGGTGGTCCAGTGGCTAAGATTCGCACTCGCAATGGAGGAGGCATAGGTTCAATCCTCGGTCAGGGAATTGGACCCCACACGCCACAACTAAGACCCAGGACAGCCAAATAAATAAAGATTTAAAAGATAAACATAATAATGTCTGGTCATCTGGGACCACATCTGTTTGGGACAGTGAGTTTTCTGGTAGCGAAACCATTCATTGTCATACTATGCAAGCTACCTTTGGATAGCAAGGCCTGCAGTGCTCACACTGGAACTCTTGGGACTTGATTCCTGGCAAGGAGACCAGAGGGATGCAGGAGACACCACTGGCAAATGAAAATTTTAATATAAAATCTAAAACTTGGGATCTTCTGAGGAAATAGATTTGGGAGGCATCAGCAAGCCAACTGGGTAAGAAATAGTCTCTGGGGCTGCAGTTTACCCCACCTCTGTCTTCAGGGTAGACAGGAAGCCTGTGCACCTGCTGGATGATTACAAACAACAAACTAAACTCAGACAAAAGGGGAGTCCCATCAGTCTTGAAACAGGGCACTTGGGATTATTCAAATAGCATGAGCCTGCTCAGTTTGGAGCGGTCCCAGCACCTCTCTGAACCCCAGTATGTGTCTACAACACAAGTTAAGATGCCCTCCGCCTCCAGTGTCCTCTGAATCTATGTCTGAGTCCTCTGTATATTGTCTGTGCTGCAGGCTCTTAAATAGACACTGAAGGGACAAGTCAGCACAATCCATGCCAGACAGCAAGGGGACTCAGTGATCACTTTGTCCTGATGCTTGCTCAAAATGCCAAGGTGCTAAGAGCCATCCTATGGGAAGTTCCAGGGAGGCAGGTGCATGCTGGAGCAGCACAGAGTGGAAAAGAAGGAGCGCCATCATTTAGCTTCCCTGGTGGCTCAGATGGCAAGAATCTGCCTGCAATCAGGATACCTGGGATCAATCCCTGGGTCAGGAAGACCCCTTGGAGAAGGCCATGGCAGCCCACTCCAGTATTCTTGCCTGGAGAATCCCATGGACAGAGGAGCCTGGAGGGCGACAGTCCATGGGTCACAAAGAGTCAGACGCAACTGAGTGACTAACACGCGCGCGCGCGCGCACACACACACACACACACACACACACACACACAGAGCATTTAGAGAGCTCCGGATCCTTCGCTGATTCAGGTACGGCTGCTCCCCACCCCCACCCTGCTTCTCCTTGCACCTGGGTTTTGAGTGCCAGTGCTGGGCTCCTTCCAGTCCATTTGTGTCCCCTTGATCTGTGGAATTTCTCAAACGCTCCAGATTTTCTGGCTGGTTTAACAGCCTTATGGAGGGGTTAAAATCTCAAATTTAAACTGTCAAAGCTGTTTAGGGTCAAAAAAAAAGCCTCAATGATCTAACTGAATCCAGGTTCCTCTCAAAGATGCAACTGAACGCCATCATCATTTGGTTTTTGCAAACTCCCCCTTTTCTGTTGATGCTAAGAAACCTTGACAGTATTCTAGAAGGCAACTACACGTGCAATGAAAATAAAGTCAATGTAATTTCTTAGCAATACCTCATGCTCTAGTTCACATCAGTCACGGGAGGTCAAAACAGTGATTCCTGAAGGGACCTGCTCTAACATAACCCACCGGGACCAGGCTGGGAGAGGCTTTCAGGACACCCACATTTCTCGTATGTCCTCACCCTGATTGCTGACATAAAACTGAGTGGTTTTCTTGAATCTCTGAGCCTCCATTTCACTATTTGTAAAATGGAGAAAGCAGCTTATTTTCTGCCTAACAAACTGTATCAATAATCCAATACTGGAAATACTTGAATTGGGAGGGAAAAACAGCAGAGTAATAAGGACTATATTAGACATATATATATATATATATATATATATTCTTTTCATATTCCTTCCATTATGTTTTATCACAGGTTATTGAACATAACTCCCTATTCTATACAATAGGATCTTGTTTAACCATCCTATGGAGAATAATTTGCATCTACTAATCCTAACTCACAATCTTTGCTATACAGCAAAAATTACCCACAACATTGTTTATCAACTATACTTCAACAAAATTTTAAATACATATATAAAAATAAGAAGGGCTGTGATGGGATTACAGATGGATTTTTTTTCTATCCTTTATTTTCCAACAGTTTTGATTATACTACTTAAAGAAAATTTTTAATTTAGTGTAAAACTTAACATAAAGTAACTTGAAATTGATGAAGTCCATGTGATGGCAAATTGCAGTCAATTCTTAATTATCCTGTGTCACTGAATCACGGAGTATTTTGTCTATACTCAATTTTTTAAATCCAAGTGGGACTCCCCCTGGTCACTAAGAACCCCTCTGTGGTTGCCTTAATCAATGCACTCATCAAAAAATGTAAATATATGTAATATTTATATTGGGAACTGTAAACTCAGCATTGTGGAAAACACTTGGGAAATATGAAGGGCTCTGGTCCTGCCCTGTCACAAAGATGTTAGGAAAATAAGACTAATATGTGACAAAATATTGTACAAGTGACCAAACTGTGGTTATGACTAAAGAGCCAGGCTGCAGGGAACAAACTCTAGGGATAAGTGAATACCCAAGGTGACCAATGCCAATGTTATGGAAAATTGGGACCAAGTGAAACCTTGAAAAGTAGGTAATATCTATCTGTGAGATAGAAAGGAGAGGGGAGAGTCCTAGGAGCAAAAACGATAAAACAGGAAAGAAAACTAACATTTGCTGACAGCTACAATCCAAAGGGCACTGTTGTGGGTACTTCACTAAGTAATCTGGTAGATTCCATACAGACAGCATGGGAGGAAGTCTTTCTTAGTAACCCCATTGGACAGACAAGCAAACTGAGGCTCCGTCATTGTGCTATGTTCATGCGATAATACAGAAACCTGCCTGATTATAGGTGGCAGGTGTGCCTGGTGACATAATGGAGCATAACCTACAAGAAAGAGGGGCCAGATGATAGAATTATGCCTTCCTTATGGCAGTCACAAGCCAACATGCCTACTCATAACTGGAGACAGCTGGTGTGACTAAGGAATTGAAACAGGGTGAAATATTTTTCTGCTTTACTCTCTGGTATGACCACATTTCACTTTAACCTTTGAAAATGCAGCTTCCAAATTGAGATGTGTTATAAGTATGAAATACATGCTGAATTTGAAACACTGCATATGAGAAAGGAATGTAAAATAATTCATGAATAATTTTTAAGATTGATTAAATGTTAAAATAAGAATGTATTATATACATTACGGTAAAATAATATATGGTAATAAAAACATTTCATTTATTTCTTTTCATGCTTTCAATATGGCTGCTAGAAACTCTTAAGTTACAAATGTGACTCTCATTTCACACAGTGTGGTAGCACTGACACAGAGCTTTGAAACCCTGGGCATCAGTAAAATACATGTTAGATGCCACATTTTTCTTTTAGTGTTAGCCTGAGCTAACATTCCCTTGGATTATAAATTAAAATATTCTCCCAGTGATTTTAATTGCCTCATGTTTAGGATCACATGTAATTTTTTTCATATATTACCCTTTGCAAAGAAAGCATTTTCACACATACTATGTGAACCCCTACATCTCTGTGATGAGATGGAGCAAGTGAAATTGTCCCTACTACAGAGCAGGACACCAAGCCCAGTTAATCCATTTGCTAGTGAAGGGCAGAGAGAGTTTCAGCAGTTTCAGCACCAATTTCTCATCTTTCCTTGGCCAGAGGCTACCTTAATACCTCCTTGTCCCCATCGCTCTCACTTGCAAATCCCTGGGAGACCTCCCCAAGCAGTAATATTGCTCAACAAAGGAGTCCAGGTGGACTTCTAGGACGTTTTCGGTGCTGTGTGTGCTTAGTCGCTCAACTGTGTCCAACTCTTTGTGACCCCATGGACTGTAGCCCACCAGGCTTCTCTGTCCACGGGATTCTGCAGGCAAGAATACTGGAGTGGGTGGTCTATCCCTTCTCCAGGGAATCTGCCCAACCCAGGAATCAAATCCGGGTTTCCTGCTTTGCAGGCAGATTCTTTACCAGCTGAACTACCAGGAAAGCCCAAGGACAGTTTCTACCAACACAAAATGTAGCAATGCATTAACTCTCAGTACGCAAGAATTGCTCGTCTCTGCGCCTCAGGTGCAGGCCTTCTGGATGCTCATATATGGATGTACAACCAGCTGCATGTCCATCCCCTGCGACTCCGGCAGGCATCTGGGAGCTGGCGGTACTGCTTCAACAGGCTGTTCAAACAAGTGCTTTCAGACAGCAAGAAACCACCAGTACCATGTGTCTCTCTTCTGTTACGCTGAGTAAACTGGCAACTTACCCAAGACCTGCTCTGATGTGCACAACAGCCTCCTGACTACTGAAGCTCTGATTGCTTACCCAGCTCTCTGTCTCCCACAGCACCCTATCAATAATTCCTGGCACAACAGACAGGTTTAATAAAGGTCTACTTTGACAGGTGGTGGACAGAGTAAAGTCAGCAGCTTTAAAAAAATTTTTTTATTAATTTTGTTATGTTTGGCTGTGCTGGGTCTTCATTGCTGCATGAGAGCTTTCTCTATGGGTAGAGAGCAAGGGCTGCTTTCCAGTTGTGGTACACGGGCTTCTTATTGCGGTGGCTTCTCTTATCACAGAGCATAGGCTGTAGGGCGTGTGGTCTTGCAGCTTGCCAGCTCTAGAGAGCAGTCTCCGTAGTTGTGGTGCACGGGCTTAGTTGCTCTACGGCATGTGGGATCTATCCAGACTAGGGATCAAACCCATGTTCCCTGCATTGGCAGGAGGATTCTTATCCACTGTACCATTAGGGAAGTCCAGCAGCTTCTTTCTAATGTAAATCCAGGGAGGCTCTGTGATTCAGAAGAGGTTAAGAGTAGCCATGTTGGTTACTGGTCCAAAGTATATGTGTTTTGAAGCTAGATGGGAGCTTGAGCCAAAGTTCTGATTCAGCTGCTTGGTGCCTGTGTGACTTTGGGCAGGTTGCATAACCTTTCTGAGCTTCATTTCCCTATTATTAAAATGGGGATGATAATAATGGTTGGAGTTTATACCTATGGCTGCAGAGGTAAGGTAGGGCTCCAATCTAGCTGGCACTCTTATCACCAGGCCATGTACCATGGTTTAAGGCAGTGTGGGCCAGAAAAGAGGGCCAACATTCTTCAAACCACTCCACATTGATAGCAGAGATGCTATCTGTCCATTGAACCTGAGCCTGCAAGTCTACCCAGACAGGAGGTTTTTTACTGTCATGAAAATACACTGTGTTATAGGATGCAGGGAGTACTCAGTCAGAAATGGCCGTCTCTCAGGATGCCATCATTTAGGGTCTGATGAAACATTTTCCACATTTGATGTCATGGAAAGGAAATGACAGACTGGGGCTCACAGCCTGGTTCACCCGTTTCATTTGTGTCTGCTGAACTTCTGTTCCTCACTTGTAAAACCGGGACAAGAATAAAATAGGACTTCTGTGAGAATGCCAGCAAAAGGTAAACGGTAAAGTGGTGGGCATATGGTAGCCTTGTGATCACTTTGAATGACCTTCCCACTTGCTGAGAGAGAGGGAGGGAGAGGGAAGGCTCAAAGGGAGAGGGGCCTGACCATCACACTCATCTCCCTGACTTTGTCTCCTTTACTGATTCTTGATCCCTATGCTGCCAGCCATCTATGGACCATGTGGAGGCTTACCACCTTGTGTCTGTCCATTAGAGAAGTCACCTACTAGCAGGGTTTCAACCTCTACATCTTTGCACATGGCACCCAACTTTGCCCTATAATCACCCAGGTTGTAGCCACACTGCTAGAACTGTCTGCTAGGTGTTTTCATCTGGGAGATCAATCAGCTCATACTAAATTCAACTTAGACAGAAACATATTGTCCATCTTCCTTCCAAATTCTCCAAAGAGCCTCCTCTCTTCTGTATCCATTGGTGACCTTGCTCCTTATTTCACTGAGGTAGCAGCAATCAAAAGAAAACTTCTGCAGGTCCCACAACCAAATCTACTAACCTAGTTGTACCCACAATCACATTATTGGCCTGGAACAGCAGCATCCCCATTATCTGTGGGGTACACATTCCAAGACCACAGTGGATGCCTGAAACCATGAATTCTACCAAACCCTGTACATACTATGTTTTTTCCTATACATACATACCTATGACAAAATTTAATTTACAAGTTAGGTACAGTAAGAGATGAATAAAAATAACACAGAAAATATACAAAAATAGACTATAATAAAAGTTGTGTGAACGTGGTCTCTTTCTCAAAATATCTTACTGGACTGTCCTCACCTTTTCCGTGATGACACAGAAACACACCTATATGATGAGATGAAGTGAGATGAATGAGGTAGGTGTTGTGAAGCAGCGTCAGGCTGCTCTTGACCTGAGGGTACATCAGGAGGAGGACCACCTGCTCTATGTGAACCTGGATCATCAGTCATGACAATATTGAGGTCAGATGTCAAGAACAGACTGTCAATGTCTGGGATCCCAGGTAGGATGGAGTGGGGTGGCCTAAGATGTCATCATCCTTCTCAGAATGGTGTGCAACTTAAAACGTATGAACTGTTTATGTCTGGAATTTTTCTATTTGAGATTTCTAGACCATAGTTGACCATAGATGGCTGAAACCATGAAAAGCAAACCTTCAGATGGCCGTTGGGTGGAGGGGACTGTATCCTTCTTACCACAGTGAATTACCCCTGCTCCTGTCTCCCAGGACAGCCCCTTCAGTTCTCATCCTTCATCAATCCTGTCCTCTCTCCTTAAGATTTCCTTCTCAAATGGACTGTCCTCATCCCCTTAACCTATAAACTTATCAGCAAACCCCCTTCCCATTAAAAACTCCCTTGACCCCATTCCTCTGCTCTCTTTCCTAACAGACATTCTCAAAATAATTGGGATCTGTGTTCTCTCTACTCTTCTCTCATTTTATTTTCTAGAATCAACTTCTACTAGGCTTTTTGGTCACCATCATTCAAGAGAATTGTTCTTGTCACCAAGGACCTCCAAATGGTCAAATCTAGTGGCAACTTCTAGTCCTCACATTACTTAAGGTTGGCATTTGACATAATTAATTGCTCTTCCTTGAAACACTTTTTTCATCTGGCCTCTACCATGGATCTCCCTTGAATCTCTCCAGTTCATTGTCTGTTCTTGCTCAGGTATCTTTGCTGGTTCTTCATCATCTTCTCAATCTCCCAATCTTAGAACGCATGGTTCTTTTTCTCTTCTCACTCTCCTGGTAATCTCATCCAGTCTGGCGGATTTAAAAGGTATCTAGACTCCAAAAACTCCAAAAATTGCATTTGCAGGTTAGAATGCGTCTCAAAACTTCACAAATTCACACATACAACTGCTTACTTGATATTTTTTCTTACTAGTCTCAAATTTAATATATCCATTTTAGACACAACTTCTAACACACATGCACACTGCTTTTCCCTGAAATATCTCCATTTCACTTTCTGAAGCCAAAAATCTTACAGATAACCTTGACATCTCTCCATCTCTTATACCTAAAATCCAAATCATCAGTTCTACTTTCAAAAAATATTCAGAAGGTAATTCTTAACAGTTCTGTCACCAGCATCCTAATCTAAGGCACCATCCTGTGTTCCTGTCTGCACATTAGCATAACTTCCAACAAGATTCCCGGCTTCTCCCACTAAAGTTTATCTTCCCCACAACAGACAGAAAGATGCCGTCAAAATAAATCAGATCATAACACTCTTCTGTACATACCTTCCAATGGCTTCCCCTCAGAGCAAAATTCAAGGTCCTTTCCATGACCTACTAGCTTCCACATAACCTCCAGAGAAGTTCCTGCTACACTTTTCTGATCTCCTGGTCATGGCCTGTGCTACAATCTCCTGGCCACGTGTATGGCCTCCTTGCTGATCTACAAATACATCACGCCAATGCCAACCTCAGATCCATTCTATTTGCAGCCCTCACTCCCACATGGTCATAGAGAGCTGTATGGCCTGCCCCCTCCCTGGTTTCTCTCCCCAAAGGCCAACTTGTCAAAGAGGTTCCCCCTGATTGCTTTATACAAATAATACACATCAGACCATCATTCTTATATTCCTTACTGGACTCTCTTCTCCAACATACACCCACCACCATTGGACATGTTATTTGCACATGTGAGTTTTTGTTTTTTTTATCTTTTTATTGAAGGATAATTGCTTTACAGAATTTAGTTGTTTTCTGTCAAACCTCAACATGAATCAGCCATAGGTATACATATATCCCCTACCTTCTGAAGCTTCCATCTTCTGCCCCATCGCACCCCTCTAGGTTGATACAGAGCCCCTGTTTGAGTTTCCTGAGCCACACAGCAAATTCCCATTGGCTATCTCTTTTGAGTATGGTGATGTAACTTTCCCATGTTACTCTTTCCATCCATCTCACCCTCTCACCATGTCCACAGGTCTATTCTCTATGTCCATTTCTCCATTAAAGCTTCGCTGGTGGCTCAGAGGTTAAAGCATCTGCCTGCAATGTGGGAGACCTGGGTTCTATCCCTGGGTCGGGAAGATACCATTTCTCCATTGCTGCCCTGTAAATAAATTCTTCAGTACCATTTTTCTAGATTCTGTATATGTGCGTTAGAATATGATATTTAGCTTTCTCTTTCTGACTCACTTCACTCTGTACAACAGGTTCTAGGTTCATCCACCTCATCAGAACTGACTCAAATGTGTTTCTTTTTATGCTTTAGTAATATTCCATTGTGTATATGTACCACAACTTCTTTTTCCATTCATCTGTTGATGGACATCTAGGTTGCTTCCATGTTCTAGCTATTGCAGATAGTGCTGCAATGAACAATGGGATACATGTGTCTTTTTCAGTTTTGGTTTGCTCAGGGTATATGCCTAGGAGTGGGATTGCTGGGTCATATGGTGGTTTTATTCCTAGATTTTAAGGAATTTCCATACTGTCTTCCATAGTTACTGTATCAGTTTACATTCCCACCAACAGTGCAAGAGTGTTCTCTTTTCTCCACAACATCTCCAGCATTTATTGTTTGTAGACTTTTTGATGATTGCCATTCTGACTGGTGTGAGGTGATATCTCATTGTGGTTTTGATTTGCCTTTCTCTAATAATGAGCTATTATTAGCTCATATTATGAGCATGGAGCTATTCCACGTTCAAGGTTAGGAGGGGCAGTGGTGAGGAGATACACCTCGTCCAAGGTAAGAGAAACCCAAGTAAGATGGTAGGTGTTGCAAGAGGGCATCAGAGGGAAGACACACTGAAACCATACTCACAGACAACTAGTCAGTCTAATCACACTAGGACCACAGCCTTGTCTAACTCAGTGAAACTAAGCTGTGCCCTGTGGGGCCACCCAAGACAGGAGGGTCATGGTTGGAGAGGTCTGACAGAATGTGGTTCACTGGAGAAGGGAATGGCAAACCATTTCAGTATTCTTGCCTTGAGAACCCCATGAACAGCATGAAAAGGCAAAATGATAGGATACTGAAAGAGGAACTCCCCAGGTCAGTAGGTGCCCAATATGCTACTGGAGATCAGGGGAGAAATAACTCCAGAAAGAATGCAGGGATGGAGCCAAAGTGAAAACAATACCCAGCTGTGGATGTGACTGGTGATAGAAGCAAGGTCTGATGCTGTGAAGAGCAATATTGCATAGGAACCTGGAATGTTAGGTCCATGAATCAAGGCTAATTGGAAGCGGTCAAACAGGAGATGGCAAGAGTGAACGTCGACATTCTAGGAGTCAGCGAACTAAAATGGACTGGAATGGGTGAATTTAACTCAGATGACCATTATATCTACTACTGCAGCCAGGACTCACTTAGAAGAAATGGAGTAGCCATCATGGTCAACAAGAGAGTCCGAAATGCAGTACTGGATGCAATCTCAAAATGACAGAATGCTCTCTGTTCATTTCTAAGACAAACCATTCAATATCTCAGTAATCCAAGTCTATGCCCCAACCAGTAACGCTGAAGAAGCTGAAGTTGAACGGTCCTATGAAGACCTACAAGACCTTTTAGAACTAACACCCAAAAAAGATGTCCTTTTCATTATAGGGGACTGGAATGCAAAAGTAGGAAGTCAAGAAACACCTGGAGTAACAGGCAAATTTGGCCTTGGAATACAGAATGAAGGAGGGCAAAGGCTAATAGAGTTTAGCCAAGAAAATGCACTGGTCATAGCAAACACCCTCTTCCAACAACACAAGAGAAGACTCTACACATGGACGTCACCAGATGGTCAACACCGAAATCAGATTAATTATATTCTTTGCAGCCAAAGATGGAGAAGCTCTATACAGCCAGCAAAAACAAGACCAGGAGCTGACTGTGGCTCAGATCATGAGCTCCATATTGCCAAATTCAGACTTAAATGGAAGAAAGTAGGGAAAACCACTAGACCATTCAGGTATGACCTAAATCAAATCCCTTATGAGTATACAGTGGAAGTGAGAAATAGATTTAAGGGACTAGATCTGATAGACAGAGTGCCTGATGAACTATGGAATGAGGTTCATGACATTGTACAGGAGACAGGGATCAACCATCCCCATGGAAAAGAAATGCAAAAAAGCAAAATGGTTGTCTGGGGGAGGCCTTACAAACAGCTGTGAAAAGCAGAGAAGTGAAAAGCAAAGGAAAAAAGGAAAGATATAAGCATCTGAATGCAGACTTCCAAAGAATAGCAAGGAGAGATAAGAAAGCCTTCCTCAGTGATCAATGCAAAGAAATAGAGGAAAAGAACAGAATGGGAAAGACTAGAGATCTCTTCAAGAAAACTAGAGATACCAAGGGAATATTTCATGCAAAGATGGGCACAATGAAGGACAGAAATGGCATGGACCTAATTGAAGCAGAAGATATGAAGAAGAGGTGGCAAGAATACACAGAAGAACTATGCAAAAAAGATCTTCACTACCCAGATAATCACGATGGTGTGATCACTCACCTAGAACCAGACATCCTGGAATGTGAAATCAAGTCGACCTTAGAAAGCATCACTACGAACAAAGCTAGTGGATATGATGGAATTCCAGTGGAATTATTTCAAATGCTGAAAGATGATGCTGTGAAAGTGCTGCACTCAATATGCCAGCAAATTTGGAAAACCCAGCAGTGGTCACAGAACTGGAAAAGGTCAGTTTTCATTCCAATCCCAAAGAAAGGCAATGCCAAAGAATGCCGAAACTACCACACAATTGCACTCATATCGCACGCTAGTAAAGTAATGCTCAAAATTCTCCAAGCCAGGCTTCAGAAATATGTGAACCGTGAACTTTCAGATGTTCATGCTGGTTTTAGAAAAGGCAGAGGAACCAGAGATCAAATTGCAAACATCCGCTGGATCATCAAAAAATCAAGAGAGTTCCAGAAAAACATCTATTTCTGCTTTATTGACTATGCCAAAGCCTTTGACTGTGTGGATCACAATAAACTGTGGAAAATTCTGAGAGAGATGGGAATACCAGACCACCTGACCTGCCTCTTGAGAAACCTGTATGCAGGTCAGGAAGCAACAGTTAGAACTGGACATGGAACAACAGACTGGTTCCAAATAGGAAAAGGAGTACATCAAGGCTGTATATTGTCACCCTGCTTATTTAACATCTATGCAGAGTACATCATGAGAAACACTGGACTGGAAGAAGCACAAGCTGGAATCAAGATTGCCAGGAGAAATATCAATAACCTTAGATATGCAGATGACACCACCCTTATGACAGAAAGTGAAGAGGAACTAAAGAGCCTTTTGATGAAAGTGAAAAAGGAGAGTGAAAATGTTGGCTTAAAGCTCGACATTCAGAAAATGAAATCATGGCATCTGGTCCCATCACTTCATGGGAAATAGATGGGGAAACAGTGGAAACAGTGTCAGACTTTATTTTGGGGGGCTCCAAAATTACTGCCAATGGTGACTGCAGCCATGAAATTAAAAGACACTTACTCCTTGGAAGAAAAGTTATGACCAACCTAGATAGCATATTCAAAAGCAGAGACATTACTTTGTCGACTAAGGTCCATCTAGTCAAGGCTATGGTATTTCCAGCGGTCATTTATGGGTGTGAGAGTTGGACTGTGAAGAAGGCTGAGCACCGAAGAATTGATGCTTTTGAACTGTGGTGTTGGAGAAGACTCTTGAGAGTCCCTTGGACTGCAAGGAGATCCAACCAGTCCATTCTGAAGGAGATCAGCCCTGGGATTTCTTTGGAGGGAATGATGCTAAAGCTGAAACTCCAGTACTTTGGCCACCTCATGCGAAGAGTTGACTCATTGGAAAAAACTCTGATGCTGGGAGGGATTGGGGGCAGGAGGAGAAGGGGACGACAGAGGATGAGATGGTTGGATGGCATCTCTGACTCGATGGATGCGAGTCTGAGTGAACTCCGGAAGTTGATGATGGGCAGGGAGGCTTGGCGTGCTGCAATTCATGGGGTTGCAAAGAGTCAGACACGACTGAGTGACTGAACTGAACTGAAGGTTGGTCCAGTGGTTTGTTTAAGCTTTGTATAGGGTAAGATTTGTGCTGAGTTTTTGTTTGTTTGTTTTTCCTCTGATGGCCAAGGCTGAGTGAGGTAGTAATCCTGTCTGCTGATGATTGGGTTTGTATTATTGTTTTGTTTGTTGTTTAGATGAGGCATCCTGCACAGGGTGCTACTGGTGGTTGGGTGATGCCACGTCTTGTATTCAGGTGGTTTCCTTTGTGTGAGTTTTCACCATTTGACACCCACTCAGGTTAGTTCTCTAGTAGTCTAGGGTCATGGAGGCAGTGCTTCCACTCCACAGGCTCAAGGCTTGATCTCTGGTCAAGAACGAAATCCACAAGTGGTTTGTTATGGCATTAAGTGAGATTAAAACAGATATCCAAAAACGAGAAACCAAAGATGAACCCCAGACAAACGGCAGTTACCAAATCAGGCAAATAATAATTAAAATTATGGAACATACACATATACATAAATACCTATTATTTTCATTGCTTTATTCTCCACTGGGCACCTTGCTTTACTTTTGTTCTCCAGTTTATGCTTTAGTTAGTTTTGTTCTTAACTGGTAAATATTGGACTAGCAAAAGTCAAACCAGTCCAATAAAAATAAAGTAAAATAGACTGACCCAGCAAACAAAGGAAATAAAAAATTATATTTACCAGTTAAGAACAAAACTAACTAAAGCATAAACTGGAGAACAAATGTAAAGCAAGGTGCCCAGTGGAGAATAAAGCAATGAAAATGAAATTAACAAATATGTTGAGAGGAAAGTAAAGAAAGAAAAGAAAGAATAAACTTGCAAAGTTAAATAGAGGTAGATGAAGAAGATTTATATACATTTAAGATTAACTGCAAGGGGAAAAGAACAGTAGGAAAGGCAAACAAAGGAATAAATGTAGAAAAATATAATAGGTTTTAAAAAATTAAAACTTAAAATTATAGAAAAGAGAAAAGAAAAAAAAACACAAAAGAAGAAAGAAAAAAGGAAAACTCCACAGAACTGCAAAAGCCCAACGTAGAGGTAGAGGTTTACAAAAACAATAAAAAGTGTGACTGAATATGCACATATACATGTACACCCATAAGCAAAATCAAAGCAGCCCCCCAAAAATAAAGTACAGTAGACTGACCCAGTGAACAAAGGGAACCAAAAATTATGTCTACAGAACAAAACTAACTAAAGCACAAGCTGGAAAACAAAACTAAAGCAAGGTGCCAAGTGTGGAACAAAGCAATGAAAATAAAATTAACAAATATGGTGACTGGAAAGGAAAAAAAAAAACGTAAGAAAGAAGAGATATGCAAAGTTAAATAGAGATAGATAAAGAAGATTTATATATATTAAAGATTTAACTGCAAGAGTGAAAATAACAGTAGGAAAAGCAAATAAAGGGATAAGTGTAGGGAAACTAATAATAGGTTTAAAAAATTAAAATTAAAAAAGAAAAAAGGAAAACTCCCCAGAACTGTAAAAGCCCAATCTAGAGGCAGAGGTTTATAACAATAAAAAATGTGACTGCTGCTGCTGCTGCTGCTAAGTCGCTTCAGTCGTGTCTGACTCTGTGCGACCCCATAGACGGCAGCCCACCAGGCTCCCCCGTCCCTGGGATTCTCCAGGCAAGAACACTGGAGTGGGTTGCCATTTCCTTCTCCAATGCAGGAAAGTGAAAAGTGAAAGTGAAGTCGCTCAGTCATGTCCGACTCGTAGCTGAGAAAAAAAATTAAATTAAAAGAAAAAGCTTAATTAGATTTCATAGTGCCAATAAAATTGACAACTACAATGGGGTGGGGGTGGGGAGGAAAGAAAATAAAAGAAAATCCTAAAGAATCTACAGAGCAAAACATAAGAATAAGTCAAAACATAAGAATAATGTTTTTCTTGGGTCACTGCTGTCAGAGTCCTTTCCCTTACTGGGAGTCACAGTCCACCTCACCTCCCTAGGATGACCTCTAATGCTGTGCTGATCTCTGGACCTGCTGTGGGGCAGCTCAGATTCTAATATGGCCCTACCCCTGTGTTCTTGCCTCCATTGTCCACAGCTATCAGAACTAGTGTTTTCTCTTTTGTGGGAACTCTAAATGACCTTTTAAATATTCCATAGACACAGAGTCTGCCTAGTTGACTGTGTGGATATAATCTGCAGCTCGTACAGCTGGTGGGAGGGTTTTGGGTCTTCTTCCTTAGCCACACTGCCCCTGGGTTTCGACTGTGGTTTTATTTCCACCTCTGTACATGGGTCATCCACTGGGGTTTGCTCCTGAGGCTGCCCTGGAGGATTTGGGTTTGCCCCTGTGAGGGCCAGGGGTGGAGGTGGTGCAGTTACTTGGGTCACAGGGGTTTTGGCCGCACCAGGTACTCAGGGGAGTTGGCGGTTAGGGCAGCAGGAAATATAGTACTCTAGAAGGGTATGGCAACAAGCGCTGGCCAATACGCTCCAGTATTCTTGCCTGGAGAACCCCTCTCCCTAACAGAGAAGCCTGGCAGGCCACAATCTACAGGGTCGCCAAGAGTTGGACACTACCAAAGTAACCCTGCGCGCCTAGACACAAGATTTTTTCCCTGTGGCAGCTCTGCCCCAGTGAGAGTTGAACATGAAGGTGGCGCAGCTGCTTGGCTTGTGGGGACCCTGGCGGCGCCATGTGTGCAGGGACACGGACTGCCTCTGCCCCAGGAGTTATGGCCCTATCAGAGTCTTTTTTCCAGCCTCTTGTAGCTGGTGATCAGAAGGCCTCTTTGGCCAGTCTTTCTCCTTAGCTCTGCCCATACAGGCATTTAGAGGGCTTCCTTGCCTGGGGTCCTTCTCTGTTGTTTGGCAGGAGGCGTGTAGAGGGGCCCCCCTGGCTAGGGTCCTACTCTGTATTTTGGAGTGTCAGGCACTTAAACGGGCACCCTGGGTGGGGTCCTACTCTATAGCTCAGTGCATCAGGCCTTTGATAGGGCTTCCCTGGTGGCTCAACTAGTAAAGAATCGGCCTGCAATGCAGGAGACCTGGGTTCAATCCCTGGGTTGGGAGGACCCCCTGGAGAAGGGAAGGTCTACCCACTACAGTATTCTAGCCTGGAGAATTCCATGAACTGTAAGAGTTGGGCACTACTGAGCAACTTTCACTTCACTTTCAGGCCAGCTTCTCTATTGTTTAGCTGCCAAGGCGGGCATGTCAGGGGAGAGAGGCTATGGTGATGGCTCCACCCCTTAAGTGTGACTCAGCAGTATCACCTTGCTTCCATGACTGCCTGGCTTTTCTCCACAGGCATTTCCCACCACAGTCTCCTCCCTCACATCCCTTCCATCCATCTCTCTGCACTCAACAGCAGCCCTTGCCCAGGAATTGCTCCACAATCCCTAAATTCCAGCTTCCAGCTGCTGCACCTTCCAGAGGATCTGCATCCCTGTCTGGAGTATATATGGCTGTGGCAAGGACTGTCTGATTCTCATTCCATGTAGGCTGCCACAGCTCAGCTGTTTCATTCTCAGCCTTAAATGTCTCTCCTCTGACTCAGACAACTGCCCCAATGTGGGGATTGGACCCCTACTTCAGTTCCCCCACCTGCTGAGGGCAGGTCCAGTCCTATTAACACTCCTGTTTTTCCCCCTAGTTCCTTTGTCCTACTAAGTTTTGCATGGGTCTATATATTCTTTTCCTCTGGTCAGGTACTCCTGTCCACTCTCTGCTGGTGTTCTGCATACACTTCTGTGTCTGAAGGTGTATTCCTGACGTATCCGTGGAGAGAGAGATACTCCACGTCCACCTACTCCTCTGCCATCTTGTTCTCTCTCCCCATGTGATTACTTTCAGTTGGGTGTCCCAGCTGGCCCAGTGGGAAAGAATCTGCTTGCCGATGCAGGAGATGCAAGAGATGTAGGTTCAATCCCTGGGTCGGGAATCTCCTCTGGAGGATGAAATGACAACCCAGTTCACTATTCTTGCCTGGAAATCCCATGGACAGAAGAGCCGGGTGGGCTACAGTGCACTGAGTCATAAAGAGTCAGGCACAACTGAGCATGCATACCCACTTCTACTAGAATTTAAGCTCTGTGAGAGTAGAGGCTTTGCTTCTGTTCACTGCTGTATCCTCACACATGTTAACTGACTAAGAAGTGTTTTTAAGTGTTTATTTGGTCTTAGTCATGGCACCTGGGCTTTTCGCTGCAGGGCTTGGGGTTTTCTCTAGTTGTGGCATGCAGGCTTAGCTGCCCCTTAGCATATGGGGTCTTAGTTCTCCAACCAGGGAATGGACCCATGTCCCCTGCACTGGAAGGCAGATGCTTACCTAATGGGACACTAGAGAAGTCCCAAGAATTTTAAGAATTGTTTTAATGTGTCACATTATTTATAACTCATCCTAGTCCATAAATAATGAGGGTGACGCCACAGACTATAGCCCACCAGGCTCCTCTGTCCATGGAATTCTCTAGGCAGAAATACTGAAATGGGTAGCCATTTCCTTCTCCAGGAGATTTTGACTACACTAAAGCCTTTGACTGTGTGGATTACAACAAACTGTAGAAAATTCTTCAAGAGATGGGAATACCAGACCACCTGACCTGCCTCCTGAGAAACCTGTATGCAGGTCAAGAAGCAACAGTTAGAACCAGACATGGAACAATGAACTGGTTCCAAATTGGGAAAGGAGGATGTCAAGGCTGTATACTGTCACCCTGCTTATTTAACTTATATGCAGAGTACATCATGCAAAATGCCGGGCTGGATGAAGCACAATCTGGAATCAAGATTGCCGGGAGAAATATCAATAACCTCAGATATGCAGATGACACCACCAGTTTGGCAGAAAGCAAAAAGGAACTAAAGAGCCTCTTGATGAAAGTGAAAGAGAACAGTGAAAAAGCTAACTTAAAATTCAGCGTTCAAAAAACTAAGATCATGGCATCCAGTCCATCACTTCATGGCAAATAGATGTGGAAACAATGACAGACTATTTTCTTGGACTCCAAAATCACTGTGGATGCTGACTAAAGCCACAAAATTAAAAAACACTTCCTCCTTGGAAGGAAAGTTATGACAAACCTAGACAGCATATTAAAAAGCTGAGATATCACTTTGCCAACAAAGGTCCATATGGTCAAAACTATGGTTTTTTTCCAGTAGTCATACACAGATGTGAAAGTTGGGCTACAAAGAAGACTGAGTGCCAAAAAATTGATGCTTTCAAATTGTGATGCTGGAGAAGACTCTTGAGAGTCCCTTGGACAGCAAGGAGACCAAACAAGTCAATCCTAAGGGAAATCAACCCTGAATATTCATTAGAAGGACTGATGCTGAAGCTCCAATACTTTGGCCACCTGATGTGAAGACTCACTGGAAAAGGCCATGATGCTGGAAAGACTGAAAGCAGGAGGAAAAGAGGGCAACAGAGGAATGGATGGATGACATCACCAACTCAATGGACATGAGTCTGAGCAAACTCCGGCAAATAGTGAAGGACAGGGAAACCTGGCAGGCTGCAGTCCACAGGGTCACAAACGGTCAGACACAACTGAACCAGAAGACCATGAATGTTGCCCGTAACCCTTTGAGGATCCTTCACATACTACAGGACAAACTTAAAACTTAACTTAGCTTTTATGGCCCACCATGATCTGGTGATGCCTACCTCAGGGTCTCCTCTTCTGTATATGCATCTCTCCCTGCCTCAGAATACGCCTTTCTGCTATCTGCTTTGGCTTATACTGTTCTTCACTCTCTTGGGACACCTTCTCTCATCTACTTCCCAAAATCTACCCACCCTTCAAAGTCTGGATCAACCCCACTTCTCTTCCAAGGACTCTCCTAATCATGCTACCCAAAGTGAATACCCCCTGCTCTGTCTTCCCATTGGTCTTACTGCTGGCATCAGTCATTCGGCATTTAGCACACCCGTGTGTGCTTGTATTCCTGCAAGGGACACTCGCTTGTAGGGTTCCCCAGGTGATGCAGTGGCAAAGAATCCACCTGCAATGCAGGAGACGTGGACTCGATCCTTGGCTTGAGAAGATCCCAGGGATCTCGGGAGGAGGAAATGGCAGCTCACTCCAGTATTCTTGCCTGGAAAATTCCATGGACAGAGGAGCCTGACAGTCTACAGTCCACGGGGTCACAAAAGAATCAGACATGACTGAACACACACACAGCATGATATCCACTTATTATTATTCGATAGTTATCTCATCAAGCCTCTATCATATATTAGTGATACTCTCTTTCCATACTTACAGTTGATCAATTTGATCTATTTGTCTATGTTATAAACTCTTTGGGGAAGAAAATTAAGATTTTAACTTTATTTGAATGGTCTGTGAATATATTTGTATGTATATATATGTGTGTGTGTGTGTGTGTGTGTGTGTGTGTGTGTGTGTGTAAATCAAAAAGAATGTGGCCTGTTTCATGCCTCTGTATTGTTATAAATATTGTCCCATTAGCCTGGAATGCCCTTGCTCCAGCTCTTATTATTCCCATCTGTCAGGCAAATCTTCCTCATCTTTAAATAGAAGAGTTAGGCTGATCTGTCCTTACTCTGGGTCTCCTCTGCCTCTAACCTATCGCTCTTGTCTGGGTCTCACGATTTTCTTGTCTGTCTTGTTTGGTGAATGACTTCCCCTCCTAAAACCACTAACAATAATATTCTATGGTATATTTAAGTACTTTCCATTCTTCACAAGAAAAGCACTAATTAAATCCATGCAGGTGTTGTACTCATTGTTTTGCCAAATATATCTATGAACTTTAAATGCACATTCTCATGATTAGTTCCTTATGTATCCAAAATGTTTCCTCTTTTTTTTACTTTCACAACATTCATCTGAAGTTGCCATGAAACATCCCCATGTTGCATCTGAATTAATGAGTTCCACAGTTTTGTGTCTCTGTTGTTGTTTTACATATTGTTCCACTTGCCTGCAATGCCTTAAGACTAGAAAGAGATGGAGTGAATTAATCAGTAGAACATACTCCATAAACACTAAAATTCCCCATATTGTTGCTCGCATTTGCCATTCCTTGGGTATCACAAATGATTTTTAGAAGTAAAGATGAATTAAGAAGCTTGATCATAACACAAATTCTGAGAAATCATGAAGATTGAGAAAGGTGATGCTAAGGATAACATACAGTGGCTAACCTGGCATTTTCTAAGCAAACTACCTTGATTTGAATTCCAGCTCCACCTTTTTCTAGTTGAGTCCCTTGGGTGTTATTTTATATCACTTACTCGCAATTCCTTTGTCTAGTGTCTACCTAGTAAAGATAACAGAAGAAATTGATAGCACTGTGATGAATAAAAAAGATAATGTACATAAAATACTTAACATGCTGCCTGGCACAAAGTAAGCATTCTATAAATAAACTGATGCTATTTATAAATATTATTATATCAAAAGACTAGAAATAGACAAATATTTTCATAATTGAAAAGAAAAATTCTGGAAACAGCTTAACAGTAAACATCATATAGGCAGAATCCTCAAAAACATTATTAAATAATAAAGAGAAACGTTAGGTTAGTGTGTTCATTATGACTAACTCCACTAATCTTGTTTCCTAGTTGAAAAGGATTATTAGAGTAATTATGTACTAATGAATGTGCTGTATCTTCATGTTTTGTAACGTTTTATACTTTTGGTCATTTCTTTAGAAGAATATATATAAAATGAGAATTCTGTTATGTAACCTGGTTAAAAATGTATCAATTGCCCTCCGATGGCAAATAACTAGAAAACTAGACAAAAGCAAGAAAACTATCATTTTCAAACATTAGAAAGGGGCAGTGCTTGATTGCGATCCCTAAGAAAAGAGATACAAGCTAGACAAGTCCTGTGGGAATCTAGGCATTCTGTCTGAAATGGTTTTCAAGGTCGTGGTACGGAGAGAAGCAGCCCAAGCAAACACAGTAGTCTTGCTGAACTGAGGAGACAGAGACCAGAGTTTCAATAGGTTGAGGGAGCTAGAATTTGTGGAATAGAATACCTTAGAAAAGGAATCTAAGAAGGAAAGAGATCCAGATATTTGCATAGCAATCCTCTTGAGTCTTCCATTAAGTACTAAGCTTCACATGCTCAACAAGAAATGGTATGAGGGCAGGCAAAGAACAAATACTGATCAGATGAAAGCTAAACATTTCTAGAGCTCACATGAGGCTAGGAGATAGTGAAGTTCCAACCAGCCCCCGTGGAGAAAATGTATTGATCCTTGGGGACATTCAATAGATACTGAGAATGGTCATAAATTACTTACTGTTAAATTATCCCATGAATAAATTTTAAAATAAATAAGCCCGCTTTAAAAAATTATTTGAAAGGGTCAGACTGTTCCACAAGTAACCTAATGGCCTGCCAAAAGAAGACTGACCATTCCTTAAAAGAAAACAATATATAATTGAACAATGTTACAATCACAATCTCCAATACCAGTTGCCCAACACCAAGACCTGTTAGATAAATAACCCATAATCAGTAATATTTTGAAAAATAACAATAAAAATGGTGACAGAAGAGACATTAAACAATGGAGGTAGAAGATGAAAACTTTAAAATGGCTAATATACATATGTTTGAAGATTTAAAGGAAAACATAAAAGAAATGAGAAAAATTAAAGATATAAAAAAGAAGCATAATGAAATGTCCAGAGCTGAAAATATATCTGATATTAAAAATTCATTAAGTGTACTTACTTAATAGCAGATTAAATGCTGCAGGGGGAAAAAAGACCAGTGAGCTTTTAGACAAGAAGCAGAAAGAGAACAAAAGATTGAAAAAATTGCTTATAATATCAACTCTGAAGACAAATCAGTCTAACATATGTGTAACTGGAGTCCCACAAGGGGAAGGATAAGAGAATATTTAAATAAAGAAGCCAAAATTTACCCAACTTGGTAAAAATTATAAACCCACAGATCCAAAACGTCCAACAAAGAGCAAGTAGAAAGTGAAAATATTAGAAATATCATAATGAAACTGCTGTAAATCATAGGTAATGATAAAATTGCAAAAGCATCCAGAAGAAAAAGACATATCCAAAGGCAAATAATGGCTGCAGACTTTCCCCAGAAATAATGTAAGCCAGAAGGCAATTGAATGACACATTTAAAGAAAGTCAATCAATAATTCTGTATTTATTGATAATATTCCTTAAAAATAGAAGCAAAATAAAGACTTTTTAAAATTTAAATTTATTTATTTTAATTGGAGGCTAATTACTTTACAATATTGTATTGGTTTTGCCATATATCAACATAAATCCACCATGGGTGTACACGTGTTAAGACTTTTTTTAAAAAGCTAAAAAAAAATGTCACCAGCATATCTGCATTCCAAAAAAAATGTTAATGAAATTCAGACTGAAAAAAAAATGACACCAGATGGGAACTCAGATCAACATAAAGAAATGAAGAATGCTGAACTAGTAAATGTATAAGTAAACACAAAATATATTTAAATAGATTTAATTTAAATTAAAACAGTCCCCCAAATAAACTCCAATCTCAGATGATTTCACTGGTGAGTTCTAACAAACCTGTAAGAAATAACTATCTCACAAAAACTTTTTCAGAAAGCAGAAAAACGGAACATTTACCAACTCATTTTACAGGACTGCTAAGTCACTTCAGTTGTGTCCGATCTGTGCGACCCCATAGATGGCAGCCCACCAGGCTCCCCTGTCCCTGGGATTCTCCAGGCAAGAACACTGGAGTGGGTTGCCATTTCCTTCTCCAATGCAGGAAAGTGAAAAGTGAAAGTGAAGTTGCTCAGTCGTGTCTGACCCTCAACGACCCCATGGACTACAGCCTTCCAGGCTACTCCGTCCATGGGATTTTCCAGGCAAGAGTACTGGAGTGGGGTGCCATTGCCTTCTCTGAACTTGCAGGGAAATTTTTCAAACCAATACCCATCAAAAATATAGACACAAAAAACTTGACAAAATATTAGCAAATTGAATTCAGCGATGTATAAAAATAAGTGTGTCATGACTAAATGAGGTATATATCAAGAATGCAATGTTAACATTTTAAATTGAACCACTAATATCTATAATAAAAAATAAAGGAAAAAATTTTATATTTTATATATTTTTTATATATATTTCTTATAGAATTTGACAAGCAGATTCTAAAATTTATATGGAAATGCCAAGAGTCTTTGATATATATGGTATGATTTTAGATAAAGAACAAAGTTGGGAGATTATATTGGCTTCAGATTCACTATAAAGTTACACTAAACAGGGCAATGCAGGATTGGTATAAGGATAACCATATAAATCGGTGGAGAATACAGAAGGTCCAGAAATAGACCCACACATTATTTGGTCAGTTGGTTTTTCAACATTTGGGGCATTTGAATTAGCAAGGTAATTCAATGGAGGAAACAGACTTTTCAAAAACTGGTGTTAGAATAACAGGAATTTGTGCAGAAAATCATAAATCTTGACTTTTACATCACACACCAAAAGGAACTCAGAATTAGAGAAATGATACAAATGTAACTACAAATCAGAAACAGACTCACAGACTTAGAGAAGGAAATGACGATAGCCGGGGGAAGGATGGAGGGAAGGGAGAGTTAGAAGTTTGGGATGGACATGTACACACTGCTATATTTAAAGTGTATCACTAGCAAAGACCTACTGTTGGACAGGGAACTCTTCTTGATGTTATGTGGCAGCCTGGATGGGAGGGGAGTTCAGGGGAGAATGGATTCATGTCTATGTATAGCTGAGTCGCTCGCTGTGCACCTGAAAATATTACAGCATTGTTGATGAGCTATGCATGCATGTATGTGTTCAGTTGCATCCAACTCTTTGCAACCCCATGGACTATAGCTCCCCCAGGCTCCTCTGTCCATGGGATTTTCCAGGGAAGAATACTGGAGTGGGTTGCCATTTCCTTCTCCAATTCATCAGCTACACTCCAATATAAAATAAAAAGTTTAAAAATAATAAATGAATCTGAACCTAAAGCATTCAGAAGAAAAAGACAAATTACAACCACAAAACTTTTAGAAGGAAACATGGGAGAAAACTCATCACTCTTAGGATAGCAATAATTTCTCAGGGCAAACAATGTAGTCACCATAAAAAATGATATATATTACATCCATCAGAATTTTAAATTTCTGCTCTGTTATTTGAAAGACACTGTTAAGAAAATAAAAGGAAAAGCCACAGACTAGGAAATAGTGGTAGATACAGATTTCTCTTTCTTTCTTTACAGTTTGATATGATGAGTACAAACAACCTGATTTAAAAATGGACACAAAAGATTTGAACAGACAATTCACAAATGATGATATATGAATGGCCAGTAAGCTTATGAAGAAAAGCTCAAAATCATTAGAGTCATCACCACAATAAAAATCCATTGCACAATGAGACACCACTACACCCAATAACAGGTGTTGCTAAGCGTGTAGAACAACTGGAACTCTCATACACCACTGGTGGAAGCACAAAATAGGACAACTCTTTGGAAAACTGCTTAAAGTTAAACACACACTTACCTTAAGCCCTAACAATTCCACTTGTAGGCGTTTACCCAAGAGAAATGCAAGATATGTTCATATGAAGACTTATACAGAAATGTTTGAGACTGATTTAACCACAATATCCAAAATTGGAGATAATTCAAATGTCCATCAACAGATAAATGAATAAATTGTGATAGATTCATATAAGGGACTACTCTTCAGTAATCAAAAAATAATAACTACTAAACTACTAATATATGCTGCCACAAGAACAAATCTCAAATATGTAACACTGAGTAATAATGGCCAGATACAAACAGCACACACTGGATGATTCTACTTATAGGAAATTCTAGAACAAGCAATATTGTACTAATCAGGCTTATGGTTGCCTAGGTCCAAGAGAGGTGAAGATTGACTGCAAAGAGATGTGTTAAGTAATGAAAATGTTCTAGACCTTGATGGTGGTGGTGCTGACATGGGTCCATACATTTGTCAGAACTCAAAACGGCCCACTTCAAATGGATTCATTTTAATGCATGTAACTTAAATGTAAGTTATACCTCAATAATGTTGATTTTAAGTAATCAAAAAAGATCATATAAGTTGGATTAAAAGTTTTGAAATTTGTCCTCAAACTTGCCTGCTTATGCAGTCTTATATAGCAAGAAATCATGTTTATCATATGGATTGGTGACGCATAGTTGGGCGAGCATCTTGTCTGTCCAAAAAAATATTCTTTAAGCACCTACTGTATGCTAAGTATTTAAGGCTATAATGGTGAAGGAAAAAAAAAATAAGGTTTCTGTTCTCATGGTACCAGCTTTATGGATGTTGCTACTGCTGCTAAGTCACCTCAGTTGTGTCCAACTCTGTGCAACCCCATAGATGGCAGCCCACCAGGCTCTCCTGTCCCTGGGATTCTCCAGGCAAGAACACTGGAGTGGGTTGCCATTTCCTTCTTCAATGCATGAAAGTGAAAAGTGAAATTGAAGACGCTCAGTCCAAGACAGACATTAATTAAATAATTGGAATGCACAATTTTAAGCTGAAAGAAGCTGAACAGCTCAGGGAGAACATACAGAAAGGAACCTGGCTGAGACTAAAGAGGGCAGAAGAGGCTTCCCCAAGGCTCCCATCCAGTTGGGAGCCTGAGGATGAATGGGTAGAATCTATCTAATGGAAGGGTGCATTTTGCATTAGGAAGTCCCTAAGTGGGGGAAGGAAGCATATCAAAGTGGCTAGAGGAAATTACTTGTGAAGAGCCCTAAGAACAAGAGAAACAGTGGAACAAGATGAACCACAAAAGACAGGGAGCCAGGTCAGAGGACATCCTGAGAACAAAGAAAGCCTCAGAGGGGTCCTGGGCAGGACCAATGAGGCCAGACCTACAGCAGTGGTCCAGCGTTGATACAAGCATCCAGGTGAGATGACTGAGTGCTTATACTCAGTCAGTGGCCACAGAAGGGCAGAGAAGTCAATATATTTGCTAAATAGGAGGCAACAGGTGCAAGTTGGTGCAAGTTGAACTTGGGAGATAAGGGAGAAGGAGGGTTGCTCAGGATGCTAGCCAAGTTTCCACCTTGGATGTTTCCAGAGGTGGAAGCATTCTTCACTGAGATGACTACACAAAGGTGAAGAAGCAAATTGAGGGGAGGGTGGAGGAGATGGGAGAAGTGCAGAATCTAAAGTATATACAAGGACTTCCCTGGTGATCCAGCAGTTAAGAATCTTCCTGCCAATGCTGGAGACAGGAGTATGATCCCCCGTCCGGGAAGATCCCACATGCCGAAGGGCAGTTAAGCCCGTGCACCACAACTACTAAGCCCATACTGGAGAGCCCAGGAGCTGAAACTACTGAGCCCACATGCTCTAAAGCCCATGCTCCGCAACGAGAGAAGCCCATGTACCACAACTAAAGAGTAGCCCCCTGCTCGCCACAACTAAAGAAAACCTACATGTAGCAACAAAGACCCAGTGCAGCCAAAATCAAATAAACTAATTAAATTTTTAAAAATCTGAAGTACCTAGAGGACCCTGATATGGGAAGTCCCAATTACTGGAACTCCCTGAAGTGTGGGAGAGCTGGGCTTAACTGTACTAGGTTATCAGGATAGAATAAATTACCAAAGCCTTTGAGAGTATGAGATCACCAAAGCAGAGGTTGCAGGGAATAGGACTCAGGATAGAGCCCAGAGGACAACCAGCAGGTAAGACTCTGCCTAGGAAGCAGATTCCACCAAGAACAGTGATTGAAGGAGCATTCAAGAGGTTGGAGACCAGACCAACTTTACACCACAGGAGCCAAGGGTGGGAAGAGAGCTTTTCAAGGAGGATGCAACTGGGGACAGCTCCCTTAACTCAAGGTTCCAGACTCACCCAAGAGGCCAGTGGGAAGGTACTGACATCTCACCTGACTGACTAAGGTTCTAAGCACCTTCCAAGAACCATCTGATTTGATCTCCACAACAGCCACAATGGGTAGCAGCCGAAACAGCACTGCTCTAGCTCTCCTGCCGGAGCCGGAACTAACACGAGACCTCAGCCTCCCATTCCAGTGCTTCTTCCCCTACTGCCTTCTCCTCCGCCCAGTCCAATCCAACCATCTCTTTCTCAGAACTGCCCCCTCCTTGCCCCTGCAATTCTCTGCACCACGGAACGTGTGGCATAGACCAAGATATTTGAGGCTCTGGACCTCTGGGTCTCCGTCCTGGCCCGCCCTGAAGCCAGGTGACTCTCAAGCCAGAAGAGCAGGAGGCAGCTGTCCAGTAGCTCCCAGGGAATGAACATCTTTCTGCAGACACAGGGCCCCGCCCGGCCCCGCCCCTCCAGGATGTGTCATTATTCCACAGTTCACAGCAGAACTTCAGCTGGAGGAGTTATTATCTCTGCAACGTGTAGAGGGCAGGGGAATGGGGTTGGACAAAGTGGCGGGGGTGAGGGGAAGGTGGCGGGAAGGGGACTGCTCTAGCTCAGCCCGCTGCACTTCCTTCTCTCCCTCGCCATCCTCTCCCTCAGGTTGGCATCATTCTCTTTCCTTCCCCGGCCTTATATAGTCATGCGGTTTCACAAGCCCCAACGCAGAAAGTCTGCCAACCCCTCTAACCATTCCGCTGCCAAGGCAATGGTAGAGGCGAGCTGCAAACTCCGCATCGGAGCCAGGCACCGAATGTATCTATTTTCTGCTTCTCCCGCAAGGCGCCCGAGGTAGCCTGGGGGCCCGGGGGCCCTTCCCAGGCACCACGTAGATGCTTACAGGGCACTGGGATGGTGGGGGGGCGGGGACCTTGGGCCGCAGAGCAAGTGGTGCACTTGGACACCGGCAGGTGCGAACCTCCGCCCTCTCCCTCTCCCCACCGAGCGCCTCTGCGGCTCTTTGTGTCTGTGGCTCTGCGCTAGACTGGGTGGGGTGGGCAAACCGGAAGCGGCAAATCAGCGTCTGGGTCTTGAAAAATGCCTAGAAGGGTGGACATTTTCATTAGAAACCCTCGCACATTTGGAGAGAACGAGTCTGCCTGCCCAGAGGCCTTCCCCCCCGGGCCCCCCTCTTTCCTCCCCAGCCCACTCCCTATCGCCTAGCCTCCCCCTCGGCGGTCATCTGGATCTCGTTGTTCTTGCATTTCCCCAGCTGCCTGTCTGCATTTGCAACCGTGCACGTGCGCAGACACACCAGTGCTCACCGCACCCATCCTGCGGCCCCCTTGCCAACCACCTCACACAGCTCACAGACTCACCGCACCCATCCTGCGGCCCCCTTACCCACCACCTCACACAGCTCACAGATTCGTAAGGTAATTCCTTCCCCGGCTCCAACCCCCCGTAACAGAATGAGCCCTTTATTCCAAAGTAGGAATAGAAAAGGCCTTGGGTGTAGTTAACAGGAGCAAGAGAAGCCACCACGAAGGCTTTGTGTCTGGAAGAGTGGGTGGGCAGTTTCTGTGGTTTGGGATATTTTAATCGTCCCCCCCCCCCAAATATAGTATATGAACAATCTATGTCTCCACTTTGGGGGCTTCCCTGAAAGAAGAGGGTTAAAAGGAATGCTCAGAGAACACAGTTAACAAAATGTCTCTCCCTCACTTCACCTAACGGCCTTTTACTACATACTGCTACTGTTCATTAGCTATTTTATAAATGTAAACCCAAGTGCTGAAAAAAACAGGCAAAAATCTAGGACATTGTCGCTTTAAGAATCTAGACTAAAACACCTTAAATGAACTCTGCAGCAGACAGATGAGAAAAAAAAAAAAGTCCCTTCTCTGGCCCTTGCTGCTTTTGCCATTATTCATGATGTAATTTTTCAGGTGTTAGTTTGGCAGAGAAAGATTGGAACTGGGCTTGTTGCTAGGACATGAATGAAGGGGCAGAATCCCATTGGTTCTCTGGGACTTCACAGGAACCAATGGGAATGAAGGGGATGGAGGTGGAGGGGGCGGGGAGTCACACACACAAAAAAGACTCTCTTGGCTGGACTATTATTATTTGCTATGTTAAAGTGGGGTACTGTAAATTTATGGGGGGAGGCGGTTACATCTGTTTTAGAGGTGTAGGTGGGCAGTGTTGTCTGAGGGACTAAAGCTGCAGAATGAGCAATTAAGGAGCAGCTTTGTTCACAGTGTCCTGCGTTTCACTAATAGCTCACAGCCACCAGCAGTCTAGAGCAGCAGGCAAGCGAGAGCTGGAGTCGGGAGGTGGGAGCGTGGGTGGAGCGGGGCTGCATGCTTTCTTTGGTCTTAATCACCGTTAGGTGAACCCCAAACAACCTTTAGCAATGTAAGTGAAACAGTTTCGTGTAAGTAAAAGGGGGTGGGGGGGACACCCATCACGCTCTCCGCCTAAGGCGTCGCGGACCTCCCAACCTCCCAACTTGCTGCCAGGCCTCAGCGCGGGTCTGGTAACAACCACGTGTAGGCATAGTTCGGCACAGAATGTCACTGGGCATCCAGACCCGGGCTATAAAACATTCACCCACTTAAGCCCTTTGAGTCTCAGCCTGCCGGCTAGCAAAGTAAGCAGTTTTGTGTGCCAGTCATTCTCAGCGGCTGAATTCTAGGCAGTTCCTTGCAAACCTACGCAGGAAGAAAAGCTTTGATCCCTGCAGGGCCCCTTCTTTCCCTCCATTGACGGCACAGACTTGACAAGCCTCCACCTCCCTTGCCATATTCCATTGTTTGGGCTCAGGCTGTAACCCACACCTTTTCTTTAATAAATGTACAGGGTGTGCGCTGGGTGACTTGAAACACGCATGCAATAAACTCACTTCTTATTGGGTTACAGACCTAGCCAGTTTATTTACACCCTGGAGGGGGCTCTACCTCTTGCCAGATTCCTAACTTCAGAGATTCTGTGGCTGGAATCCAGCAACATAAAAGGATCTCTCCTTGTAATCGGAGGACTTCCTAAGACCACAGGCAGTTTCAACCAATTAACATCTCTGATTGCCAGAGAACATTTTAGGAGACTCAGAAGGACCAGGAGGGTTTTCAACCATAAGCCTTTATTGGATTCATGGCAAGAACTGATCTGATTATTGATTTCTTCTTGTGGATTTCTGTGACTTCCCAAGATTTAGGGGGAAAGAGGGTGGGACGTGAGCAGTAAATGGGAGGAGATATAAAGCAAAAAGGAAGATTTTTAAACAGGTATTTTTCTTTCAGCCACACAAATCCCAGTCTCTGCCTCCATCCACCCCTCAGCATTGATAGAGAACACAGCTCCAAGTGCAGACCCTAATTGCAATGCTTCAGGTGACAGGTAGCTTATACACTTCAGTTCAAAGCCAAAGTGGAGGCTGAATAAATCTGATTTCAAACAGTCAGCATTTCAAAATAAAAGTGTTCAAACTTAAGCCCCAAACAGGAGGCCTCTTTGCAGCCTTTCACCAAGAATCCTGTGAGATGTACTTCAGTCAAGGTCTCCACTCAAATCTCACTTTGTTCTCAGTCCTCGTAAAACCTCAGACTACTTACAAAGCTGCCCCGCCTGAACCAAGCAGAGGCTCCAGAGACAAGTGCCAAGGAGTGTGAAATGCTTGGGAACAAAGTTACAGGCAGCCAGCCCTCACTGAGGGGTGGGGGGCCAGGCAGCCTCCAAGGGGGACAGAATGTTCTAGAAAAGAACAAGGAAAGTTACATGGTGTCCTCCTTCCTTATATCTCAATGCACTAATTAATTGGGGGCCCTTTTATATTTATTAGGAAAATGGATAAAAACCATAAAATCTGAGCTCTCCCTTTCATGGAATAAAAAGAGGGGTGGGGAGAGGGAAGAAAGGAGAGAGGGAGAGGGAAGAGGAGAAAGGGAGGAAGAAATATGGGGCCAGTTAAGCAATCAATATTAGAACTCTGTCATTTAAGTAGTACAGACTGTATTCAAGACCAGGCTCTAATTTCGAGCCTCTGCATATCCAATTTATGTATTATTTCTGCTTTATTAACTATGCCAAAGCCTTTGACTGTGTGGATCACAATAAACTGTGGAAAATTCTGAGAGAGATGGGAATACCAGACCACCTGACCTGCCTCTTGAGAAACCTATATGCAGGTTAGGAAGCAACAGTTAGAACTGGACATGGAACAACAGACTGGTTCCAAATAGGAAAAGGAGTACTTCAAGGCTGTATATTGTCACCCTGCTTATTTAACTTATATGCAGAGTACATCATGAGAAACACTGGGCTGGAAGAAGCACAAGCTGGAATCAAGATTGCCAGGAGAAATATCAATAACCTCAGATATGCAGATGACGCCACCCTTATGGCAGAAAGTGAAGAGGAACTAAAGAGCCTCTTGATGAAAGTGAAAGAAGAGAGTGAAAAAGTTGGCTTAAAGCTCAATATTCAGAAAACTAAGATCATGACATCTGGTCCCACCACTTCATGGCAAATAGATTGGGAAACAGTGGAAACAGTGGCTGACTTCATTTTTCTGGGCTCCAAAATCACTGCAGATGGTGATCGCAGCCATGAAATTAAAAGACGCTTGCTCCTTGGAAGGAAAGTTATGACCAACCTAGACAGCATATTCAAAAGCAGAGACATCACTTGCCAACAAAGGTCTGTCTAGTCAAGGCTATGGTTTTTCCAGTGGTCATGTATGGATGTGAGAGTTGGACTGTGAAGAAAGCTGAGCACCGAAGAATTGATGCTTTTGAACTGTGGTGTTGGAGAAGACTCTTGAGAGTCCCTTGGACTGCAAGGAGATCCAACCAGTCCATCCTAAAGGAGATCAGTCCTGGGTGTTCACTGGAGGGACTAATGTTGAAACTGAAACTCCAATAGTTTGGCCACCTGATGTGAGGAGCTGACTCCTTTGAAAAGACCCTGATCCTGGGAGGGATTGAGGGCAGGAGGAGAAGGGAATGACAGAAGATGAGATGATTGGATGGCATCACTGACTCAATGGACATGAGTTTGGGTGGACTCCAGGAGTTGGTGATGGATGCCAGGGAGGCCTGGTGTGCTGTGGTTCATGGGGTCACAAAGAGTCAAATATGACTAAGTGACTGAACTGAACTGAACTGCTATATAAGGGCTCCCCAGGTAGTTCAGTGGTAAAGAATCTGGCTGCCAATGCAGGAGACACAGGTTTGATCCCTGGGTTGGGAAGATCCCTAGGAGAAGGAAATGGCAACCCACTCCAGCATTCTTACCTGAGAAATACCATGGACAGAGGAGCCTGGCAGGCTACAGTCCATGGGGTCACAGAGAGTCTGGCACAACTTAGCAACTAAACAACACAAGGGCTTCCCAAGTGGCTCAGTGGTAAAGAATCTGCATGCCAATGCCAGAGACATGGTTTCGATCCCTGGGTCAAGACGATCCCCTAGAGAAGGAAATGGCAACCCATTCTAGTATTCTTGCCTAGGAAATTCCAATGGACAGAGGAGCCTCGTGGGCTACAGCCTGTGGCATTGCAAAACAATTGAACATAACTTGGTGACTAAAACAACAACTCTAGATAAAAGCATTGTTGGGACTTCCCTGGCAGTCCAACAGTTGAGACCCTGTACTTCCATTATTGTAGGGGATTCAAGTTTAATCCCTGGTCAGGGAACTAAGATTTTACATGCCGGGAGGTATGGCCAAAAGATAAAAAAATATAAACAATAAAAACTAAAATAAAAGCATTGTCATTCCTTGGTGCAAAACACTAACAAAGGCCCCTGAAAATTTAGAGATCTGCTTAGTGACCACCTCCTCCAGTCTGCCTGGATCTGGAGCCTTGAGGGAACACCCCCACTCTGAGCAGGAAAGGACCCTCTACCCACAAACTTCAGAAAGGAGAACATTTTCATTGCCATTGTGTGAACTGTAAGCTAATTATGCTTTCCTGCAAGGGAAGCAAATTATATTGATTGTACAATAAAAGCTATTATCATTCCCAGTATATTCATCATGACTCAGAAAGATGCAAAAATATTGACTTGCTCTAAATAGCATTTTACTTTTGTCTCCAGACAGCAGTTTTTAAGACACAGAATGACCAGAGATAGTTTTGTTAACCAGTCACAGAGAGTAAATGTGACAGAAGAGATGCGAGTTATGGCTATAACCTAAGCCACCATTTGTGAATGACAGAGACTCTCAGGGGAGAATACATATCTCAGATGTGACGAAAGAGTTAACTTGGACTATTCCATATATTAAAAAAAAAAAAAAATCCTGAAAACTCCCAACAGTACCTACAGTAACAAGAAAATAACAAAGCTCACTGACACATCTGAAAAGAAGGTGATTAATTAAAGTAATTAGGCTGCACTGAACTATTAAAATATGAAATCTTCTGTAGGGATGACCAAAAAAGGCAGAACATTTTTACAGTTCAAAAATTAAAACCATATTCTGGTTCATTAGGTGAGATGGGAACTCACACGTTTTAGCCTACAGTCTCATTCACAGATGTGTAAGTGTCTAATATTGCACACCTTTGTAATGGTTCTTGTAAAAATAAAGAAAGAAAGAAAATAACAACCTGAATGCAATTATTTGATGGCTTGTAGGGCAAGGGAGATCTTATGAAAGAATGACAACCAGCCTTTCAGGTTTACTTTGAAAATGCCCCCAGGCTTTGAAATGCCAGGTGTGTTGGGGCCTGTGACGAGAGTCAGACCGGGGACAGTGAAGGACAGAGAGGCACCTCCTGACACATTCCTCAGCTGTGTCTTCAAAGCAGTTGATGTCTCTCTTCTTCCTACTAAATCAAATCAAACTCCTTGGCTTGACATTAAAATCCCTCACCAAGTAATGCTCTTCCCCATCTATCCTGACCCCAGGAGACCGGTTCCAGGTGAGCCAGGCAAATCCCACTACCTCTTCCAAACCAAATTCACTCCTTCTATATCCCAGGCAGCTTGTCCTCTGCCTACAATGTCCTTAATTTCTCTCTGATCCATCCTAGTCACCCCACCTCTCAGAACCTAGCTTCAGGGACCCAGAAAGCCTTCTGCTTTTTTCTCCTAGATCTTCACACACACGACCTAAGCTGTCTATGTGTGTGTGCATGCGTGCTCAGTGGTGTCTGACTCTTTGCAACCCCACGGACTGTAGCCCACTGGGCTCCTCTGTCCATGGGATTTCCCAGGCGTGAATACTGGAGTGGGTTGCCATTTCCTTCTCCAGAGGATCTTCCAGACCCAGGAATCAAACTGTGTCTCCTTTGGCCTCTGCGTTGCCTGGTGGATTCTTTACCACTGAGCCACCTGGGAAGCCCAACTTGCCTATGACTTTACTGCCAACCTGATCAAGCCATGCCGCTGCTTTAAAACCTTCCATGGAACACTCTGCCTTCAGAATAGATGCTCAGGCAAATTTGATCCTCTGAAATCTGGCCCTTGCCTCTTCCGCCAACCAGTGGATAGTGGTGGCTACCACTTTGGAGCCAGACTGCCTGGGTGAGGACCCAACTTTGCCACACTTGGGTGTGACCTTGGGTGATTACTTCACATCCTTGAGCCTCAGTTTTGACAAAGGATTATTGAGATGATTACAGACTTAATACATGTGGAGCACTTAGAATGGAACCTGGCATATTCTTGGCACTGCCTGTGTATTTCCTATTACCATTATCATTAATATTATTTCTCCTCCTCACAAATCCTGCCCTCCAGCAAACTCTTCACTATTCTGCTTGGCTTTCCCACCAGCATCCATTGTTTAAAGTCTATCAAAACCTACTAATCCCCAGGCCCCAGTCTAATACCATATTCTTCGCAATTCTGTCCTGGATTCAGCCCCACTAATCTATCAGGCCTGAATGTCCTCCAGCACATGGTCTGTATTTCTCTTGAGGCTTAGCATCACATCTCCCGCTTTGTATCACAGCTTTGCACAGTAATCGAGGGAAGAGGTTGTCTCTCTCTTAATATCCACTCCCTACCTATAGCAGAAACTGTTAGGGCTCATCAAATATTCAAGGTGTTCTATGTTTTCCAGCCTCTCTTGAATCATTCTGAGGTCATATGACTAGTTTGAGTCAACAAACTATAAGCAAAAGTGGTAGATGTCACTTCTGGGCTGCAGGTTGAAAGCCAGAGTGCCTCATCCATTTTTCTCTTCCCTTCCTTGGAAGCCCTTAGGTCACATGTCTCTCCAAAGTGCGACTGCAAGACGGCAAGCTTCCATTCATACAGGTCCCTGAAAGACTGTGTGGAGCCTTGTCTGATGTGTTACCTGGGCAGAAAATAAACCTTTGCTGTATTAAAGTTCTGAAATGTGGGCTTTGATGTTGTTGTTGTTTAATCACTCAGTCTTGTCTGACTCTTTGCGACCCCATGGACCATAGCCCACCAGGCTCCTCGGTCCATGGGATTTCCCAGGCAAGAATACTGGAGTGGGTAGCCCTTCCCTTCTCCAAGGGATTTGCCTGACCCAGGGATCAAACCCACATCTCCTGCTGCAAGCAAATTTTTTACTACTGTGCCACTTCAGCATAGCCTAACTTATTCTATTATACCACCTCCATGTTTCAATACTAGATATGGGAAATTTAGCGCATCGTAGGTATATAACATTCACATGCTGAATGAATAATATACAAAATGAATAACAGACAATTGACTCTTTACTTAGAATGCACACCCTTTGTGGGTTTTCTCTGTTGGCCAAAGAACCTAGCATAGCACTGAATAAGTGCTCGGTAAGACCTGGTAATGAATGAAGGGTCAGCTTCTGTTCACCAGCTCATGAGAATCCACCCCATCTGAGACCAGGGCTTGGTAGTAAGAACCGATTTCCCCGGAACTACTTCTGACTCTATCCCCTGCTGAGGTTTAGTGAGAGCATGACTGAGCCATGCAGTGACCATCTCAGCTCCAGAGACCACAGTTCTTCGGTCAAGATGAAAAGAGATAACTGCTTTTCAACACATTTTAACCCACAACTCATTAGTCAGGATTTTATTAGGACTTTCGCTAAGCAGTTTATCATACAAACATTCACTCTCTAAACATGAAAGTCTAATGAATATTTCTGAAGATTTCCCCTTTTGTTCCCCCTTTGTGTGCTCTAAGGATTCTGACACACACTGGATTGATAGGGATGTTGCTGAGCACCTTTAACAGAGCAGTATTCCGCCAACTCCCTCCCAGAAGGATGGATCAGGAATCACATGTGAATGCTCCACCCTCAAAGAACCTCTGCCTTTAGTGAAACAAAGAGCCAGGTTCAAGTCCCAGATCCACCCAGAGGGTAACATCACTTTATGCCTCAGTTACCAGCTATAAAAAGGGAGGGTAAAGAGGGTTCTCTCTCTCTTTCCATTTCCACTAGGATAACAAGGGAAGCAATGGGAAAATGGGTTTTCTTGTTGGTTTCTTAACAAAAGCCCCCATTCCCTAGAACATTCATTATAAATATACCAGTCAAAATCTACCTTTTAGGGCTGTTCAATGGCACCCCACTCCAGTACTCCTGCCTGGAAAATCCCATGGGTGGAGGAGCCTGGAAGGCTGCAGTCCACGGGGTCGCTGAGGGTCGGACATGACTGAGCGACTTCACTTTCATTTTCACTTTCCACTTTCCACTTTCATGCATTGGAGAAGGAAATGGCAACCCACTCCAGTATTCTTGCCTGGAGAATCCCAGGGACAGGGGAGCCTGGTGGGCTGCTGTCTATGGGGTCGCACAGAGTCAGACACGACTGAAGTGACTTAGCAGCAGCAGCATATATCCTAGACAGCATATTAAAAAGCAGAGACATCACTTTGCTGACAAAGGTCCATATAGTCAAAGCTATGGTTTTTCTAGTAGTTACGTACAGATGTGAGACCATAAAGAAGGCTGAGCACTAAAGAACTGATGCTTCTGAGTTGTGGTGTTGGAGAAGACTCTTGAGAGTCCCTTGGACATCAAGGGGATCAAACTAGTCAATCCTAAAGGAAATCAACCCTGAATATTCACTGGAAGGACTGATGATGAAGCTGAAGCTCAAATACACTGGCCACCTGATGTGAAAAGCTGATTCACTGGAAAAGACCCTGATGCTAGGAAAGATTGAGGGCAGGAGGAGAAGGGGCTGACAGAGGATGAGATGGTTAGATGGCATCATTGACACAATGGACATAAGTCTGAGCAAGCTCCAGGAGATGGTGAGGGACAGAGAAGCCTGGCATGCTGCAGTCCATGAGATTGCAAAGAGTCTGATACGACATAGCAACTGAACAATATGTATCTGGGTTGTATGTTTTATCTCCCAATGAGCATATGACACTCAGAAATCTAGGCATCGTGGTCCTCTTCATCATCAGAGACATGGAAATTTTTCCCACATAAGCAAAGACTAAGATACAATAGAAGCAACTCAATCCAGAAGGGTAAACTTTGGGGTTTCTCTTTGGGAGTTAAAGAAAAAGCATTAGTTATAAAGAGGCATATTTATTCAGCTCAGCTGGGGCAAGCTTTGCACTCTAGGATCATGCCATAAAACCAAAATGCCATAAACCCAAAGTCAACTCTTCCACTTGAAATAGGAGAAAAGGCTGAACTTCTTTAGTGGGAGGATCATTTAAGAATAGACATCATCTGGGGTGAGATAAACCAACTACAGTGGGTTCCTTTCTAGAATGTCAGAAGTGTATACAGAGCATCCAGGATTCAGGTAATTACCATCATCCTGACTTGGAAAATCCACCCATGGTAGATTAGGCCATGGGTCCCAGGCATCTCTCAACTCTCCGTTTAATTGGTTTTTCTCCTGAGCCAGCTGCTCTCAGAGCCTCTAAATGCCAGTTTGTCCTATGGGGCATTGCCCCTGAGTGGACAGAACCAGCTTAGAGCTGCCAGGGCCACCAGGATGTCTGACTGCTCTAAACCCCTACATGGGCAAGTTCAGGACTTCTCAGGGGGGAAGGACTGGCTTAAGGCGAACCCTATCAGCCAGCAGAGATGGGCTCATCAGGTCACTGCTTAAAATGTAGCAGGGAAGCAAAGCTGGTCTCTTGAGCCAGGTGGGAGCCAAGGCTGGTAATTAAGAGGTAAGTGACACTGGAGCCAGTGGGCTGGGAATTAACCAAGCAGATGGTGGAGGTGGAAGAGCAGTTGCTCGGCAGCCAAGTGCCCCTGTGCACAAATGACATTGCTGGTTAAGTGTCCTACCAAGGCTTTGGCTCTTTGACACAGCATTGCAAATGTCTTGCCTCCTGCTGTATGGAGACAGGTCATACCCCCTCCTTCATCTCCCCAAACTCAGGTCAGAAGCAGTGCCTATCTCAGCCATAGAGGTCTCTGCTTAGAGGGCATCTTATTCTGCTGCTTGATCTTTGAGAATTTTTCCCCCATTCATTAGATGATGAGAGAGTACCAAGCATGTGTCTGGCTTTGTGCTATACCCTAGTGACTCTAAAATAAACAAGACATGATTCCTGCACTCAAGAAGTTCAGTCTATTAAGACAGACAGACAAGGAAACTATATCATTCAGATGATACAGTTTCTAGGAGAGAAACTCAGCATGGCTGAGCCCTGATTTCCTCTGAACACTGTCTTCTCTGGCTCCAACAATGCCACACTCACCTGCTTTTCCTCCTCAAACCATGGCTTCTCCATCTCGGTTTCCTTTACCAGATCCTCTTCCCCCATATCTCTACATTTCAGAAAGTCTCAACATTTCTTCCCTAGCCTTCTCCTCCCGTGGGGGCCGTCTGACCTGGTCACTTTAAGTACCATGTACACACTGACAATTCCTGAATGTCTGTCCACATCCAGCCCAGACTTTTCCCCTGAGCTCTATTTTGTACTTGTAGTTGCTCCCTGGCTTGTGTGCTCGGCTGCCTAATAAACATCGCAAACTTTCTTATAATTTACCTATTGACTTCCCCCTCCCCCAAATCTGCTCCCACCTCTAGCACCAAACCATCCCTCCCTTAGTAGATGGAAAAATTCAATTGCTCAAATGGAAAACCCCAAAGTTATCCTTCCTTCTTCCCCAGTCCAATAATAAATCCAGAATAAAATCCACAATCTGCTGCTTCTCATTACCTCTTCTGCTCTTATTCTCATCGTGGCTGTTTACACTATTCCCAGATTATTCATGTATACAACTTTTTCCATGTAATTTCAGAGGTTTCATGGGGAAAGGGTTTATCAATTGATTCCAGGTTAAGAACCCAGGTCATTGGCTGCTATAAAAGATTGTTTCTATCTGTTTAACAGTTTTAGATGTTAAGCTACTTAAGGACAGGAATCCTTCATGTAATTATCTCAGCAGGGCACCTGGCACAGTGCCTCATACAGCTTAATCCCTTAATGAAGTCTTTTCGAATATAACATGGAGAAGAAAATTAAGCATCCATCCAATAAATATTTATTGAACACATGCCATGTGTAGGACCTGTGCTGGTTGTTGTGGGGTTTACAAAGATTCAGGCAAAACAAGATGAAAGTGAGTTGACAACACAGTAATGCCAAGGACAGAAAGGAGAAGCTGCAGTTGCAGCTTCAGGGTCCAGCATTAGCAAGGTGTAGGAGTGAACAGGACAAGATGGGTTTGTCGAAAATTAAGGCAGTCCAGAGCTTCCCTGATGGCTCAGAGGGTAAAAAATTCGCCTGCAATGCAAGAGATCTGGGTTTGATCCCTAGGTTGGGAAGATCTCCTGGAGAAGGAAATGGCAATGCATTCCACTATTCTTGCCTGGGCAATCCCTTGGACAGAGGAGGCGGGGGGGCGGGGGGGGGGGCGGCCTGCAGTCCATAGGGTCGTAAAGAGTCAGACATGACTGAGAGACTAACATTTTCCCTTTCAAGGCTGTTCAATGTGGCTGGAACAAAGGGGATTTTACAGGAGCTCAGTTGGGTCGAAGCTGGGAGGTGAAGAGCAGTGGAAAGAACTCTCAAGCAGCACGTTCTTATGGCTGAGTTGGCAGGAAGGATAATTTGGCACTATTTTTTAAAATTGGAATATAACTGCTTTGCAATGTTGTGTTAGCTTCTGCCATACAACAGCATGAATCAGCTGTTTAAGTACACATATATCCCCTCCCTCTTCAGCCTCTCTCCACCTTACCTCCCATCCCATCCCTCTAGGTTGTCACAGAGCATCAAGCTGGGCTCCCTGCGCTCCAGTAACTCATGCCACTAGCTGTCTATCTTACACACGGCAGTGTACACGTGTCAAAGCCACTCTCTCAGCTCACCCCGCCCTCTCCTCCCCCACTGTGTCCACAAGTCCGCTTTCTATGTCAGTATCCCCCCAAAATATCAAATCATTGAGAGGTTCCACGGAGCCTCCATTATTGTCCCATTTCCATGTTGGAAGAGGGAATATGGTTTAGGCCAAACCACTTAGAGGGTAGCTGGGCACTGGAGTCCTCACAGAGAGCACTGGAGCATTAAGGCACTTCATTGTAGACGTGTCACAAGTGTGTGTCACGGCCTTCTAGCATGACTGCAAGCTCTTTGAGGATGACAGTACTAAATCATCATTACTGCAGTCATTGAGAGCTCACAAAGCAGTTGGACACGCATTTATATTTGGGTGCATTGCATCTTTGTTGCTGTGCACAGGCTTTCTCTCTTTGTAGTTGTGGCAAGAGGGTCTAGTCTTCGTGTGGTGGCTTCTCTTGTTGCAGAGCTGGGGCTCTAGGGGACTCCGGCTTCCCTAGTTGTGGCACATGTGCTCAGTAGCTGCGGTTCATGATCTTACTTGCTCCAGGCCACAGGGGATCGTCCCAGATCAGGGATCAAATGCATGTCCCCTGCACTGGCAGGTAGATTCTTAACCACTGGGCCACCAGGGAGGCCTGCATGCTTTTTCTTAATCTTTAAACTTGAGAGAGCTCTTATTCTATCCACACTTTGCAAGGAAGACATTCAAATGGAAAGAAAGACAGGGAGAAAGAACTCAAGTTATTGAGTCTCTACCAAGTACCAGGGTTTGTCAAACATTTCACTTACTCTTCCTTGAAATGCCACAAAATAGTATGAACATTCCTGACTGACAGCTGTAGAAACCGAGGTGCAGAAAAGTTGAAGAACTTGCTGATACACAAGGTAATACAACCGGTCTGTGAGGATGGGGCTGGCCTGCTTACAAGTAGCAATGAGTGCAGGCCAGACATCTAGCAGACGCTGAATCAATACAACCTGAATTAGTGGATTAAAGGATGGCAGGGTTGATAGTGGGATGAAATGGCTTGTGGGGAGCCCCTTCTTTATTACACAGAACACAGAACCTTATAGAGTCACAGTAACTCAAGAAAAGCCCCCCATAAGAAAATAATCTGGGAAATTTGAGCAAAATTTACTTCAAACTTGTCACTCCCTTTCACCTAGAGGCATTGGTGTTCCCATACACAAAGCTTACCTACCATTTCCCTCTAGCCACTTAGCGAATTCTGCTTGTCTGTCTTTGAATGGGTCTTTACCAAGTGCCCACTGTTTCAACTCTCTGTTCTAATGAACTGTGGACCCTTGGCATCCAAGCCAAAGGAAGAGACACGTCCCAAAATAATGAAAGTAGACCATTTGTAGCCTTCTTATCACCAGACCTCTGAATGGCAGACAGAAGAATGGCTGTTTCTGAAGCCAGAGAATTTAGACAGAATATTTCTAAGGGAAAAGGCATCTTGCAAAAATGAATTTACAGACTCTTCTTTTACGTAGCACCTTTCATTTAAGATACTCAACTGAATATAATTTCTTATTCCACCCATAGTCCTCCTTCCTGGGATCTCCCTCTCTTTACTAATTTGTCTGATAGTATCTTAGGGTGAAATCAGTTCTCCAGTCCTACACAAAGTGGGGGCAGAGATGTGTTACAGATCTAGAGAGCCTTGAGGAGAAGGGTCAATGTCTAACATTTAATTTCACACTCTCATAGTAGCTGGCACAGTGTCTCATTCATGAGAATTGCTCAATTAATAAACTGAATTCCACTGAACTGAAGTGACCCAGAATGGCTCTATGTGCAGTACTCAGAAGAGGGTATGGTATGTGATTCTTTGGCCACAGACTTAGTCATCTGTAGGGGGAAGACTCTTGTGCTTCCAGTTTAGGAAGATGGATAAAAAGATAAGAAGTCTTCTCTGTCTCAGGGTGGAAAGTCCTTAAGCCAAATCAGGTAGTTAATGGACTTGGTCACCAAAGCCACTTCATGTTGTTCTTCATGAGATTTAAGCTGCTATTGGATCCAGCATGAAACTTTTATTTTCTACAAGAATCCCACAGACATGGTCACAGCTCAGTCCTGAATTTAGAAAGCACTGGAGACACATCGCCTACCCTACAGAGATAGAGCCTGGGGCTGGGGGGTAGGGGGTGGGTATCAGGGACAGAGAGAATATTTTGAAAACAATAATCAAGGAACCATTGCCAGGACAAAACATACAAGCCAACACAATTACCCGCCATCTGTTATAGGGACTAAGGATGGTTATTTAGTGATCAGAACAGACCCCATGGTTCCTGGCCTGGGCTCTTCATGGAAACTGCTCTGTGTTCTGAAGGGTTTGTTGTTGTTGTTGTTGTTAATATTTATTTGACTGTGCCAGGGCTTATTTGAAACACATGAGAATCTTTAGTTGCAGTATATGAGCTCTAGTTCCCAGACCAGGGATTGAACCTGGGCCCTCTGCCTTGGGAGTGTGGAGTCTCAGCCTCTGGGCCACGAGGGAGGTCCAGAAGTCGGTTCTTTTAACTCTATGGTGTGTAACAGAGAGGTGAAATGGCCACGCCTCTGTAGATGTGATGACGATGCATTTCCCATACAGACAGAACAGGAATACAACTCTAGTAATCCTCTGATTTTAATTAGTGTTTGTTGTCTACATGGTGGATCTGCTAGTGAAAAGGGCCACATGTAAGAGCAAAGTCTGATTACTATGGTTTATGACTCAACTCCTTCCCCAAGCTCTGTGTTGATACAATTTAAAATCCCACTGCAGTTTCAAAGGGAGAGTTGATCTCTTTTACATGCATTGGAAAAGCAGCTCCCCAGAGGAACACAACTGGAGATTGTCACTGTCTAAGGAGCCACACTTAAAATTCATACGAACACAAATAAGCCCAGAGATGGAACTTCAATAAGGCATACTCTCTGTGACCTATTTATGGCTGGTTGTTCCTATGGAAATCATCAAGTCTCAATTAGACACTCAAATAAGGGACTGGTGGTGTAGAAATCTAAAGGGATGCCAATTCAAAGATAGTCCTCTTTGCCCACTGCTTCATCCACTAATTTTTACATTAAGCATTTACTGAGAACCTACTAAGTGCCAGGCAGCACACTAAGTCCAAGAGATTCAAACTAAGATGTGGTACTTGCCCTTAAAGAATTCATGATCTAGTAGGGACAAAGAAAACAATCTCAGCACAATAGGATAAATACCATATAAAAAACAGGTACATAGATTTGCTGAGAACATAAGAGGAATGCGCTTCTCTTCTGCCCTGGTGATGCCCCACTGAGTTTAATCCATCTGAGGTGGGTCCCTGGCATGAGCTGGGCCGCAGCCAATCCACTTTCCTGCAGCCATGATCCATGGAGCCAGCAAACCAAGCTAATAACGCTGAGAATAATGACTGGCTATGGTAGCAAGCAGTTTGAGGCAAGGATTGGGAGCTGAATTGTGGCATCTCTGGACTGGAAATCCAAAAAGGAAACAGATAAGGAGCAAGCGGGTTAATTCTAGAGAAAGTAGTTGCAACAGGCTATTGTCAAGAATGGCCTTCCATGCGCCTCACTACATGGTCGATGAGCATGAGTGATTGCCAGGAATAGGAAAGAGTTAATTCTATCTACAGAGGGTGGAGAAAATTTTAGAGTTGAGTCATATATGCTTGTTGTGAAGAATCACTACAAGTTTTGCCATAGAAAATTCATTAATTAGATAACCATGCTGATGCCTAAGAGGTGGCGCTAATGGTAAAGAACCCACCTGCCAACGCAGGAGACATAAGAAACACAGGTTCGATCCCTGGGTTGGGATCTCCTCCCCTGGAGCAGAGCATGAAAATCCAATCCAGTATTCTTGCCTCGAGAATTCCATAGACAGAGGAGCCTGACAGGCTGTGGTACATAGGATCACAAAGGGTCAGACATGACTGAAGCAAATGACCACCATGCTGGTGCCTATACAGCAAACAGCTGTGGATGTAAGATGAATATATTTCATTTATCTTTTCTTGAGAAGGTCAGAGTTGGAAATTTGTCCTATGGCATTCAAGGCCACCTATCTTCTGATGTCAATTAATATTTAAATTCCAGGGCATCCCTCACACATTTATTATCTTCCAATTATACCGGATGAAGTTCAGCTCTGTAACTTTGCTTCTATTGTCCCCTCAGCCTAAAATCCCCTCCCTTGCCTCTTTCCTATTGAAACTGTACACATCTTTCCATACCCAACTCAAATTCTACCACAGAAAGAAGACCACCCTCACCAGCACCAACACCCTAGGGAAAATGAGTTATTCTTCATTCTGGGCTTCCAAGACTTACCACTTACACCTCCACTGGCTATCCACTCTACTCTGCCTTGGATTAAACACAGTGATCCACATGCCGTTCGACCCTTGTGTGCTCAGTCACTCAGTCACATTTGATTCTTTGTGACCCCGTGGACTGTAGCCCACCAGGTTCCTTTGTCCATGGAATTTTCCAGGCAAGAATACTGGAGTGGGTTGTCATTTTTGCTCTTGGCAAAGAATAAATGGTAAGTAAATGATAAAATCCTTGTGGACACAGGTATTTCTTTTTGGTCTTTTTAATTTTGAAATTTTTTCATCTATAGAAAAATTGAAGAGCTCATCAATGAACATTCAATATACTCTATCCTTGATTTACCAACTGCTAACATTATTGCACATTTGCCTATTTTTTCCCCTTGAATCATCGGAAGACAAGTTGCAAACAAAACAACACTCATTCCTAAGTCAGCATGCCTCTAAGGATGACACATAAAACATTGTCCTATAAAACCACAATACTATGATCACGTCTAAAAAATTACCAATAATCCCATCATGCAGTCTACATTCAGACTTCCCTGTCTTGAAAATGTTTTTTATAAGCTTTCCCTCTTGGATCTAGCATCCAAGATCACGTTACATTACATTTCATTATAATGCTTCATTATACACATTACATTTCATTATAATGCTTCCTTGGTCTCTTTTAATCTGGAAGAGTTGCTCTTGGGTATAAGCTTTTCTTACTCTATCTTTTTTTTTAACATACTAAGTACTTCATAAATGTTTAATGATGCCAGGTGGACAAATGAACCCCAGTGATGCAAAGTCTCTGGGTAGTTCCTCCAAGAAGGGACAGAATTCTACTGAAGCGACTTACAAGTGTCCTTTGTGATATCACCAGGTAGGGGACCAAGTCATTGTCTGCCTGTGGCTGCTTATCCTCAGATTTCCATTTTAATCATCATGAACTAGTTCTTAGGCCACTGAAGAAATGGCTCTAGAGTAACTGACTTACGGAGAGAAGAGACTCTGGTCCCTCACATCTGATTAAAGATGGGAGCAGGGATTCCCTGCCTCTCATGGAATGTCAGAGTGAGAAGAGGTCTCAGAGGTGATGTCCAGGAGAGAGAACTCAGGCCCAGAAAGGGCAAGGGCTCCCTCAAGGTCACACGGGCAACCTACAGCTTCCTTTCTACTTGAGCTGGTTACCACTATGATATCCTGGATCTTTGCCTGTCTTGTTTTCAGTGACTTATGGTCATTCACTCACCCTACAAGCATCACAGATCTCAGAGTAGTCAAGGCACACCTATTCTCTGAAACCTTACCTCAAGAGATGAGTTAGTGATTATTCCTTCGCATGTAAGATGGAGTTATTTCAGAGGGTGCTTGTGGCCCCCAGTGGGGAAAGATTAGGAAGCAAACAGCAGCATAGACAGCCACAGTGGAGGCTGGCAAGAGCCAAGCCCTGGGTCTCAGCAGGGGGAGAGGTGGGGCGGCTCTGCATCGACTTCATCTCTGCCACCTATTTAACCCTGAACATGAGGCTGAACTCTCCGAGAGCCCTCTTGCCTTGCCCACAAAAACAGATCACCGTAGAGCAGTTACCATATGACAGCCATTGCAAGCGTAAATCCTATTTGGAAACATAAGTGATAAAAGAGAGAAATCAGGGTGCAGGTGATTCTCATTTCCAATCTTTTTATTCAAGCCAGAAAAACTGAAAATTTCTCAGGAAGTATTTCCTCTTTCCCAGTTTCTTAGAGGCAACAGTGACACAGGTTTGTGGGTGGTCATTAGAGAGTTTCACCGAACAGGGCAAAGTGACAGGAGCAGGGAGGTGATTGTCACAAGTAATTGGAGGAAGAACTTTGACCATCACTGAGAAGCCAGAGGTATTATACAGAGATTCCAGACTTGAGCTTGTGTGACTTGTCTGAACCCCTTAAAGTTTCCTTCTAGGAACCTTATCCGTAAACAAAAGAAGTTAGGATAGAATCAGTGATTTTTTTTTTTTAACTTCCAGGTAGTGTATATTACAATTACGATCATCTGGGGGAGGAGATTTAAAATTATGATGCCTAAAAAAAATTAAACTATGATTTGTCTCCCACCTCTTTCCCATTCTGATTTCAACATCTCTGGGGTAGCATCCAGGTGACTCTTAAGCAGCCAGGTCTGACTAGTCTGGATTAGAGAACCTCCAAAAGCTGATTCTCAGAAGAGAATAAAGTTAGAGTGGCAGTGGAGAGAAATACTGTAATTTCTCAACTATTATTGGTGTACAAAGACCACGGTAAGTATTGTGCTCACGTGGCTGCCTGGCTGGATTATTTCCCCAAGCAGAGCATCTGCTAGGACTGAGTGTGGCTCTTACCACTGACAATTAGCATCTCCCCAGCAACCTGTAGGGACACATGCATTTTCCAAACTGAGAGGAAAAGAGGTGGCAGCTTGGACCTCTAAACATTCTGCTGGTGTTTGCCAGCACTGTGGAGGTCCCACTGGTGGCTCAGCAGTAAAAGAATCCGCCTGCCAAAGCAGGAGACATGGGTTCCGTCCCTGGATCAGGAAGATCCCCTGGAAAAGGAAACGGCAACCCATTCCAGTATTCTTGCCTGGGAAATCTCACGGACAGAGGAGCCTGACGGGCTATATTGCCCACGGGGTCTCAAAGAGTCAGACATGACTTAGAGACTAAACAACAGAAACAGCATCATCATCCTTCCCATGTCTAATCCAGGCGGTGAGGTGGCCGCTGGGAGTGGGGAGGGAGGACCCAGGTTCCAGCCACATCTAACAAGATGGCCGATCAGCCTGCCTGCCGCCAGCACCAGCCACCAGCTTCCGACACGCAGGACATGCAGCATCTGCCAGACGATTGCTGGCTTTTGATCAGGAGCGTGTCGAGCCTGAGGCCTGCAGGGAATGGCCAGGCTCTCCGTAGTCGGCTAGCAGGAAGCTCTCTGCATCCTTGAAAGAGGTACTTGAAGAATCTGAGCACGGATTGAAAAGTAGGGTACAGGCGGGAGGAGGAGGACTGCCCGACAGAGATTGCCTCCTAAGACCAGGCTATTCCATCTCCAGTAAGGGAAGCAAGACACCCTTTCCTGTCCGGTCATCAGAGCAGGATTCCTGAGCTGCCTTGCCACACGTGCTACTCTGCCCCGGGGCTCAGTAAGTCTAAGCCTCAACTGACCTGTCGATAAAACCCGAGACCCCCAGAGCAGGTGCCCGGCATCCGGGGTGCTTGACAGTGTCTCCAGGGTATGGCAGTGACCGAGTGCAGCAGGGCTGTTTACAAGACACTTGAGGCCTTTGGCAGGTCCCCTGGCCAGAGGCCTTCAGGCCGTGCTGCGTTTTCTAACTGGGTCCTCCAGGCCCTTTGGCTGGTGTCCTCAGGCAACCCAGTCTGTGTCCTGAGTTGGTGACTGGGGTGCCCCTCACAGCTGTGTGTTAAAATACAGACCCCCCCCCCCAAGCCCCCCACCACGCCGGCCCCCTTCCTGATCGGCCAGGCCAAGAGTACGCAGAGGCCCAGCCACAGGCCGATAGTTGCCTTTTGTGTCTCACAATAGCGGCTACGTGATTCGAAGGGCTCTTCTCTTAGAAAACCAGATGCCCACCAGTTCTGCTTATTTGCTCTAACCTTCAAAGAGCCCAGAGGTCCCTTCCTAGTTCAACAAATAAATCCAGTTCCATTCTTGCAGACTTCGACCCACAAAGTTCTATTGTTACGCCTTCCCCGAATTTCCCCTGTTCTGTCCCTCTCAGCCACCTCAGCCCCAGGCGGCTCACCCTTCTTTCATTTGGGGGATAAATCAACCTCTGGGTTTTTGTGTGCGTGGGTTTTTTTTTTTTTTAATTCTTTCAAAGGGTAAGGAATGTTGACACCCCCTGAAACATGCCTCTGATGTCTGGTTAGACTTCAGACGGCTGTATTTGAACGTGTGCTGACGCAATCGGGCAGATTGGGTTAAACCAAATATTACAATTGCAAGAACTCATCTGGAACTAATAATTTTGAGGCCACCGAAAGTAACAGGGCCCGGCTTCGGGCCGGCCAGCGGCAGAGACCAGGCCGGGCCGATGCTGCCACCTGCCGGGGGTTCGGGGAACAGGGCGCGCCGCCCCGGCCTTCCTGTTTTGTTCTGGATGCACTGGCTCCCACGCACACGGTCCCCAGCCAGCCAGACCAAGGCTATTTTAAAAAAAACTAGCGCCTCTCCCCAGCCCTTGGTGTAAAGATAGCTAGACTTGTCGCCCTGGCTTTGTGCTGGGGCGAGGGGCGGGGGGCAGTCTCCCAATTATAGAACCAGGACTGGCTACAGAGGTAGTTGCAGATGGAGCCATGTGCCCTTGGATTCAACAGACCTTGTGTCAGTGGCTCACTTAGGAGGAAGGCTCATTCAAGTCAGAATTTTTATTTTGCGGGGGATGAAGGGAACGCACAACTCTGGGTTATGTCGGCACACTGCTGAACTGCAAGTCACATGCCAGATCCAGAAATGATGAAAACATCTGTTTTCGCTTTAGACCAGGGAGGCTCTGGTGGTGGGGAGGGGCGGCGGAGAGAAGGGATGGGCTTTGCTCACCAGCGCCATCTGCTGAGCCTGGTGTCGAAGCGCATGCATGCCAAGCACAATGCGGGTTGTTGCTCACCCCCGGAAGGGGGGGAGATCAACAGGTGGAGGGGGGAGGCGGGGGTCTCGGGCTCAGCGATCACTCTCCTTGGCGGACAGCCTTGATTTTGCCCTAGAGACCTTGCAATTCCATATTGCCCTGGAGTGTTCACAACAAAGAGCTTTGTCCCTGGGGACTGCTCTGGGGTAGAAGAGGAGGAAAGAGAAGCAGCAAATGAATTCCCAGGTTGGGAAGGAAGGAGGTGAAGGGGGAAGGGAATAAGCTCGTTGGTGGTTTGCAGACAGTAAAATTTGCTGTTCCTTCTGGCTGAAACCTGCCAGAACAAAGGAACTGCACCTCGCCTCTAGGAGAACTCCCAGATGTGTTTCCCCCCAGCCGTCCCTCTTTGCTGCCACGGTGGCTTGCACTCTGCATGCTCAGAGACCGTCCTGGCCCGGCCAGGCACGATCAACGCTTAAACGAGAAATTCACCCAGCCCAGTATGAATGGAGCACTGGGGATGGGCTCTGAATAGAAGCCATACCGACAGCCAAGCCACCGCATTTTTTCACTGTTCAGCAAATATTTACTGCCTGCCTGCTAGGTGCCCGGTACTCACTCACTCAGCACAACTATCTGTCATACAGTTTTTAAAACAATACAAATATGTCAGAGGAAGATGTGTGTTTAATGTCGAGTGAGCATCCAAGACAATGACAGCTGTGAGTTCAGAGAGGGGAGGGGATTCCAGACCCTCAGTTAACTTTTTCTCAGTGTTTGGGGGCAATTCTGAGAAGTCCGGTTCTCCTGGTCATTCCTTGTGTAGACTAATCCCCTAAATAACTGATTTCAGTCGACATGACTCAGCCTTGACCTCCATTCATCCAGCCGTAAATCCTTCTCTGCAGTTCCTGGGGAGCTCTTTGCCAGAGGACAGCCCTCCTAGGGGACCATCCAAGCTGCATCCTATCACCCAAAATCAGAATCAAATGGGTCCTAGACTTGACTCTCAGGCCATCTTGGGGAGAAGCAAAATTCCAAAATACAGCTAGGTGAACAGAGCTTCCCAACAAGGCACAGGCTATAAGGGGATAGTCTACAGGAGAACTTTGGTCAAATAGAAAGTTCCAGGTTGGCAGCTCTCATCAAGTCCCTCTACCTCTCTCAACATGCATCTGCTGAACACACCCTCAGCTCTCTACTGCCTACTTCTGAGGTTCCCAGAAGAGGAAAATCTGCTAATACAGACTGGGAATAAATTGTCTGCTCATCTTTTCTGAAACTCCCCAGTTCAAAGGGAAACTGAGGTTCTCTATTAGGGCTCATTCCTTCCTGTTCTTTCATTTCACTCCCAAATAAATGTAGAAAAGAGCTGCCTTTTGCAAAGTTCTTTTGCGCATGAACCATTCTCCTTGCTTGGCGTCTTGCAAATAAACACAGGACTTTCCTTCACCACAATCTGGTGTCAGTAAATTGCTTTGTTGTACAGCAGGTAAGTGGACCCTAGTTCGGTTCAGTAACACTACCATCTAAGAGGTAAGTCAGAAAAAGGTTCATTCCCATTTCACAGATGGACAAATAATATGAGAACCACCTCAGTCCTCAGAGATCTTGCCTTACAGTAGCTGCATCTCCAGCGCCCATATCAGTTTCCATGGGACCTAAGTTCTTCAGTGGTTAGGGCCCAAATTCATCCTCAAAGCTACCTGCACGACAAAGCCACCTTGCTCTGGAGATGGAAGAAGCATGCAGATTTATACTATCAACTTTACTTTTTGTTGCAGGGCTTCAGAGATTAGAACTTGAGACTTTATTTTAGTTTAGTTTGATACTTATCTGCTTTGCACAGTTCTGATGAATTTTCTTTCTTTTTTTTTTTTTGAATTAACTGAGGCAATCTGGCCCATAGTTCCTTTCTGGACATTTCCCTTGACTTCTCATTTCTACCTGGTTTTGCAACAAGTCTGTGTTTTGATCCATGGTGGGGCGGTGGGAGGTGGGGGGGGAGCTGGATCTAGAATTTGTTATGCCACAGGGACATCTTTGAGCTCAGAAGTTTGGGTGTTTTGGCAACATTCAGCCAAATAAAATCTCTGAACTAAACTCAACAAATAAAGTAGAAAAGCTGCAGGTGAAAAGACGTGGCATGTAAATAAACAGCAGTCGTTCTCTGCCTTACCAGGTATAAGATGCCAGTCTTCCAAACTATTCTTTCAGTCCTCCCTTTTCCTCGTTACAAAAATAAACTCTATGGCCCCACTTCACTCCATACATCTCGGTGTGATTCTGTTTGCACAAGAGAAATAACCTTTGTTCAAAGCTCCACTTTTCTAAGCTGCGCTGAATTCTGCGATCACTCTCCACACACAAGATTAGCACCTCCTTGCCAGCTCCAAATAAGACTATCATCCAAAAGCTGCTCTTTTAAATAGAGGCTTCTTTTATGCTTAAATTCCTAAATAAAAGAAACATCCATGCTACTGTTACTCTCCCCAGTTAAATCCGATTTGCAAGATGTGCTGCTCAGCTCAAAAATCTGGGTGTGAGCTGGAGTCTGAGCTCAGGAACACATTTGGGATTCTCCAGTCATTCTCTATCTGGAGAGCCCTCCAGTGGCCAAAATTATACCTGATCCAAACAAAGACCACCAAAGCAAGTGGTTACAACAAAGGCAGGGGATGGACATTTGCCTACCATTGAAAAGGCTGCCTGTAAGCCCCACAGTTTGCCCCACAGAGGTGTGTCTCGTTTAAAGAAAGTCAAGACAGAATACCAGCTCACGAATAGAAGATATTTGCATGACAAAAGGATCCTTCAGTCGATAAAAAAAGAGGCAGGTTTGAACTCCATGAAATGACAGCTCCCTCTAATTTCTTTAAGATTCTATTGAATTTGCAGAAAACTGACACAAATTTCCAGAATGCATCTGGGGCATAAAACACACGGTCTATGTGAACTCCATTTGCACTACTCAACCCACCTCACGCCCATTTCCGAGCCTGAAAACCTCATAAACACCCTGACCATGAGACGTGGGAGAAAGTGGGGGTCAGGTCACCTGGTAAGACCTGAACACTCTGTGCAAGTTCAAGTTCCTCTGAGCCCAGAGTGCTGCCTTTCTGGGGCACTATGAGAAAAACAAGAAGTTGTTCCAGTTGGCTTCCCTCTCGACTTGGAAGGTACTGCTGGTGTTCCAGAAGAGTCCAGAAGCTTTTCCAGAAGCAGCTCTGACACATAATAGAATGTCACTGAAACCGAGCACCTCTTGGGTACAAAAGCCCCTCCACACTACACATATGTACCTAGACAGACAGACAGACACACACCTGTTTCTTATTTGCAATAAAATAAAAAATAAAGACAAAAACCTTTCATCTCCTAAGCCTTTGCTGAATTCCAAAGAGCAGATTCAAGCAATTACGAATTAGGAAAGTGAGGGAATGCAGGAAGGAAGGAAAAGCAGCCAGGAGACAGTAATTCAGCGATAAAACAAGAGTCCCTAGTTCCTCCTCAAGGGATACGCCCAACATCGAACGCAAGTGTCTGAGTTGTTCTGCGGGAACCCAGGTGGAGGTTGGTGACTACTTGCTGACCACAAGCACTCAGACCCCAGACTGGCTGGAACCAGTGGGGTGATGATGGAGATTTCTGAAACACAGCCTCTTCCTCACCACCAACCAGTCAGAAGAAAGTCATGCCCCCTGCAGCCCTCACCCCAAATGTTGCCTTTAAAACCCTTCCCTGAAAATCGCCAGGGAATTTGGGTCTTTTGAGTATGGGTTGCCCGTTCTCCTTGCTTGGCGTCTCACCATAAACCATTCTCTGCTCCAAGCGCCAACCTATCTGTTTGTTAGGCCTCGCTCTGCTTTGAGCACACAGACATGGGTTCAACCATATACCCCTCACCCGGAACTCTTCCCCACGCCCGCAGCAGCCGCAGCACCCAACTTACCTCCTCCTGCCACAGACCACAATCTTCACACACGTGGTCTCCCCACACCAGCTGGGCAAACTCCTACTCCTTCGCAAAGCCTCAGTCATGTGCCAACTCCACTCGGGCACCTTCCCCAACTTCCCCAACCCTGCAGCTGTTCCATCCCCTTCAGTTCCCACAGCATCAGGCCCCTGCCTCTCTCACAGCACCAGGCAGTGCTGAGCCCTTCACCTTGTGGATGGCAGAGGGCCTAGCACCTCCTTTGTCTTGACATCCCCAGTGCTTAGCAAGGGGTGCTGCACAGTGGACATGGAGGGGCTGACATTAATGCCAGCGTCCCCTCCCCAGGGCCACTGCGTGTCACTGCCAGGTGCTGAGAGGCAGAGTGAGAGTCCCTCCCTCCCAGTGGAGTGTGCTGGTGATCGGGGACATCCTCCCCTCCCCAGCCTCTCCCTCCAGGTCAGGCACCCACCGTTCGCCGGTTCCCCATCTGCAACCCATCCAGTGGCCTGGGTTGTCCCTTTGCACTTTCAGCCGCAGCAGCAAACAGTATGGAGCAGCAAGTGTAACCAAATCAAATTTGTGTCCACTCACCTTCCATGCAGTGACACCCATCCACTGATGCCTGGTTGTGGGGAAGTTAAGCCCCACAACTCACGCGGAAAAACCCGAGCTCCCCAGTGGCGTCCAAGGAAGGGTTTTTTTAAAGGTAACATTTGGGGGTGGGGGCTGTAGGGGGCGTGGTTTTCTTGATTGGTTGATGGTGCAGGTAACAGTGTGTTATTCAGGAGATTTTAATCGTTAACCTCCTGGTTTCAATCAGTCTTCTGCATGTGACCAGCAGGTTATCACTCTCTTCCACCTGGGTAGGGGTCTTAGTTCCTGCTAATCAACTCAAAGATACACATCAGGTTTTGTGTATATTCCTCCAGGAGGAATTAGGACCCTGCTGCACAATTACCATGACTTTCCTTGCATAACTGATTTTCCTTCGTTTCTGCTTGACCTCACCTCCCTAATTAGTAAATGCTTAAATCTGCTCTTTGGAACTCAGGAAAGGCCTAGGAAACTAAAGCCTTTTTCTACAAGCAAGGGTCACGGGACATGGAGGGCCCCATAGGTTCCTGCCCTTTTTTGATACCCCTCAGTCTTGAGGGGAACAGGGATGGGACAAGAAGAGTAACCGAGTTTTGCATAGAGACAGTAATCATCAACTCGGCAGGGGGAGATGATGTGAGGGGGACTCAGTTTGAAAGAGACTCTGTTTTACAAGTATCCATTTGGATACTGTGCAAGGTTGGGCCCAGCTCACGCTAGGTCTCTCGATACTATAGACAGAGGAGCCTAAAGATGGCTCCTCCACACCCTAGCGCCCTGCTCATCCTACACTAACCCACCACTGCTGCTGCTAAGTCGCTTCAGTTGTGTCTGACTCTGTGTGACCCCATAGACAGCAGCCCACCAGGCTCCCCCCGTTTCTGGGATTCTCCAGGCACTGGTCTCATCTAAAATCAGGGTCTGCCCCGCAGGTCTGCAGGGAGGACAAGAGTCATTCTCCTAGACAGCGTTCATGGTCATGACATTGCATAGGCATTACCTAATGTATCTATCTAATTTCATCCTTGCAGTGATCCTATGAGGTAGATACTAAAGGATCCTTATTTACAGGTGAGGGAACAGCAGCGCAACAGAGTCACCAGCTCCACAGAGAGGGTTCCAGCTCAGATCCTTGACCACACGCAGCTCTGCATGGAGGGCTGCCAGGCACAGAGCAAGAGGCCCAAAATGTGGGTCATGGTGCCTCCCTTGCAGCATTTGCTCCTTCCTGGGAGGGCACCTGAGAGTTCCAACCTGCCCCTCGCACTTGCCCCACACTCATCATCTTCAGGCGTTACTTTGAGATCTCACTTCTAACATCTCTCTCTCCCCCACACTTTTATCTCCATCAACCCCTTTCACTCTGGTTGTTCTAGATGTGCTTCTCCAGCCAACATCTCCAGCCCAGCTTGGTCTCTGAGCTCCAAACACTGCGTGAACCCCACTCCTACATGCCCGGTGCTCCCTTCTGAGCTCTATTTTTCCCCCATAGCACTTGACACCTCCCAAGCACTGCATCATGCGATAACCCCTTGCATCTCTCTCTGCTTGAATCTCAGCTGCACCCAGCGTGCACGTGCACCAAGTCATTTCAGTGTGTCTGACTCTGCGACCCCACAGACTATAGCCTGCTGGGCTCCTCTGTCCACCGGATTCTCCAGACAAGAATACTGGAGTGGGTTACCATGCCCTCCTTCAGGGGATCTTCCCGATCTAGGGATTGAACCCGTGTCTCTTATGTGTCCTGCATTAGCAGGCAGATTCTTTACCACTAGTGCCATCCAGGTGCCAAGCTGCACCCAGACACAGGGGTTTTGCTTGCTCTGTTCACTGCAGTATCTCCAGCACCTGGAAGGCACCTAGTACACAGTAGTCACTCAATAAACGTCTGCTCAATGAAAGAAGCCAGCTATCAACTGGTTGCCTCTGCTTGGATGTGCCATTAGCCCTTCAGACTTAACATGTCCAGGGACTTTCCTGGTGGTTCAGTGGCTAAGACTCCATGCTCGCAATGCAGGGGCCCTGGGTTCGATCCTTGGTCAGGGAACCAGATCCCACATGCCACAAGTAAGAGTTTGCACGCCATGACTACAGATCCCATGTGCAGCAACCAAGTCCCAGTGCAGCCAAATAAAAATTTTCAAATGTCCAAACAAGAATTCAAGAACCTTCCCAGCCCCTGTTTTCTCCCTGCCTTTCCTGTCCAAAAAGCATCAGGCAGCCACAGGATCTGACATGCAAAATCACCCTGAACATTGCTCTCCCTTCCTGACCCCATCTCTTACAAGAGTTGCATGCATCCTCTGTGAATTGGGTTCTCTCCTCAGCCTTATAGAGGGGAAAAAGTTTTCCTGGATGGAACAATTGCAGATCAGTGCAAGACTGAAGTGTATGGTACAAATGGTGGTCAGAAACCAGTCACAAGAGAAATTAGCCTGGACTAATATTACCATCTTCTGAACATAGCCTCCTTCCTTTGATCACCTGTCGAAGCTAAATTCCCACAGCATCTTCCAGTCTAAAAGCTCTGGTGTGTTTGTTGCTTTAAACCTCCCCGCACCCTGTGGCATTAGCTTTGGTACCACTGCATTTGATGGATGAGAAAACTGGGGCATTAAGGAGACTGGACAAATTGTCTCTGTGGTCTTGTGGCCAGAGCTGCAGCAGCAGGCCACCATGCCCTTGCCCTGCTCGTTCTGCAGTTACACCTGTCTAACTGGGCTAGGATTCATCCACTCCTCTTTCCTTCCACTGAGGAAGTCTACAGACTTTCCTGGCAGGCCAGTGGTTGAGACTTCTTGCTTCTACTGCAGGGGGCCACAGGTTCGATCTCTGGTCAGGGGACTAAGATCCAGCAGTAGCTCAAAGGAAACAAGGTATCATCACATTGTTCATAAAGTGTGGATACACAACCAGTGAGATAACTGGATGGCATCACCGATTCTATGGATATGCACTTGGGCAAACTCCGGGAGACAGTGAGGGACAGGGAGGCCTGGCATGCTGCAGTCCAAGGAGTCACAAAGAGTCGGACACGACTCAGTGACTGAACCACAACACAACCAGTGATACTCTCTCCTACCTCAAGTATGGTTTCTCTTAGAAGCTGAACTGCAGCCTCCTTCCCCCCGCAGTGTAGTCATGGGATTCCCCTCGCATAGGCGTGACCTCAGGCTTTTAGAATTAAGATGGATTAGCTTACCAATAAGCTGGCCTCAGTTTTCACTTTTATGAAATCACATATGCCATCTGCACAAGACTCATGAGCGACTTCCCAACCTTGAGGTTTTACTCTCTGTTGCCCCAGAGGGCAAGCATCCTATCCATCCTCATTATTCTCCCAGTGGTTGATGCAGGAAGTAGTCCAGAGGAAGTGCTCCAATAGTATTTGTTTTTTTTAATGTGAATGGTGCATTCTTTTTATATATATAATGTATCTGTTTAGTTTTGGCTGTGCTCATTCTCTGTTGCTGAGTGGGCTTTTTCTAGCTGCGGTGAGAGGGGGCTACCCTCTGCTGCAGGGCGCCAGCTTCTCATCGCTGCTGTGCTTCTCTCGTGGTGGTGCACGGGCTCTAGGGTGCACCGGCTTCAGCAGGTGCGGCTCCTGGGCTCAGCACAGGCTCAACAGTTGCAGCGCGTGGGCTTAGTTGCTCCGTGGCGTGTGGGATCTTACCAGACCCGGGATCGAGCCTGTCTCCTGAATTGGCAGGCGCATTCTTTACCACTGGGCCACCAGGGAGGCCACAAGAGTACTTCCTGAATGAGTGTTACTCTGGGGTCCGGCAATCAGGTGCTTGACTGGCCAGGGAGGGTGTTTTTTTTCCTAGTTATACAACGTGACCCATGTTTATGGCAGACATTTTAGGAAACTTAGAAAAACACAAAGAAGAAAATTTAAAATGTCCCTAATTTATCACCAGGAATCTGCTATTAATATTTTAATGAAACTATAAATTCTGGGCATAGGCTGTTTAGGTTTAAATCATGGGTCTGCAACTTGCTAGTTTAAGAACAATGGAAAAGTTATCTTCCCTTTTGTGGTCTGAGTATACTTATTTTTTTTGTCATTCTATTAACTTTTTAAGTGTATAATTCAAGTGTAGCACTTAATACATTTACAATTTTGTGAAATCTTACACCACCGTGTGGTTCTGTAACATCTTTCAAATTGGAGTATACTTGCTTTACAATGTTGTGTTAGTTTCTGCTGTACAATAATGTGAATCAATAATATATAATCAATAACTCAATAATGTGAAATCAGCCTCATATATACACATATTTCTTCCCTCTTGAGCCTCCCTCCCACTCCTACCATCCCACTCTTCTCGGTCATCACACAGTCTTGCCAGCCTTGAACTTGAGACCTAACATTAAACTTTGATTCCTTCAGGAACTGCCCCAAACCTCAGAATTCTCTCTTCTTCCTACCTGATCTCTCTGCATCTTAGAGACCTGCAGATATTAACAAGAGATGCCAATAGGGGGCTTGGCTTCTATTCACATAAAATCTGCATGTTCTACCCTCCAGCTCCTGTGTATCTGGGCAATGCAGTTTAATATTTAGGAAAACTCTTTTGCCACTGAACACATCCCAGCTGAAATGGAGAAAGTGTTCACCATCCAACACTAAATACCTCCAAATCTCTCTCCAAGTCCTTCTTTTCTTCCTACGCCATCCCTCAGAAACTCACAAAGTGATCCCACCACCTTGCTTTAGACCATCTGCTTCTCCTCTTTAAAGCTCAGACACAGCCTTCTTGGTTACTCAGGGACCAAACACACTCAGTCTGACAACCATGTTTGCAAAGCATCTTCAGCTTATGCGTCTGACTCATGCTCACTTATGTCTACTTAAGCCACCCATTTTCTTTGATGAGAAGTACTGTAGCCGTTTATCCCATATTCCGAGCAACCAAAAACTCAACAGGGAAAACTTAGTGAGCCACGGATGACGAAGTGACTCAAACAAACCCTCCTATGAGTTTCATTAGTGTGGAAGATGAGTCAGAGCACTTGACTGTGATGAAACGTAAAAATGCCGTTGAGGGCATGGTGGTCCTCTGATGCCGCTGGTCCTCAGAATATGTCTGTGTCAAAACTGCTTACAGGGACAAAGGGGAAGAGGGGATCACTCTGTTTTTGAGACCTGCCAAGTCACCTTTGCGGTTAGAATCAAGACTGAACAGGAGTAGCAGCGCCTTGGGAACTCTCCCACATGAACTTGGTCATATTCACAACAGAACTGTAACCAGACACAACTGCTCATATAAAATAAAGCGATAAAGGTATCTCTGCGATTAACAGGAAACCTCATTTCCTTCTTGGTGCTTCTTTCATTTTCCCCAAATTTCTATAGTGGATATAAAGGCCTTTTATAATCCAAAAAATAATGGTAAGTTGGTTAAAATACATTCTAAATGTCTACACCCAAATCGGGCTCTCCAAGGGTCACTTGGAGTGTTTGAAAGACTTAAAGCACAGATTCAGAAATCAGCCCTGCCTCTACTGTTGTGTGCTTGGGCAAATTTCTTAATCTTTCTGTGCTTCAGTTTCCTTGTCTATTGTTGTTGTTGCTTTAGTCTTGAAGTCGTGTCTGACTCTCTTGCCAGGCTCCTCTGTCCGTGGGATTCCCCAGGCAAGAATACTGGAGTGGGTTGCCATTTCCTTCTCCAGGAGATCTTCCTGAGCCAGGGATCAAACCAAAATTTCCTGCATCTCCTGCACTGGCAGGCAGATTCTTTATCACTGAGCCACCAAGGAAGTCCTTCCTTATCTATGAGAATAACAGTATCCTCTTTATAGAATTATTGTGAGGATTTAATGGGTGCATATACAAGAAACCCCCAGAACAGTGCCTGGCATAAAACAATTACTTATTTGCTATTGTGACTTATTCCCACAGGACTACCATTACTCAAAATGTTTTTGGACTATCTTTTGGGAATTCTGTGTTCAAGGTCTTAAACGCATTCCCTTGAATCATTTCAACCTGAATAAAATTTCCTCCCTTGAAGATGAGCCGATTCTTGGAAGTCATCAAGTTGTTTGGTGTTCTAAGTAAGGTGTGTTTACGAAGTCAAGAGCTTGATGTTCTTGCACTGCTCACCTACTGCCTATGAAGAATTCCATAAAAGATATGTGCACACATACCCCTAGATAATTCAATACCACCTAGGGTGTAACCACTTCCTGGATAACTAATAGATTCTGCTTCTGCTACAGAGACTAAAAAATAAAGTTTAAATACAAGACCTTCAATTATCTTGAAGGCTTTATGTAAGCGCATACAACCAAAGGGCAAATTTCCTAAAAGGCTGATTTACATTTAAATTCAAGCCTTTTTTTCTTCCTTAGAGTTTGTGGATGCTGGTTTTAAGTATGATATGTCATTGTTTTCACACAAATATTCCCAAACATTACCATTTGTCATTTGTCATTAAATAGAGTTGCGACATAACAATGATAAGATTAGCATTTTTTTTAAGCGTTAACTTTTAAACTTCATTGTTCTTCTGTAAATTGTTGCAGGTTCAAATTACCCTACACATAATCTTTTTAAAAAAAATTAATGGTGCACTGGCATCCAAGCTGGTTAGGGTTGTATGAAAAGAATGACAGCTACCTCCTTTTGCTGGGACCCTAAACCCACAGATGGAGAAGCCTGGTGGGCTACAGTCCATGGGGTTGCAAAGAGTCGGAAACGACTGAGAGGCTAACGCTAAGGGTCCTGCGCAAGTCTAACTAGCACCCTAATGGAACATGGTGCAATCATGTGCCCACCATGTACAGAAATAAAGGTGAGCAGAATGAGACTGAACACGGGCTCCCTCTGGCGGCCCAGTGGTTAGGACTTGGCATTCACCGCCCTGAGCCTGGGCTCCACCTCTGGCTGGGGAACTAAGATGCCACAAGCCACACGAAGTGGCCCAAAAAAGAGGGGGGGAAAACATGCACTGAACATCCTTTCCCAAGACGCAAAGGATTTTGATAAAAAATCTAACTGGGTTGTTACAAAGCAAAAGAATCCTTTGTGTTTCTGATTACTGAATTCTTAAAAAAAATTTTTTTTTCCCCAGTTATATTAAAAAAAAAGGCTTCATTGATCTAGCATCAGTAGGGACTACTGTGTTCCACACAAATGGTTTTGCAAAGAAATTTAAATTTATCTCTGTCTCCAAATGTCATTTTCAATCTTTCCAGTGGAAATCGTTTAAAAACGTATTACCTCTACCCTTGAATTCCTTAAACAGTATTACTATTACAGACCTCTAACATGGTACCAAAGGGCAAAGTAGCATGGTAAGTAAGAAAACAAGTAAGAATGGACTAAACCTACATTTGAGACCTGATTCTGCCACTTACTACACGTGAGATCTTGGATGAGTCACTCGTCCTCTCTGTCCGCATCTCTGAGCACGCTGCGCTGACCTGAGGGGTAAGAAAGTCCAAAAGGGAGGGGATGCAGGCATACACGTGGCTGATTCACGTTGCTGTTACAGTAGAAACTAACACAACGCATGCTCACGCTTAGTTGTGTCCAACTCTGTGACCCCCATGGACTGTAGCCCACCAGGCTCCTCTGTCCACAGGATTCTCCAGGCAAGAATACTGGAATGAGTTGCCATTTCCTCCTTCAGGGGATCTTCCCGACCAGGGATCGAACCCGTGTCTCTGACATCTCCTGCACTGGCAGGTGGATTCTTTTACCACCGAGCCACCTGGGAAGAACTGTAAAGCAACTACACTCCAATAAAAATTAATTTTAAAAAATTATCTAAATCACAGGATCAACTTTAGAATTAAAAAAAAAATTTTAGAGTTTAGCTCAGCAACTGGCAAACAGAAGGTGCCAAACAGCAGGAAACTATTAGTATTTTAATCAAATGGGCTATGGGATGTGTAGGACTCTGTCCCTTTGGGGCCAATAAGTGCTCTACTAAATAGCCCCAAAATCTTCCGTTGAATTCCTTTATCTCCTAATAGAGGTTTTCTGATAGTCTACATTTTCTGATAGCTTTTCAACTTTGCTGGTAGGGCTTCAGCCTTGGTAGTCTTCTGCTTTTAACTGGAACTGGAGATTCACAGGTGACACAAGTAGGCAGAGTTTGGGAGCTACCCTGTGTGCCCAAGGACTCAAAACCAGCATCCTTTCACAGTTACTTTCAAACCAACACATAATAGAATCACCTTAGAGAAATAACAGCTCTCAAGCCAAGAAGGTATCATAGCCCAGTCTGAAAGCACCGTTAACATCACTATAGAATGTTTTAGTGCAGAGAGGTGTGAACTCAACCGCATAACAGAAAGGTAAGTCAGGGTGGCAGACACAGGTGGTGCCCAAGTCCAGTCCGGGGGAAACTTCAGCAAAGAGACGTCAAGGATTGAGACCCCATTGGTAGTGGGAGGTTGGTTCAAGAGAGGGGGGATATATGTATATTTATGGCTGATTCATGTTGATGTATGGCAGAAACCAACACAACATTGTAAAGCAATAAAGCAATCATCCTCCAATCAAAAAAAAAAAAAAAAGAACCACACTGGCAGGACTTCCCTGGCAGTACAGTGGTTAAGAGATTTTGCCTTGCGGTCAGGGGAACGAAGATCCCACATACGATGTTGTCAAAAAACCAAAACATGAAACATGGTCAATGAAGACTTAAAAAAAATTGTCCACGTGAAAGAAAAAAATCTTTTAAAAAAGGGCCCAATTGACAAGACCTTTTAAAATAGAAATGGACACAGACCTGTATCAAGGTTTCAAATATTAAGTTCGTATGGAATAGATTATTCCTCTAGTAGACTGTCAATCACTCATTGTTGTCCATTCAGTATTCACTGGATAACTGCTATTTATGTCCAGCCCCCTCCCATATTTTCTCTGCGCCCCAGCTCACCAAACCACCTTCTTGTTGCAACTGGCTCCTCCCAGTAGAGCTCCCGATGTGGGGAGAATGCATGGGGCACTCTAACCTGCTAAGAGACAGGCGATTTCCTGAGGTTAGTTCGTGCATGAGCATTATTTTGTCACGAAACAGTCTCATGAGTTTGTTGAAGGTGCATTTGTCCTCAAGAGATTGACTATCATACGCCCACTATCTAAGCCTGGAAACCTAAGAACTACACTATGACCAGGGGGTAGATATCCCCTTGGGATTTTCCAGGGCAGAAGACACTGGATTGAGGGTGTTCATCCTGGTACTGAATGGTGGCAGGAGTCAGACGGCACAGTGATACAGAACAGGACTATTGTTCTATTGAAGGATGGTTTTGGCATTTTACTTTCTGATTAAGCAAATTCCCTAACTTCTCTGAGCCTCTTTTTCCTCATCTACCAAATAGGATGACAAAACTTCAGAGATTGATTTTTGGCTCAATATTCAAACAAAGAGCAACACCCCGGAAGATGTTACACCAGATTACCTGCCCTGTCCCAGCTGTTCCACACTACCTCCCCTGACTCTGCAGGTCCACCCGCTTTTCATCACCACTCAGAGGCAAGTGCAGCATCCTTCTCAGTCTTCGTTGCCTCCAAAAGCCTTCCAAAAGTGTTCTCTACCCACAGCTCACCGTACTGCTTCTCATCTCTTCTCTCAGATTTGAAAATTGCCCTCTTAGCAAATCGTCTCCTAGGAAAGGTAGTTACAGCTTTAAGGGAGCCACATTAGTCTTTACCCCTGTGGAACAATTTTATTTACTTCAAAACAGCCATCACGTCTCCCCCCCTCCTCAGCCACCACAAAGACACCGTGTTCTTCAAGGATCCACTGTCTGAGAACCAGCTTGTTAATAACAAAATTATTCCAGGTCTTAGCGTTCTCTCATCTATGAAATAAACACGCTTTTAAAACATGACAAATCAAATGGTGTTTGGAGACCATATTAACCATCTTCACTGCACTCCAAAGAACAACTCGAGACGCGCAGAGAGCAGATTTTTCAAAGAAGTGTTTTCTTGACCCAGTTAAATTTTTATTCAGTGAAAAAAGTTGACATTGAGACAAAAATGATCTTAAGACTGTGTGACAATAGAGTAAAGTCTTCAGCATAAACCAGTGAATCGGAAACTTATCAAGGCAACTGAAATCATAAATATCTAATTTCACTTTGGAGAGAAACAAGTATACAGTGTTTCACTTGAAGAGCAGAGTAGGCCTTTATTTTGCTGCAAATACTTTCGATTTTTGCCTAAAGGTTCTAACAATTCATAATGAGGTTTTAAGTGAGAAATGACATGGAATGTTGGAGAACAATGTTACATTTCAGCATTCATATTTGTTCCATTTGAGCTATTACACAGGAAACTAATACCATTCTCGGGTTACTTGGCTCTGATGATTTAATTCAAAATATGGCTGCTAAAAATTAGTGGGCAGAAACATACATACAACCCATCCTCTCTCAAACCGTGTTCACTGGGGTACCCCTTCTGAAAACACTCTTATCATCCGTGTACCCAACCGCACACACAGTCTCTTGCTATCTGCTCCTACCGCAGACTTGCATAGAAAGTAGTCTATATAAACTTAACGCACTGGCTTTAATTACGCAAAAATTGTACCTGAAAGACAGCACACACTTCAAGAAAAATAATGCAATAGCAATGTCATGATACGATCCCCACATGAGTGGAGATTCTGCACAGAGTTTTATTCAGAGTCAATTCCTAAAATCAATATAGAGGTGGCATCCAGTTTGCTGACCTGCCTGGGTCTTTTCTCAGAGGGACCCACCACCCCCACCAACTCTGCAAAGAATAGAAACATCTCAGGGATTCACCATGACATTCTTAGTGGGAAAGTGACCCACCTATCCTGACAGGATGGGGTTTCTGCCCTTAGGGAAGTGCTGAGAACATGATCTCACTAGATGGAGAGTGACCGCTGGGTGAATACTCAGAGGAAGGGTTCTCCAGTCTTCCTGCCCCAAATGTGCATACATGGTTGAAGCAGAGCTTTAGCTAGTGGGTCACACATGAACATGCAGCTGTGTCCCACATGTGTCCCCCTAAAATATCCCACAGTACTAACACAGATGTACCCTCTTCCCCAAATCAGAAGTTTCAACCAGTTACCCAGCTTCGTAACTATACACCCAGCTTGCCAGGGCAGCCAGCAGTCATGGGAGCATCTCACCTGTCTGGAAAAGGTTCTGCATAGGCATGGCTTCTCCCACCTCTGCAGGACTCTCCTCTCTGTTATTTCATCCACACAGACCCACATCTCCTAAGGCTCAAGGGGCAGTCAGTCCATCCAGGGGCAAAACCAGCTTCCAGAGAAAATCTGTGTACAGTGCCCCTGCCCGCCATATCATAGTGGTCCACTGGCGGTCTGTTGTCATCCACGTGGATGTGGGCTTCTGACATTCTAATGCATCCTGGGAGAAAATAAAGCCTTTTATCCTGTACAGTGTGAACTCTGGAGGTGGCATCTCCAACGAGGTATGAAAGCCCCTTCTTCAGGGGCTCCAATTGGTCACAGTGAAGACAGTTATCGGGTCACCTTCAAAGGCTCCACGGAGTCTCTGCTCTCATTTCCTCTTGTCCCTCCCACCTCGGGACTCTCACAGACAGCATATATACATCAAAACCTCACAAAGCTATGCAGAGGGAGGTGACAGTGCGTGCTTCAATAGTTCATAAAAATATACAATTTACACATAGCTGCATCTGTCTAGCTTAGTCTTCGGGAACTTAGCTCTTCTGTTTATATAAAATACTCTAGCCCTAAAAGGCTGCTTGTTCTCAAACAGCCCAGTGGCATTTTCCAAGGAGAGGGGTGATGGCCAGTCTATACAGTACGGTGCACTAAGCATTGGCAGGCACTGGGAACAAGACTCGGACGCTCAGAAATATCTCAAGCTGCCAACTGGAGACATGTGCTCGGTAGAAAGGCTTGCCTAAGGAAGAACTAAATATAAAATCTCAGCGCCTTTGATATCAGCTTTCACAAATGCCCCCCAAATTTGGCAGGGGAAGAAAAACAAGAAAATAGACTTTCTAGTGGTTCGATTAAATGACTTGCCTCCCACCAGACCATTCATCTTTCAGTTACTTAAAGTGCTTATTTAAAAGGGAAGGTGGTAGGGCTTGGAGTTTTGAATGAAACTCCAAAGCAAAACACAAGATAAAGCCAAAGAAATTCCAGTCTTTCAAAATATAACACAGGAAAGAGAAGGAAATCATGCTGGAAGAAGGCTAGTCATTTACCACCATTCGCAACATCCTAACATCTACAGTTGAAAATACTCCTCAAGCAAAACATATATATACACAAATAAAAATTTTTTTTAACTAAAAACACTTTAATTGGCTCTTTGTTTCCCAAACACTCCCCAGGTAGAATAAAACTATGTTATCAGCCAAGAATGATACTCTTGGTTAAAAGAAAGCAAAGACTTGCGAGAGGGTGATGTGTTGCATCAAAGAGGGTTTCGATGGGGTTCTGACAAAGCCTGCAGGTGAGGGACACTATGCCAAAGCATGACTTTGGAACAGATAGCCCCAGAGCTCACTGCTTCTCAGCTGGGAAGAACTTCTGCAGTGAGGTGCATACAGTAGGCATCACAACAATGCCACACACTGGGGCTGACAACAGTAGGTCTCAAGAGTGGGCATCAGTCCCCACTGGGTCTCACACACCTACCAAGAAGCCATGGTTTGAATACAGGGGAGGCATTGAAAGGCAGAAGGATGCAGCACAGCTTATCTTACAAAGAACATCGATTCTAGCACTGCTGCTACTGCGAGCTAGATTGAATGGTCTCGACTTCACACATCTCCTGTAAGGGTGCATAGCATTTTCTCTTAAAATTGGGCAGGGGTACAGGCGAGGGAGGTGAAAGAAGAGAATAAAAAAAAAAAAAAAAAGAGCAAGAAGGCACTGACCCAATTCAAAGTGACTGCATATTTCAGTGTGGATTTTTAAGGGCAGCAAGTGGCCACCTCAACACAAACATAAACCTTTCCATTTGAGATTCTTCAGTGGTAAGTAAAAGCAAACCAAAATAAAATAACCCCCCCCCCAAAAAAAAAAAAAACAGAAAAATTAGGTACTATATCTGCCAGTGCAGCTATCGTGGCACAGATGTAGAATTCTCTCCCACAGCCAGAGTAATCTTTTGCAATGACAATGACACCAGTGTAGAATAAAGCAGCGTTATCATTTTGTAGCTGGGAAAGCTATGTCTTGCACAGAGGTGCGTGCAGCGAAGAGTCCATCCATTAGCATAAGAGAAGAAGGGCTGCTTGCAGGGCTTCCCAAGCGACAGCTCTGTTTAGCGGAAATGGAGCAATGACTCAGCAGGCTCTTCTGCCAAACACCATCGTGTGACACACAAGCGAATAAAAATGGATTGTTTCCGGAATGGCAACAAAACTGCTTCTGTTCTTCATCGTCCAACCCTGCAGACGGGGGTGCTCATAAATTCTGTGGTGTCAGATGACCACTGAAGCCTGGCCCTACACACAGTCCCAATAAATTAACAAAATAAAAGAGATGTCCCCCCTTCATACACCCAAACACTTTCGTATAAGCTACCTGCAAACAAAAATTTAAATTTGAGCTTACTTTCAAGGAGGAGGGGTTCTACCCATCACTCTCTCTTGAAGTCTTTATTAAATACATTTCTGCGTCTTAGAAAAATAAAAAGAATGGCCAATTTATTGAACCAAAATTATCTCACGGACTTAAAAGCATGCCCAGTAAGCACAGCCCTGTAAGACTATATTAATATCGAATCAAAGCAATTCGGTTACTGAAATCAACCTGGTTTGAAGTTCACAGTTGATTACGACACACTTTATTCATTTCTTTCTTTCCTTTTTTTTTTCGTTTTTTGTTTTGTTTTTGGCCCATATAAAAATAACATATGCAACTCAAAGTGCATCTTTTAAAATAAACCATCAACTATCTTTATCAAATAAAATATTTACAACATTTGGTTTCTAGTGAGGAAAGCTCTTTCAGGCTATCACCATGGGGACGTCGTCGGAAAATCCAGTTATCATCGGAGCATCTTCATCGTCCTCCCCTAAAGGCAAGACAGTCAGTCTTTGGTGAGTTCTAGGGCACTTCTGCCTGACCTCCACCTCCCGCCGCTGACCCCCATCCCTACATCACAAGCCCCAGCTAGAAAAGGCAGCAGCAGAGCCAGCCAGGCACAAGAATCAGTGCTGAAACCAGCCCAGCTTCTGACATTCTTGGGTCACCTGCTCCCCATCAACAGGTGGCCAACCTTCTTCTCAGGATAGCTTGAACTTAACCGAAAAAGGAAAGTAAATTTAAAGACGGGGGATCTTACTATCCATCCCAAATTCCAGTGAGTGGCTTAGGTGCCCCAGTTTGAGTCATCCACACCCTATGCCAGCATGGTGAAAGTCACCGTATGCTTCATACACACTGCGCTGGCTGAAAAGCTCCTTCAGGCTTTACAGGTGTGTCAGGTATACCTAGTAATTGTAGTAACTCACAAAGAAATAACCAGAATTAATCTTTGGCTGGCCAAAATAAAAATTACCAGTCACAGGCATTAGTTTTGCAAAAATCCCCTGGTCAGTAACGAGTTAATTATATTTATTAAGTGGTTTACTTCCTCCATGAGCATTTTGGAATTTGAGCACACATACATTTATATAAGAACGGGGACATTTCCTTCTCTTCCCCAGGTCATATACCACCAATACGTAAAAGAAGAACAGCCAGTGAGGTTGTGCTAGCCACGAGAGAGAGAAACAGCATGATGGGAAGGGTAATTTAGACAGAGACCGATGAAGAAAGCATGGCTTTTTGTCAGTCAAGACAAACATCTCCAAACATCTCCATCTGTGAGGGATGAGAGGGGTCGGAAATTCTTGAGAATCTGCTGCCACTTTGGGAACACCCAAAGCCCAGGCAGGGTTCACCCACCCTTTGTGTACAAGGCAAGCTCCCACCTTTGACAGAACTCCCTGTCTTGGGCATGCTATCGAACAGTTTTGTTCAGTTGCTCAGTTGTGTCCAACTCTTTTGTGACCCCATGGGCTATAGCCCACCAGTCTCCTCTGTCCATGGGCTTTCCCATGAAGGCAAGAATACTGGAGTGGGTTGCCATTTCCTTCTCCAGGGGATCTTCCCAGACCAGGGATCAAACCCACATCTCCTGCATTGGCAGATGCATTCTTTACCACTGACCCACCAGGGAAGCCCCCACTGAACAGAGGACTGGTATTTTAATTTAGAAGCAATTGCAAAATAAAGGGCTCCGACTGATTCATCCCAAAGCAGTGGGATTATTGGTTAATGAAGAACTCTGCTAGCATCAAAAGATGAGCTCAAGGTAGGCAATTCCTCAGCAAGCCCCTGGCCTTGTGGGGTCCGCCCCAGGAGGGAGAACTTTGCACCCTGCCCCACTCACCCAGGTCATCCCCCGAGGAGAAGATGGCTGAGCCCAGCCTGGAACTGTAGTGGCTGTTGGCGAAAGCTGTGAAGCTGCTCTGCAGCCTCCGATGCTTTGTGTATAGGATGGCGAACCCGACGCCCAGGCTCAGCAGGATCAGGAACAAGATGGGGACCACCACGGCAGCTACGTCAGTAGATCTGGCAGCCTGGATCACTGACGCATCGCCACCTGCCAAAGCAAGACACCAACCCATAAGGCTCCCACAGGAGGGCAGGAGAAAGGACCAGGCCACCCCTCGCCTTCCGAGCCACCCAAACGATGCCGAGAGTCTGCAGCAGCTGCCCGAATCGCCTGTCCCCTGTGGCACGTTCCTACACGTGCCATCCGAATGTTTCCCAACTCCTCACCACGAGCTGATGGAGGACAGGCCTCATGCGTGCAAATACGGTAATTACATCAGGCTCCTAATCACTGCCTCGTTGGTTATTTAGATAATCTCTTGGAAGGGAGACCTTTGTTGGGGTATCAACACTGATTTCATTAGCATTATTACTTAAGACCACTTGCTTGCCTTACATAAGAGGATGTGAAATCAGACCACTAATTAACGAGATTGCAATTATTTCCCCCTACTTGGCACCAAAGTCACTCTGAACTGCAATTACCTGAAGCTCCATTAAGTGATACAAACAAGATTCCTTTACTGCAATACTGACTTAACAGCTCATGAAGTTTTATGAGGTTTATTTTTTACTTAAAAGAGAAAGAGGGAATCTTTCCATATACATTTAACATTTTTTAAAAGCTCTCTGCAAAGCCTTTTGGGTGTCTATAACCTATCAGTGATATTGCCTTCCCATTGTCTTCAACAAATACTAGCTTCATGATGTACGGATACGGTTATAGCAACAGGACTCTGTTGGGTCTGAGCCAGTCTTTCTGAAACGGGCAGACTTTGTATGGCAGAAACCCTGGGGAAAGTCTGAGCCTGCGGCAGGAACACAGTCATGTGAGTCAGTTTTAGCTAAGGAAGCAAAGTGGACTTCCTTGGTCTCCATGAGAAGCCTCATTAGCCTTGACGCTGCTCCCTGGTGCAGGGTGAGGAGATGGGGCCAAGCCTCCTCCTCATGGGGGAAGTTCAGTAGTTACACAGGGATTCATCACAACAGGTCCCCATAAAGATGAGCCAGAGAACAGCTATTTCCTGCAAGCCTGATATAACAATTCAATATCCATGTCTTTCATTTCCTTCACCATTGACTTTACTAGACAAAACTCTCCCCAGTTTATCACGTGTCCCAACCTAACCTCAACTGTGAAGTGGTAACCAGGGGGAAAGCTCTGGGCTGGAGCAGTCAAGAGGAAGCCAGCATGGCAGAGGCGACAGAGATGGAGTACGTTCCCACCCCCACCCACCTCCAAGGGGATGCGAGCATCACAGGGCAGGATGTGCTCCAAGGAAACGTCCACCCGAGCAACTCTCCCACCTGACAATCCTGGTTTTACAAAGGCAGCTGGCACATGTCCTCACGGCAGTTTTCCCCCAAAGTCTATTTCACAGGTTGCTACTTGGCTTTACTTAAAAAGGAGGCTCTGCTTAAGACACACTAGGACAAGAGTTTGGTTGGTTGTTTTGTGTAGGAACTTTATAGACCTGCGAATGGGCTACAATTCTCCAAAGGGTTGAGATGTACCAGGTTTCCTTTTACAGTTTTTATTTATTTATCTATTTTGGCCCCGCTGGGCCTTTACTGCTGCGCGTGGGCTTTCTCTCACGGTGGCGAGCAGGGCCTATTTCCCGCTGCAGTACGTGGGCTTCTTCTTGCAGTGCTTCTCATGACGCGGTGCATGGGGTCTAGGAACACAGGCTGTAGCAGTTGCATCGCTCGGGCTCTAGAGGGTGGGCTCAGCAGCTGTGTGTGGTGCATGGACTTAGCTGCTCCTCGGCGCGTGGAATCTTCCTGGCCCAGGGATGGAACCTGCGTCCCCTGCACTGTCTGGCGGGGTCCCATCCACTGCGTCACTAGGAAAGTCCCAAGCTCTCCCTCTTTTAGAGAGATGCCAAGGATAGGTTATTCCACTAGAAGCCACGCCAGGAAGGGTGGTGGAACAGACAACAGGTCTAACATAAGATTCTGAGCTTAAGCACTGGTTGGTTGTTGACTGGGAATAAATGTAACTAAATAGACCAGTGGCAAAACATTTGTTGAAATCCTGGGTAAGCTATTACGACCTGAGCAGAATTTCTGTGTAAATGGGAGGTTCCTCTCCCTTGCCATAAACATGGCCTCACACTGCTGTCTGTCAGCATCCAGAAGACAGAGGTCCCAGACTGACCTCAAGATGTGATCTGAGGGTGATGGCAAAGATGGAGGGAAGGCTGGGAAGTCAGTGACCCTGTGATGAGATAATCTATTGACTTGGAAAATCATGGGGAATATTAGCATACTAGAGGCTCTGAAAGGTCCTCCAGAAAATAAAAACAAAACTCATTAAGCTATGGCTTCTCAAATAGAATCTCCTTTTTAAACAAAACATTTCCTTTCTTCTGACTTACATTCAGAATATGGTCACCTTGTAACCCTAGCACCTCACAGCATGCCTGACTAGGGAAGGATTTGTTAAAGAATCCAATGCCTGATTAAGCTGATGCATAAATGATTTTCTTTAGCACTACAAGAATATTTCAAATGCATTTTTAGAAAGACACATGTTCATCAAGGGTAGGTGGCGCTAGGGGTAAAGAACCCGCCTGCCAATGCAGGAGACATGAGATGTGGGTTCGATCCCTGGGTCAGGAAGATTCCCTGGAGGAGGACATGGAAACCCACTCCAGTATTTTTGCCTGGAGAATCCCATGGACTGAGGAGCCTGGAGGGCTACAGTTCATAGGCTCGCAAAGAGTCTAACTGAAGCATCTGAGCACGCACGCACATGTTCATCAAACCATGCTACATCCTTGATATATCTCCCAGGAAATGGTAGCAACAGTGACTTACCAGACCCCAACTCATCATAAAGCAGGACCGCAGGCTCCCCACAGATCTGGCTCCCGAAAAGACATCGTGCTTGGACAGTGAAAGTATAATTATGACCCAGTTTCAGGTTGGAAATTTTAAAGAAATTGTCAGTAGTATTCCCAAGGTAAGCTGAGATATTCATGACACTATCAAACATGTGTATCTCGTAGCCCTGAAAACAAACACAGGAGGGACTGCTCAGGAAGTTAAACAAGGACACCGACAGCTTCTGCTACAGGTTACAACCTTATATAAGCTCCTTCCTGCAGGGACTGATAGATGTTAGAGCACTCTGAGTTTCGTACCAGTTCTTTGTACATTATCACTGAGATTAGATTCAGAAAACGGGCATTTTCTCATCCCTAAAGTCTCAAATAACTACCATGTCTGCTTCTGAGCCACGTAGCAGAAGTGGAAAAACAAAAGTCATTTTAACAAACACTGATTTTTTAAAGTTCTGGTGGGTTCACTCATCTCCAGGAATGTTTAAATGCCACAAAGAATCCATACAATTAAAGCAACAGTTCACTGTAATGGGACTGGACTAATCCAGGCAGCAGTGGATTTCAGCCATGAGGTTTAAAAAAAAAAAGGAATTTGCAATAGTGAAAATGAGACATTGCTCCTTAAAACAGCCTGTGGGAACTCCACTGTCAGCTGCCAGCTCACTTCCTCCCTCCTTTCTTTCCTACTCTTCCAAGCTGATCTTAGCCCCAGTCCAGCCTGGCCTTGAACCCAGCAGCACCGCAGCAGCTCAGATCTGTTCACTGGGGGAGTATGGAATACGCCTCTGACTTAGACTGGCTCAGCGCGAGTCCTTGGCTCCTGTGCTGGGAAAGTCCCTCTTGGAACAGCCCGAACCCAGCATGCTGGCTGGGACCAGGACTGACTTCCAGACTTCTAGGTCAGTCTCCAAGTTTCCCAGCATCAGAGCTACCGGCACCTCCTCTGTCCCCGCAAAACCCCTTCTCCTCTCTATCTCTACTCACATATTGGGCCCCACAGCATAATCATGATCTCCTGGTTCTTGTTCTGTTGACCTGCACCTTCTTTGAACTCCAAGTCAGGTAGCAGGAAGAAGGACCCGTACAGCTTAGGCCGGAACCCTCCGATGGGAATGGAATACTGACTGCAAGCCCAACCTTTATAAAGCTGGGCTCCTGCCACCCTGATGACAACTGGGTGTCCTGGACCACCTGCCTGGAGTCCCCACTCCTACATCCTTATTTATAAACTAGTAACTAGCATTTATTATCTTCTATCTAACATATATGTGATATAGGACATTTGCAAAACACATAAAGGTATTTAAAAAAATGGAAAATGATACAAATGCTAGCCACCCAAAATTTACTGGACTGATCCTTTTCTGGTGGGCATTAGGTTATCTCTTCTTAATTACTGTTATAAATAAAATTCTTTATGCACATTGTTTCCTTAGAGTAAAATCCTAGAAGGATTACTGGATCGAAGGATGTCACATTTTCAATGCTTCTGATACCTACTGTAAGTGCCCTACAGAAGGTGGAGCCCATTCATTCTCCCAGGGGGCTCCTCTTTCCAGCTATGACCCTCTTACTATTAACTGCTGCTGCTGCTAAGTCGCTTCAGTCGTGTCCGACTCTGTGCGACCCCGTAGATGGCAGCCCACCAGGCTCCGCCGTGGAAAGAACACTGGAGTGGGTTGCCATTTCCTTCTCCAA